>NW_006285613.1:2618774-2627675 GCF_000327345.1 Myotis davidii
CTCTGGGGTGGGACGGGGGGTGGGGAGTGAGGGCGGGGTGGGGCGGGAACTTGGAGGAGGGGAGTTATGGGGGAAAAAAGAGGAACAAATGTAATAATCTGAACAATAAAGATTTAAATTTAAAAAAAAAAAAAAAGAAATAAAGAAGAGGTTTCAAAAAATATTACTTATAACCCCTATGCTTGTAGTTGACATTTTAATATAGTGATACTAAAGCAGTTTTTATAGTGGTTAAAACTGTCTACTGAAGCTGATTAACTTTGAGAAAATAGTGCTAAATCCAGTCAGCACTTGCTGAATGCGCCTGAATTAAACAGATAGATGGTGAGGAGCTGTATTGATCAGGGGTCTCTGGGTCCAGAGTTGAACCCCATATCAGGTTTTCTACTTCCTCTGTTTCTACCGCTTCTGAAACAGACACCAATCAGAGCAATGCCGTTCTCTCCAGCAGGAGCTGCTGGGAGTGATAACTGGGGAGGATTGCATGTGCATGGACAGAGGAATGTATGAATAGAATATGACATTCACACCGCAGTATACTGTGGAGCTATTAGAAATCATAGATTGCCGAAACCGGTTTGGCTCAGTGGATAGAGCGTTGGCCTGTGGACTGAAAGGTCCCAGGTTCGATTCCGGTCAAGGGCATGTACCTGGGTTGCGGGCACATCCCCAGTGGGGGATGTGCAGGAGGCGGCTGATCGATGTCTCGCTCTCATCGATGTTTCTGACTCTCTATCTCTCTCCCTTCCTCTCTGTAAAAAATCAATAAAATATATTTTTTAGAAAAAAGAAAAAGAAATCAGATTAAATCTATCGATTGGGAAGCGATGCGGAAAGAGATTCCCACCCGCCCCCGCCCCCCAAATGAGTAAAGCAAGATGCAAAAATGTTTATAACATGATCCCAGCTTTACAGAAAAATCCTATATAATAAAAGTTTAATATGCAAATTGTCCCCTCAGGAGTTCGATCGACCTGCTATGACATGCGCTGGGTGTGAGGGGGGGGGAGGTGCAGAACAAAGGAAGGCCCTGATTAGTCCTGATCACCAGCTAGGCCTAGGGACCCTACCCATGCACAAATTTCATGCACCGGGCCTCTAGTGATCAAATAAAATGCATTCTAAAGGTACATGGGTATGTGTGTTCACACATTGATAGTGAGTGTGGAGAAAGGCTGTGGAGTAGTGGTTCACATGGGTCCTCTAGAAGGGAGGTGCAAAGAGTGGACCTTCGATGTGGATGTGGGGGAGGAGGTGGATAAGGGGATGCCAAGTAAATGAGAAAGAACAGTTAAATATAAATGTATATAAAACCTTGTGTATCTAAAGTAATTTTTAAAAGTTGAAATTAAAATTTAAAAATGAAATTATCCCAACCTGATCATTGCTTTTCTTTATTCCGCTTGCAGTCTGACTAGAAGCCCATCTCACAATTTCTCCACATAGAAAAGTACCACTTGACTATATAGTTAATACCTATTCGTTTTTTTCTCTTCCAATGGGGCAAGAAGGTTTCCAAATCTAAGTTGATAATCTTTTTGCCAGCCCTGAAAAGGCAGAGAGGAACTTATTAAATATCGCTGATCATTGCAGACAAATAGCGTTTCCCTAGGAAGCAAGTGCACTGACGGCTTTTCCCGGATAACTTCCAGCCGAGCTTGTGGGTCAGGAGTGGCACCAGCGCCGTCGGGGTGACGACAGGCGTCTCTGCCACGGAGGCAGGAGGCATCTCCGCCAAGGTGGTCGCAGCGCAGCAGACAGGGCGCTGCCGGTTCCTAACGGGATGACGCAGCAGGAGGCCTCGCCGCGCTCTCACTGCATCTCGTGCATCTCGCTGTTGTAACAGCGCTCATTTGTTTGACTCATTTATATGATTATCCTTGAAAGCATATGAACTCTGCCACGTTCACTCCTGAAATCCCAGAGCACTTATAGTGCCTTGTTCAGGAAATACTTGTTAAGAACCAGCCCTCTTTTTGTCTCTGGTGCAAGAAGTGAAAAAATGCTGTAGTGAAAGCATCAGCCACATACTAAGCCCAAATACTGGAGCAGAAAGACACCACCACGCACGTCATGACATTTCAGAATTCTAGGGTTGGAGGCTTAGAAAGTCACCTAGAAAGGACCGGAAAGCGCAGTGGCCCACTTCCCCCGAGTAGGTGCCAGGTGTCAGGATGCGCGGCACGGCGCCTTCCAGGCTCCTTTTCAGCCGAGAACTCTCTTCCGCCAAGTCATCTGTGACACCAAAAGGTCGCCGACAGCCCCTGTTAGACACACGGTCTCCCAAACTCACCCTCCCAGACACGCCTTCCAGACAAGGGACTTGAGGGTTGACAGCAAATCGAGGGCATAACTCGAGGAGGACAAGGGCGTCCGGGCGCCCGAGCTGATAGGTTGCAGCCGGAATCACGGGTGAGCGTGACTTTTGGCTGAGGAGTTTGTGTGTGTGGTTCCTTCCGCTCAGTCTGCAAGTCCTTCCCATGGTAGCAGTCCGGGTTGGTAGAAATGGTGCAGTGACACAAACAAGTTTTATTTAAAGATAAAAGCAATACCGGCTCCAGAAAGCTCCACAAATGCCCAGCAAGCATGGGAAAAGACGCTCAACATCACTAGTCATTAGGGAAATGCAAAGCAACCCCACAATAAGTCGTCAAATTAATGAGAATAGAACGGTGGTTGCCAGGGGAGAGGGGGCAACAGGCAGTGTTGGACCGTTTTGCAAGATGAAACGCGTCCTGGGCTGCGTAACAGTGTGAGTGTGCATTCCTGAACTGCTCGTGTACGGATGGTTGAGATGGTAAACTTTATGTGCATTTGATCGCCATTACAAACTTTAAAGTATAAACGAAGCAGAGGACATTAGCGCACTGGCAGGGTGCTCCCAGCCTAGAGTGAGCAGGCTGAGTGAGGGCGGAAGAACTCGGGAACGCAGAGGGAGAAGGGGCCCATGTTCTTAACTGGAGGAAGGTGGGGGGTACAAAACAGGAATTTTGTTAGGAAATTAGTACAAGAGGAGAAGGAAAACAGTAGGAACTCTAGAAGGAACAGCTACACAAGAAGTAAAATGTAATGACAGTATTGTATGCTCCCCAGCGCTGTAGGGCTCATTTATATATTCTTTAGGAAGCAAACGACATTTATGGGTTTTACTGAAGGTTGTGATGGGGTGGGAGATGGGCTTATTGTAAGGACCACATCCATGTCCATCACTATAGGGGTTACGTTGCTAATGTCTCCGGTCGTTAAGTCAAGAGAGAGCAAACCCAAGCCAGGATTTGGAGATGTGGGGGGACGTGTCCCCTTCATGGTGGACGTGGGGTTAAGTGAGAGAGGAAGGCAGAGGAGAGGAACTGCCTGCTCCCACTGTTCTTTTTAGAAGGCGGTCAGTGTGTGGCCACCGGCAGAGCGGTGAGGAGCCCGGAGCCCGAGGAGGCGCTGTGGGCGCTGGCAAGGGGCCTGTCTTGCTGTGTATCTCTTATGTTGTGTTGGTTTTCCCATGAGCAGGTATTACTTTACAGAGGAAACTGTGATTCGATGTTGGTTTTTCAGTTATTAATGAAAAGTGGCAGAATTGTACACTGAGAGTTAGAAGTGAGAGGAATTACTGCTCGCTGGGGGGAATTAGATGCAGCGTTTTGAAGAGCATACCTTGAATTGTGCTTTGTCGTATAAACTTGAGCTCAGGCGGCAAAGTGTAAGATACCTCCCACTGCAGGAGCCACGAGCGCTTTATTTGCAGCATTTTATTTCACTGTTACAGTAAAACCTTAACTGTACTGCTGGGGGAATAGCTGGCTTTAATTAATTTAATTTTCAGAGTAATAGAATTAAGCAAAAACAATTTTCCATTTTCTATTGAGTACCTTTTAATAATGTAGTTATACTTGCCCACTGTAAGTTTAATACCTGGAGATAATTTAAGGCTTTCATTGTGCTGTATGCAGATTAAGACAATATAGCAATGGGACCCTGGCCGGTGTTGCTAAGTGGTTAGAGCGTCGGCCCTAGCACTGAAGGATCGCAGATTTAATTCCAGTCAAGAGCATGTACCTGGATTACAGGTTCCATTCCCACCGTGGTCGGGTGCGTGTGGCAGGCAACCAGCTGATGTGTCTCTCTATCTCTTCACCCTTCTACTCTCTCAAAAAATCAATGGGAAAAAATATCCTCTGGTAAAGATTAATAAAACAAAACAAAACATAAAAAGAAGCAATAGGGGTGGGTGACCACCACATGCCTGGTTTTATTTGTTTACTTTTCCAGAGCTGTGTGGTGCAGCTTGCTGGCTATAGGACCAGCCGTCACTCGGGCCTGCCTGGGCCTCCTAAGAATGTTGTAAATGTCGCCCTGGCTGCGTGGCTTGTTTGGAGCATCGTCCCGCACATCAGAAGATTGCATACGGGGGGCAGCCAATCAGTGTTTCTCTCTCCCGTCCTCTCTCTAAAATGAATAAAAACATATCCTTGGGTGAGGATTTTTTTTAGTGTTGTGAATTCAGATTTCTTAGTGTCTGCACACCTTTTAACTTGAAAAGATTCCTGGAAAGTATCATCTAAGACGGGTGGGGAACCTTTTTTTCTGCCAAAGGCCATTTGGATATTAATAACATTTGAGGGCCATACAAAATTATCAACTTAAAAACTAGCCTGCTCGATTTGGTCAAACATTGAATTAGCTCACCCCTGAGCCTTGGCAGGGAGGAACGACATTTTTTTGGCGGCCTTCCATGCCCTCGGCTGGGCGTTCCCCACCCTGCCCCAAGGCTGGGGGTCCCTCTCCCTGAAGAAGGCACACTGCAGCGCCCTGGATGGCAGAGCAGCCCCTGGTTAGCCCAGGCCAGAGCTGGTCTGCAGTCGCCGGGCAGCAGGAAGCGCTGCTGGGAGCACAGGCCCAGCTCCCCAGTGGCTTGGTTCACAGGACCTGGGGCCCTGGTGCAACCCTCCTAGTGGCCGGCGGCGCCTGCCTGGCTCAGCATGCGGTGTGCAGAGAAGGGGGAGCCTGAATGCAGCAGCATGGACTACAGGGTGCCCTGGTTGGGAGGGTCATTTGAGGACCATGAGAGACACGTGTCAGGGTAGGACAAGCGGCAGGAGGCCGGAGTGTAGTCTGTGCTGAGAAGGTCCCACTGCCAATGATTCTGGTTTGGTTGGGCTGGGTGGAGCCCAGGAATCTGTGTTTAATAGGTACCCCAGGGTTCTGATGACTGGCCCCTGAGACAACACTTGAAGGAGTGGTGGCCTGGGCTGGACTGTTTGGAACTGTGTCTTACTCCATTTTGTACCCTTAGCCTAAGAAAGGGCTGGTGTTCAGGTGTGGGCTGAGTGAATGAGCTGCTGAGCCACCAAAGCAGAGGGCCTTGCAGCAGTATGGAGGCATGCCACCTCTTCTCCAAGGCCCTTAGACACGCAAAACACTGTCTGGCTCCAACTCTCCCAAGATAATGTGTGTTTATTCTTTGACTAGGGGCCCAGTGCATGAATTCGTGCACCTTGAAAGGAACTGTGGGCTGTGAGGCTGCGGTGGGCACAGAGGCAGTTCTCAGCCCATCCTCCATGCCCTCGCCCGCCCCCTCCTGCCATGGCCCCGGTCCCCTCTACCAGCAGCCCCACTCCTGCCACCGCCACTCCCATGTGCTGACAGCGCGGCCCCACTCATACCTGCTGACGGCGCGGAGCGATTGGAGCCAGCGCCAGCAGCGGGTGCGAGCGGCGGCTGCTGCCCCAGTCACCCCTCAGGAGCAGGGGGAGGTAGAGAAG
The DNA here is from genome assembly GCF_000327345.1 of Myotis davidii. Lineage (NCBI taxonomy): Eukaryota > Metazoa > Chordata > Mammalia > Chiroptera > Vespertilionidae > Myotis > Myotis davidii. The sequence goes on from NW_006285613.1 coordinate 2,624,531, forward strand.
CCCTGAGGGGCGATTGAGGCTGGTGCCACGCCAGCAGCAGGTGTGAGCACTGGGTGGGACTGGCACACAGGAGCAAAGAACTTTCAGTAACCACCAGATGCTCCCCCTGATGACAGCGACCAACGTCCCGCCTTGGTCTGGTGCCCCCACTCACCTGCTCCACTATCCCGCTGCGGCCGACACCCGCCATGTTCCGCGCGCACCCCCTGGTGGTCAGCAAACCTCATAGCGACCAGTTGTTCAGTTCCGCCATCGGTCTATTTGCATATTCGGGTTTTATATAGAGAGATTTAAGATGGACATTGTGCTGATGCCAGTTTTCTTTCTACTTAATAGGGAGAAAGAACCAGAAACACAAAAAGAGGAACGTTTGATGGAAGAAAAGAAAAAGAAAAAGCAGGAAGAAAAGAAAAAGAAGGAAGGTGCTCAGAAAAAGGTTTGGCTGGAGTCGCTGCCTCCGTGTCTTTACGATCACCCATGTCGCATTTGCATTGTCATGGCCGTCACGGGACAGAATTGCATTCTCCTGTAGAGTCGGGTGCTAAGTCTGTAATTAGCAAAAAATAGTTACTGTGCTATGGAATAAGTTTAGGGTGACAGCCATAGCATGTCTGTCTTAAGGACCTAGAACTGTAAGAGCTGTGTTTCAAAGAAGTTCGATTTCAGCTATCGGAAGTAAAGAATGTTCATACTGTTTCCTTGGAATAAACTGTCCAGAACAAGCCTAAGAGATGAGAAAAGGGCCGTTCAACCGATTTTATTAGAAAAGTTAGAAATAATTTTTGCAGCTTTGGTAAATGTTCTTTTACAAACCCTATTAGTAAACATTGAAAATTAAAAGCCCAGAGTCATGCTTGAATTTATGGCATTTAATATACCAGGTGATGCCATTCATTTTTGTTTTTGCCTAGTTTGATACAGCTTATAGTTTAAACTGTATGCCTGTAGATTGTATTAAAACACAGAGCTCCAATGAGCTCCCAGACAGATGTGGTTGCCTTTCAACCAATATTGGCATATAGTCAACAACTAGACACTTTTAATAAATGAACTGGGGAAATACTGTTTTTTAAAATTCCCAGTATTAAAGTCTGTTTATAAACTTTCATAGATGTGTACACCCTACACGTTATTCCTAAAGAGTTTCTGATTTTTTTTTTCAGGCTGCTGATCAAAAAACCAAAGGTAAGTTTATTTTATTTGCAAGGGGGGGTGGGGGGGCAATTTTATGGCAGTACCAAACTTTTTATGATGAAGATGACTTTTTCTTTAATTGATGGTTAAAAACAAAGACTCCAACCTTGCCTTTGAATCTACTTTACATTATTCATCGTGAAATTCTTCCTTTATCACTGGGTTTACATCTGCATCTCATTGGCATTCGTTTAACCTGAACGCCTAAAGAATGGCATGTTAGCTTTGTAAGCATTGCTTTCTAATTTCCCTTTGGTTTCATTTCCACCAAACAGGATTAAACTGATCAATTGCTTTCATTTAAGAACAACTAAGGGATACTGAACTCTTCTAAAGCTTCTAATTTGTCTTTGCCAGCTATTTACAACAAAAAGAGAGATGCTTTTTATGTGTCGCCTCTTTGCTTATGAACATGTAAGATTTCTTTTATTCTCCAAGTCCGGAATTTGCTCCTCGCCGTCTCGGTGGGTACTGGTAGCAGCGATGCTCAGTGACCCACGGCCCTGTGGTTGGCTCACAGTGAGCCAATTGGAAGCGCCACTCAAGCCTCCTCGTTTGTGACATTATTGTTTGTTCACATAAAGGCAGTTTCCAAGTTGGAGAAAGTTACAGTTTATGGCTCTACAGCAGCGGTTCTCAACCTTCCTAACGCTGCGACCCTTTAATACAGCTCCTCATGTTGCGGTGACCCCCAATTTCATTGTTACAAATGGAACATCATTAAAGCATCGTGATTAATCACAAAAACAATATGTAATTATATATGTGTTTTCCGATGATCTTAGGTGACCCCTGTGAAAGGGTCGTTCGACCCTCAAAGGGGTCGCGACCCACGAGTTGAGAACCGCTGCTCTAAAGGAAGCTGACCTTTCTGAGAAAAAATGGATCAGATTACCTGCTTTCTTTTTAATAGCTTATTGAGTTATAATTGACATACAGTAAACCAAGCATGTCAAACTCAAAGGCTAACACGGGCCAAATAAACAAGGTTTAACTTTATGTGGGCCGCAAAAAAAACAAAAGCGTCAGTTTTCTTAGAAATGTAGGTTTATTTCAATAGAGACATGCTGAATACAAAGGGCTGAAATAATGAGTCATCATTAACATAAAATAATAGAACATTTTAATAAAAATGAATTTTTTTAAAAAATATATTTTATTGACTTTTTACAAAGAGGAAAGGAGAAGGATAGATAGTTAGAGAGAAACATCGATCAGCTGCCTCCTGCACACTCCCCACTGGGGATGTGCCCGAAACTGAGGTACATTCCCTTGACCAGAATCGAACCCGGGACCCTTGAGTCCGCAGGCCGACACTCAATCCACTGAGCCAAACTGATTAGGGCAAAAAATGAATATTTTTTCTTAAACATTCACTTACCAGACACTGAATAACTGCACAGATTAAGTGTAACGCAAATAAACCTATTTTTCTTTCTCCGAAAGCAAAATATTTCCTGTTGCGCAAGCCAAACAGGTCAGTCAGCAGAACTAACGGTGTGGCCATCGGCTGCTGAAACATTCACTGCCAGTATTAGTGGAGAGAAATGGTGCGCCTGCGCATAAGGTGCATAAGACGCATAAGGGAAATGAATGCAGCACGATTATAGCAATCAGTCATTAGCGAACGTTGTAGTTCGTTATTAATAATTATGTATAACAGGATATTGTAAAAATTTAAGTCACATTTTTATTGAAATGTTTTTTACATACCGTTATATTGTATTTTTGCTGAGCCGCAAAAATATTCTTTGTGGGCTGCGAGTTTGACATGCTTGCAGTAAACTGAACATTAAACTTAAAGAGAACAATTTATACACTTTGGCCTGTGCACACCTGTGAAACATCCTCGCAATCAAGACAGTGCCCATAAGCCCTGGAAGTTTCCGCACACCCCTCCCCTCACCCCCATCCATGTGCACACCCCTCCCTTCCCCATCTGTGTGCAGGC
>NW_006285613.1:2627730-2629736 GCF_000327345.1 Myotis davidii
AGGCCCCCCCCTCCCCCGGTCCCCATCAGGGTGAAGGCCCCTCCCCCCCATAGGTGTGCCAACCCTGATCTTCCCTGCACTGTGGAAGCTTCTTTCCTAGACTGTCGCATAGACAGTGTCACACAACAGGGCCTGGCTTCCTTCAGCGCTGGCACTTTGGAGAGCCATGCCTGTTGTGTGTGAGTGAGTCATTGCTTCTGTCGCTGTCTGGATACATCACCGTTTGCGGTGCCACCCGCCTGGCCGTGGGCGATCTCTGGGTGTGCGCTCGTTTCCTCTGGTGAATCGGAGGCGATGGCTGTGAGAACTGAGGCAGTGCCTGCTGGGGCTGTCCTCCTGTGGGAACAGGCCAGAGGACACTCGTTCAGGCCTGCCCGCGAGGCCACTGGAATTGAGCACTCAGACCGCCTGTCCTACCAAAAGGAGAGGCTGAAATAGAGAGGCCAGGGCAGGGGGGCCAGCGCCTGGAGTCCTTAGAGCCCCTTGAGGACTTGAGAGTTGACCTTTTAGACCAGGGGGGCCAGGCGAGCTCCCAGCGGGCGAGGGGCAGCACAAGGCGACATCTCAGGCTGCTGAGCGCCAGGCTGAATGGGAGTGACGGTTGGAGAGAGCCCTGGCGCGCGGAGCCCAGCTCAGACCCAGGTGCCTAAGCCGCGGGGCCGGTGACAGGAAGGTCAGGTCGGTAGATGGAAGAGACTGGGCTAATCGTTCCATCAGCAAGTGCCTGCGGAACACCTGCTGTCTGCCCGGCCCTGTGCTGCCCGAGCTGCGGGGGAGGATGCAGGAAAAGAGACGTGCTCCCCACTCTCATGGAACCTAGCAACTGACAGGAATGGCCACAGCGCCTGTCACAGCCCGAGATGCTGCTGTGGAGGAGGGGACCTGAGCGAGGCCGCATGTGGGCAGGCATCCTGAGTGATGCTTGAGGGTCTGAGGGATGAGGAGAACATAGTGGCCTGGGAGAGGGGCGGGCTGCGGCTCCCCACACAGGGAACAGCACTGGCCAAGGCCGGCGGGCTGGAGGGGGCATTTCAGGACAAGACCACTGCAGCCGGCACAGCGTGAGCGGTGTCAGAGGCTGGGGGGCTGGGACAGCCTGGGCAGGGGAAAGCGCCTTTTCCTAAGAACAGGACGAGGGCTAGTCCGCTTTCCCCCCATCCCCAGCCTTCTCTCCTCAGTGTTGGAGTCGGCAAACTCGGCTCCTTCTTTTGGCAGGTGGTTGGAGTCCACACTTTTGGGGGGAAAGCATCCCAGGATTATTGCTATCCACATTTTCTTAAGGAACACACACGATCCTCCTGCAGGGGCGGTGCACGCGTCCCGAGAGACAAGCCCTGGGCGCTTAATTCCCCATCAGCGTCCTTGTTTCTTGAGAGCTGGGTTTGCTGTCTGCAGAGCTTGTCGGTTCAGGAGCCTGCGGCGGGGGGACTGCAGCTGTCGCTCAGCGGACTTCCCCTCGTGACTGCCCCTATGCTCTCGTCGCGGGCATCCCAGGTGATGTCACAGACTGAAAGGTCATGGAAAGCCCACACTAATGCTCTGTCGGCCCCGTGGCTTTAACATAGGCTGTGACCAGATTTTTCTGTTTTAATCTTCTCAGTCAGCAGCTGTTGTTCAGAAACGTTGCTCATGTGATGGTCAGTACGTTGGAATACCTTTTGGAGAAGTAACTGTAATACAGTAGATAAGGAAATGTCTCTAAACAGCGTTTCCCATTAGCAACAGACACTAAGTTAATGTAGTTAGTAGTGAATGAGTTCCTGCTCATTTTGAGTTGTGCTCCAAAAGTTGCCATGGTGACAGATCAGCCAGAAGCTGTGGACAGAACAAACAGAAGGCCACTAGCTGTACCCTCTGGGACTGCCGATAAGCACGGCAAATGCTTGTTGCTCATAGTTGTCCTGCCTGCGTCTCATTCTAAGGGGACTTCTCCGTCCAGCATTGTGGCGGTTGCGGGAGACAGTGGAGGGGTGGGGATATGCCTCGGGATCCCTGGCTGCTTCAGC
>NW_006285613.1:2629802-2630956 GCF_000327345.1 Myotis davidii
CACAGTCAGTCATATATGTCTGACTACATGTAAATTTACAATTTTAAGAAACTCCGTATCTTTAAGTATATATTCTGAAATGGATGAAATTAATGCAAGGTTTTTAAACATTTTTTCTTTCATTGTCTTGTGTTGTATCTGCATAAGAGAAATTCCATGCTTTACATACAAAATTTCTTAAGTTCTAAGATGCCATCAATTATAGGACATACCATTGATTTAGTAATGTTCTATTGATAGTTTGAAGGTGAATGAGGAAACTATATTAAATTCATGTACCATTGTAGGGTGTATCCAAATTTCAGAAATAAGACATGTGAAGATGTGTGGGCCAAAATGTCCCTCTAGGTTAACATCTACACTAATAAAAGACAAACATGCAAATTGACCATACCTTTGCTATGCCTTAAGCCACGCCCACCAGCCAGTCAGAGTGACTATGTGCAAATTAACCCAACCAAGATGGCAGCCAGCAGCCACAGAGCTGAAGCAAGCAGGAGGCTTGGTTGCCCTTCCCACCTACTGCGGTGGCCCTAAGCTCCACTCAAAGCAACAAAGTTTCAATTATAGAAGATAAATAAACCACAGATACCTGCTTTCAGCCGGCCATGGCCACAGAGCTGGAGCGAGCAGGAGTGGGTTGCCCCTGGCGATGGAGGAAACCAAGCTTCCTTCCTGCCTGCCCTGGCCAGCTCAGCTCCTCTCAAGGCTACAAAGTTTCAATTATAGAAGGTAAATAAATCCCAGAATAAAAAAAGAAAAAAAGGAGAGGCTGGGAGCTTCTGTCGCCAGGGGGCTTGGCCAGCCTGAAAACGGCCCTCAGCCCCTCACCCAGGCGGGCCAGGCACCCCAGTGGGGTCCCCCACCCTGAAGGGGGGGTGACCAGCCTGCAAACACCCATCAGCCCCTCACCCAGGCTGGCCAGGCACCCCAGCGGGACCCCCACCCTGATCCGGGGCAAACCAGCCGGCTCCCCCCATGCACCAGGCCTCTATCCTATATAATAATCCTATATAATAAAAGGGTAATATGCAAACTGACCCTAACAGCAGAACAACTGGGAAAGACTGGTCACTATGACACACACTGATCACCAGGGGGCAGACGCTCAATGCAGGAGCTGCCCCCTGGTGGTCAGTGCGCTCCCCTAGCGG
>NW_006285613.1:2631302-2634972 GCF_000327345.1 Myotis davidii
ATAAACAGCTACTTTTAGAGTGTCCCTCTAGCCCAGCAGTTCTCAACCTGTAGGTTGCGACCCCTTTGGCGGTCAAACGACCCTTTCACTGGGGTCACCTAAGACCATCCTGCATATCAGATATTTACATTACAATTCATAACAGTAGCAACATTACAGTTATGAAGTAGCAACGAAAATAATTTTATGGTTGGGTCACAACATGAGGAGCTGTATTTAAAGGGCCAGAAGGTTGAGAAACACTGCTCTGACCCATTGCAGGCCTTCCTGCCAGCATACGTGAGGCTAACGGTGGTGGCCTCTGACATTCTCAGTGAGGGGGGTCCCAGTGTTGTTAACGCCATTAGGAGGAAAACACAGTGGAATCCCTAGCTCATACCACATACCCTGGTGTGGGTGATCTGGTGGATGAAAGATTTAAATGGACTAGTTGCTAAAAAAAAAACCTGTGTTCCTCGCCACAGTTCAGCCAATGAGTATAGAAACCACTCTAGCTACTTTAAGCAGAAATGAGTTTAAGTACAGAAACTTGGGTGCTTATGAAATCACTAGAGGGCCCTGGCCGGTTTGGCTCAGTGGATAGAGCATCGGGCTGCGAACTGAAAGGTCCTGGGTTCCAGTCAAGGGCACATGAGAACTGCTCTCCGACTAAGCACTCATCTCCCAGATGAGGAAACTGGTTCAGGAGCCACGGCTAAGATTGTGGTTACTTTATAGGAAACTGGCTCTCAACCCGGAGCCTGACTTCAGCCCAGTTCTCTTCCCAGAGCGCCTCATTGTCATCTCTCTCAGTTGTTTGGTTTTTTGTTTTGTTTTCTTCGGTTTGGGCTGGGTTTAGGAGGTGTTACTAAAGTGTTGGGGTCTTTTCATTTTGTCCTTACAGTGCCAGAACCTACCAAGACCTGTTCCAGCCAGCCCCAGCCTGCCGGTACCGGGACCAGCACTCCCACCAGCACTCTCTCCAGCAGCAGCAATGGCAAGCGCGCACCTGCCGGCGGCCAGCAGCCAGCTGTGTCCCGCTACCTGCCTCGTGAGGTGCCTCCGCGCTTCCGCCAGCAGGAGCAGAAGCAGCTACTGAAGAGAGGCCAGCCATTGCCCACGGGGGCTCTGACCAGTGCGAGCCCCACCCAGGCCGCTGGGCCTGCCGGGGTGAGCCCTCCTCCCCTCCCTGGAGCCGGAGCGCAGCAGCAGCCCAGCAAGCTCCAGCCAGGTGAGCCACAGAGGGCGGCTTCTCATCTGGGGCTCGTGTGCTGTTTCCCACTCGGCGGCCCAGGAATAGAAATGGACACCTTTGGGTCCATAGTCAGTATATACATATGATAGAGCTAGCGAGCTAGACGATAGATACATAGATAGATGATAGGTAGGTAGATAGATAGATAGATAATAGGTAGGTAGCTAATTGATAGACAATAAGTAGAAGATAGGTAGAATTCATTTCAGTTGGATTTTGAAGTTTAATTCTGCTTCCCCCTACTTATTCATATGAGTTATTTCTCATGTTTTCAGAGGCATTAGCGACTTTGTTGCTCACAGAAAGCAAAGGCCTGTCAGCAGGCCAGTGACGGTCGGCAGTGGGCAGAGCCCGAGGAGACTTCGCAGCGAGGCCCTCGCTGGGTCACTAGGAGGCGCAGGGCCGCACACATTCTCTGCAGGGAGGTGATGGCGCTGAATGAGAAGCGGGTGCTTCTGACTGTAACGTCCAGCCTTAAAGCCAGACCTGCCCACAGCGTGGCGTGCAGTGTCTCGGGTTCTGGCCCACCTGCTTCTGCCGGCGTCTCTGCCTGCAGCCCCCTCCAGCGGCTCTTGGCTCCCGGAGAACTGCCGCTGGCCCCCTCGCTTTCCAGCTTCCAGAGGTGACATCTCTGTCGCCTGTTCCCGGCTTCTCGACCTCAGGGATTTAGATTTAAAAACGCTTTCCTAGAGTTGTAGAGAAGGTTTTGGGAGAGAGCCGAGTACCTGTGGGAACCGCCACATTTCTGTGGTGCCCTTAAGTCTCTCCGCTTTAACAGTTGGCACGGTCCTGGCGTGGGAACCAGGCTTGCTGATGGCAGTGAAATTCAGGTCTGTAATTGGAGAAGCAAGGAGGCTTCTCGTATTAGATTGGAATTTAAAAGAAACATGTCACAGATCATATTAATTTCTCTTTCATACACTGATTTAATATGGGGAATAATTGCAACATGACACAAAAGTATTTATAGTGTATTTCTCAAAACCGAGACTTTGTGGTATATTCGGAACAAATATTTTTAGACAGCTTTGCTATGTCTCTTCAAATAATCTTGACTCTCCTTGCTAAGTTCCTGGTCAAGGGGATGTAGGTCAAGAGAGAAAAGAAATGCTCAAACATACTCATTTAACAAGAATATAACTCCCCGACTTCACTGCAAGCAGTTGGTAATCAGACAGATGGTCACTCCTGGTGGTGTGGCTCAGTTGGTTGAGCGTCCTCATGTGCTCCGAAAGGTCACTGGTTCAGTTCCCGATCAGGGCACATGCCCAGGTTGCAGGCTTCATTCCCCAGCAGGGGGCACGAAGGAGGCAGCTGTTGGGTATTTCTCTCCCTCTCCCTTCCTCGCTCTCTAAAATCAATAAGAACATACTTTTTCAAAAGCATATGGTTACTTTCTGCATTGGAATACGGTCCACAGGACAGCCTCACAGAGACAGAAGCTGTGCAGTCACAGTCACACTGAAATAGGGTGACGCATTTTAAAAAAACGGAAAAGAAATGTACCAGCCTGCTTTTTCCTGGGCTTGTCTCGTTATATGATTCGATGCCAGTATTGCATCAGTGTTTTCATCAACTGCTGTTGGTACAAAATTTTGCTGGTATCTACTCAAATAATAAAATAAATTTTTTCAGTAAAATTTTTTATGAAAATTTTTTTTAATAAAACATTTGTCTCTGTAAGTATATTTCTAGAAAGTTATTCCTAGTTTATTTTATATATATATATACACTAGTATATAATGACTAGATCATTTTATGTCTAAACATCTCAGAAAATGCCATTAATCTACATGATATCAATAAAATGATTAATTTTCGGCTCGCAAACAAAAGTCTTGGTTTTATACCAGTTTCATCATTCCCAGCAGCCTCTTGAGTCAGAGCCAGTCAAACCCTTGAACTCGCCCCCTTGCATCGGCTCAAGGTCCCTCTGCCGGAGAGGCCTCTGGGCTCCCCCTGTGCAGCCTGTCTGGCCGGCGCTGCTGCTGCTCCCGCGCTGCTTTCCCCTCGCACGGGCCTTTTCCTCACGGTCTCACACGTGCCCGGCTCAGCGTGTCTTCCCAGCACATGCACACGTGGCCGCCCACCCTTCTCCTCATCACTGTCTCCCCGCCCCAGGGACCCCCTCAGTGTCGTCCTCACTGCCCGGTCTGCAGCATGTAAGTTCGCACTCTGTGCTGTGTAGCCTGTGGTGCTTGCTGGCGAAGGTGTCTGAACCTCCTCCACAGGAAATGACAGGCCTGAGCCCCTCACAACCTCTCATCTCTAAGTCCCCCCCGCCACAAAGAGCTTGTCTGGTTTGTCAGCGGAGGGCAGTGCCCCACGTTCTCAGGGCTCCCTCGGTTCCCCTGCGGTCCTCGCACGCGTTTCTAGGCCTTTCTCCCCGGCTGCTCCAGAGTCCTGCTCAAGGGCCTGCGATTTCCATGAGGTGCC
>NW_006285613.1:2635028-2635898 GCF_000327345.1 Myotis davidii
CCACAGCTGCTAAGAGCCAGGAGGCAACCAACTGGCCCGCCCAGCTCAGGGTAGAGGCAGAGCTAGTGGGGCAGAGGGCTGAGCTGGGCAGCGTGAACCCTGGGAGGACCTGCATCCTTTCTCCGACCGGCGGGACCCAGACACCAGTCACGTGCCGTCAGGCGTGGAAGGACTCGTGCGCCGTGGAGGCCAGGGTTCCTGCCAGCCCCGGTTCCAGGCTCTCCCTTTAAATGACAGCCATTTGTCCTGACGTAAAACGTGGCCTCTAATAAAGCCATGCAGGGAAACGGGGGGCTTCTATTCATGTGCTGAGTTGGCAGATGCTTTACCCGTAAGGCAGTGGTTCTCAACCTTCTGGCCCTTTAAATGCAGTTCCTCATGTAGTGACCCAACCATCAAATTATTTTTGTTGCTACTTCATAACTGTAATGTTGCTACTGTGATGAATCGTCATGTAAATATCTGATATGCAGGATGGTCTTAGGTGACCCCTGTGAAAGGGTCGTTCGACCACCAAAGGGGCCGCGACCCCCAGGTTGAGAACTGCTGCTGTACGGTCAGTGTTAGCCTGTACATGGGTAAGAGTGTGGTTTTATCCTGTTGCTTTCTCTTCAGACTGTGTCTGAAGCCGAACCCCAGCTCCCAGCACTTGCGAGCTTCCATCAGGGTTTAAGGACCTCCTTCCTATTGTGCTCATGGCGGAACAATGGGTTGTGTCGGGGCTGCTTTGTACGGTATAGACAGGCTTTGGTGGCTGCGCGGCTGTTTGCCACTTAGATGGCTTTTAGATGGAGGAAGAAAGTAATTAAGAAGTTGGACACTTGCCAGTTTGCATATGGCGCTCGTTTGGGACGTTGGAGCTAGTGTTGG
>NW_006285613.1:2635991-2636301 GCF_000327345.1 Myotis davidii
AGGCAGCGAGAGGAGCGGTTTGTCTGCGCCGCCGGCGGGCGGGGCGCCCTTCTCCTCGTGGCGCTCCTGTGACTGGGGCCTGAATAAAAATGTTGTGACAATTGAGAGAATTGAAAGAGGAGGGAAGATGGGTTTAGTGTCAGCTGCAATTAGATAATCAAAGCTTTCCAGTCCCCGCCGTGGGCGCCTCCCCCCGCTGCAGGGGTGGAGCGGGGCCTCCGGAGAGGAAGGGCTGCCAACCCTGCCCGCTGGCCGCCCAGGGCACCCGCCAGCGCCGGGGACTTTGCTGGCAGCGCGACAGGATGGGCTG
>NW_006285613.1:2636624-2652120 GCF_000327345.1 Myotis davidii
CCCCCGCGCTCTCGGCGCTGGCCGGCCTCCCCGAGGAGGACGCGACTTGTGCCCCCACGTTCATCGGCGTGTGACAGGCTGTCCACCTGGAGGCAGCAAACTCCCCTCACTGCTCGTTTGAAGTAAGAGCAGGCAGTGAGCTCCCTCCCTCGGACGCTCCCATTGTTCCCGTAAACCTTCTGCTCCGAGCCGGCACTGGGTCAGCATTGCCCGGATCTTCGCTAGGGAGATTGGGTCGGGTGTCCCGGACTCTGTCCCGCAACGGAATTCTGAATTCAGACCTCCCTGAGACTTCGTTGTTGTGTTGTTAATCCTCACCCGGGGATATTTTCCCATGGACTCTTTTTTTAGAGAGAGTGGAAGGGAGGGGAGAGAGAGAGAAAGGAGAACATCAATGTGAGAGAGACGCGTCAATTGGCTGCCTCCCACACGCGACCTGACCGGGGCCGGGGATTGAGTCTGCAGCCAAGGTACGTGCCCTTGACCGGAATTGAACCTGGGACCCTTCAGTCCGCAGGCCAATGCTCTCCCCACTGAGCCAAACCGGCTAGGGCCTCCCTGAGATTTTTACACAGTAAATGCTGTCGAGGGTTAGGTGTTTGGGGTTCTCAAAAGCTGCAAACAGGAATCTGTGGCAAGGAATCTGTTACCACTGCGCCTTAGTAAACGTGTTCACAGCTATGGAAGGAAGCCTTCGGAATTATGTTTTATAATATATAGCTTATTATTTTGTCGTTTCCATTGGAAGGCTGTGGTGAGAAAGAATGAATTATGTCCTATTTGTCAGTGTTACGACTAATTAAGCATTCTGCACCCTTCTGAGTGAATCTTGTGCACGCTCCCTATCTGATTAATCCGATACCTAATTAAGCTTTTGCTTACTGTAGCTTTTGGAAGCTCTTTGTTAAATACTTTTCCTTGAAAAAATTGATCTTTATGTCATTAACATTTTAGAATTTGGAAGTAAAAAAAAAGCTTTTCTCTTTAAACAATGCTATCATGTAATCCTTTTTAATTTAATCACTTAAGGCAGTTATGTTACTTAGATTTTTATAGACACCTATTTTTAGAACATGTGAACCATTTTAAACAGCAGAGGAAAGGATAATATTATACACAAACTTCATTACTTTTTTCTCTTTAAGGCTGTTTTTTAAAATTCTTTAAGGAGTAAGAATTTTACTCTGAAAATGCCAGCTTTAGTTCAGTCCTGCTGGTTATTAGTCATCACCCCTCTTCCGAGCCTGCCTCTCTGACCCTGTTTGCCACCCGTAAGGAGACGTAATGTGAGAGGTCCAGGCCATCCGCCGTGTGTGCTGTGGTCTGAGTCCCATGGACCTGGGCTCCGGCTCGGAACTGAGACCTGCTGAGCTCACAGATGAGCCAGGCCCGTCAGAGGATGGTCCACGGTCCACGCTGCAGAGACACGGGCGTATCCTCATAGGCACCACGCCTGGCTTTCGCTTTTCCTCCTTTCACTTTGTCACTTTATCATTTCTCCATCTCAAGAAGTTTTAAAATGGGAATCACTCTGCCCGGTGTTGGGATGTAGGTCCCGCTGTTTGCTCCTGCGGTTGGCTTTGCCTTTGCCGCTGTGCTGAGCAGACAGTGGGGAGTGGTATTTGCAAATCAAATGGAGTCTATGAGAACCATAAATACTGCATTAAAATCATAACTTTGGCTTTCTGGTTTTTATTTTTATTTTTTTTAATATATTTTATTGATTTGTTACAAAGAGGAAGGGAGAGGGATAGAGAGTTAGAAACATCAATCAGAGAGAAACATCGATCAGCTGCCTCCTGCACATCTCCTACTGGGATGTGCCCGCAACCCAGGTACATGCCCTTGACCGGAATCGAACCTGGGACCTTTCAGTCCGCAGGCCGACGCTCTATCCACTGAGCCAAACCGGTTTCAGCAACTTTCTGGTTTTTAAGATCTTTCCGGCTTTTAAATAAATTCATTTTATGTTTAAACTATTTTTTTTAATATATTTTATTGATTTTTCACAGAGAGGAAGGGAGAGAGATAGAAACATCAATGAGAGAGAAACATCGATCAGCTGCCTCCTGCACACCTCCTATTGGGGATGTGCCCGCAACCAAGGTACATGCCCCCGACTGGAATCGAACCTGGGACCCTTCAGTCTGCAGGCCGACGCTCTATCCACTGAATCAAACCGGTCAGGCTAAACTATTATTTTTTAAAAATCAATGGAAAAATATCCTCGGGTGAGGATTAACAAAAAATAATAATAATTTTAAAAATAAAGTAAAATGGCGCGGTTCCTCAGGAGCTTACACATACGACTGCCGGTGAGCCGGTACCTCCACTTCCGGGTATGGGCCCAAAAGAACTGAAAGAGGGGCTGGAGCAGATGTGCCTGTACTCAGGTTATGCAGCATTAGCCACAATAGCCAACATGTGGAAACCACCTGATGGTCCATGGGCAGGTGAAGAAAGAAACCACGTGGTCTGGGCATACAATGGCACGTTACTCGGCATTGAAAAGGAAGGGAATGCTGACGCATGCTAGAACATGATGAACCTTGACAACATCATGCTAAGTGAAATCAGCCCGTCACAAAAGGACAGATATTGTGGGATTCCATTTGTAGAAGGGCCCTGTAGTGGTCAGAGCCTGGAGAAAGGACGGAGAGTGGTGGGGACCAGCGTGGGGTGGGGGGCGGAGAGTTAGTGTTTAAGGGTAGAGAGTTTCAGTTTAGGGTGATGGATAGTGGCAATAGTTGCACAATATGAATGTACTTGGAGTCACTCAAAAATGGTTAAAATGGAAAGTTTATATTTTGTATATTTTACCGCAATAAAGAATACATTTGCTTGAATAGTGTGGTTGAGATTCAGTATACCAGAAAGGCTGCTTGGTGTTTGTGTTGATTCTCATGGTAACGTGCAGTAGAGGGAGGCTCTAGGAATCGTAAGTTTAGAGCCAAGAGCCTTCGGGATTGTACCGTTAGTTCCTCGTCATCTTTTTAGAGCTGAGAAACGGCCAGGTCGCTCACTGTGGTTGCTTCAGCTAGAACTCCGATTCGGTTCTACGTTTATTCTTTGTTTGCCCAGGACACATTTATTGGTTCCTGATATGTGGCAAGCATTATGGATATAAAACTAAAAAGATACCATCCATGTCCTTAAGAAACTCACCTTCAAAAATTAGGCTTTTCGTGCAGGGATCAGGTTTTTATAATCACACTAATCTCTTCGTTCTTGTCAAGTCGTCACGTTTTTCTAACAATAAAGATGTGCGCTTTGAATTACATTCCCACCACCTCGGAGCATTGGGCACTCACCTTGGGTAGCGTTTGGGATTCTCTCTGTTACCTCATTTGGTATCATATTTAAGCGTTTTCAATTTTTTAAAGTATTTTTAAAATAGAAGAAAGTACACAGTAAATAAAACTACACTCACAATACAGATTTGGCCTAATATTTTGCCCTATTTCGTTCAGATCTCTGTTTCAGAGATGTCACAGATAGCGCCCCCACCCTGTTCCTGTCCCCCAGAAGGCACCGCGATCCTCACTCGGATCCGTGTGGCAGTGGCCACGTAAGCGCGGCGCGGCGTCGCCTCTGGTTAAAGTGCATCTCTCGCAGCCATGGCTGGTGATTGTTTCCTATGGGTTTCCTGTCCGTTTCCTACTTTCGCTGGACTCTTGGCCTTGCTCTTGGTTTGGTTCTTTGTTCTGGTTGTCATCTTCCGTCTGCTCCCTCCTTCCTGTCTGCGGCTTGCTTTCAGCTTCCTTTACGTGGTGATGCCTGTCGCCCCCGTGTTCTGATGTTACAGTCGGATCTTTATGTCTCCCGTAGGAAGACACAGGGAGTGTCCAAGGCCACGGAGATGGCCTCCTATGTTTCCTCATTAAACTTTAAAAGTTTTGCTTTTCCTTATTCGGTCTTTAGTCCATCTAGAGTTTATTTCTGTGTATGATGTGAGATAGGGCTCCAGAGAGGAAGGGAGAAGGAGAGAGAGAGAGATACCAATGATGAGGGAGAATCATTGATCGGCTGCCTCTTACATGCCCCCCACTGGGGATGAAGCCCACAACCCAGGCATGTGCCCTGACCGAGAATTTAACTGTGACCTCCTGGTTCATAGGTCAGTGCTCAACCACTGAGCCACACTGGCCAGGCACTTACAACTCTTTTCTACTAAATGAGCTGCCAGCCTCTGGATGATTCTCTAACCCTAGAGTCTCCCGGAAAACAGCAGAGCGTACCCAGACGCAGGAGCCCTTGCCGATGCCGTCTCCCCGAGGGCTGGTGTGCCGAGCGACACGCCTTTCCAAGGTGCTAGACTTCAGCGAAGCAGCTTCCTTTCATACACATGCTCTCCGAGATGCCTGTGTGCATGCGGGCACGGGGCGCCTTCCCAAGAGGAAGGAGAGGATGGTGCAGTGGTAGGAACTAATATAATTGTAGCAACACAAACTCGTTTTTAAATGGGAGCTATTAAGAAGACAAACAACTTTTTTCTTTAAGTCATATTTTTAGCATTTGTCATTCAGAACTGAAAACTTGAAATAATGAGCTTCCCCCAAAGACGAGCTGACGGCTGACTCGTTGACAGATGGGAGGAAAGTCTAACCTGGGTTTTGTTTCATCCTCTGCAGATCTCAGCCGCGGCGGGTTGGCAGAGCATTATGAAAGTCCGCACTGGGCACCGCAGCCCGCTTTCCGGAGTGAAGCCAGCTGCCCCTGGGATCAAGTGATCACAGACAGGACTGACCAGGAGGCGTGGCCTTCCATCCCCGGGGCCGAGCCGGAGGCGGCCTCAGAATGCACTGTGGACGCTGACGCCGCCGCCCACGCCCCCCACGGCGGCTCGGAGAACAGCAGCATGGCGACAGGGAGCGCCCCGGGCAGCTTCACCGGACACGCCAAGAAGACCAATGGCAATAACGGCACCAGCGGCGCCCTGGTCCAGAGCCCTCCGAACCCCAGTGCCCTGGGCGCAGGGGGCAGCAACGGCGGCAGCAGTGCGGCCAGAGTGTGGGGCGTAGCCGCGGGCTCCAGCTCCGGCCTCGCCCACTGCGCGCTGGGCGCCGCGGAAGGGAAAATGGACAGCGTGCTTGCCGAGGGGAGAAGTCAGAACTGCTGGGGCGCTTCCAGCCCCAGCGCTGGCATGAACCTCAACCTCAACCCAAGCGCCAACCCAGCTGCCTGGCCTGTGCTTGGACATGAAGGAACAGTGGCCACAGGCACCCCTTCCAGTATTTGCAGCCCAGTCAGTGCCATAGGTCACGGCGTGGGCAACCAAAACGGGAACCCGCCAGGCACGCTGGGTGCGTGGGGGAGCTTGCTGCCGCCGGAGAGCTCAGAGCCACAAACGCCCACTTCGCAGAATGTATCTTTCAGCGCACAGCCTCAGAACCTTACCACTGATGGACCAAACAACACTAACCCCGCGAGCCCCTCGCCAAACCCTGCCAATGCAATGCAGACCAACGGGCTGCCCACCTGGGGCCTGGCCGTCGGCATGGGGGCCGTCATCCCGCCCCACCTGCAAGGCCTTCCTGGTGCTAACGGGTCGTCAGTCTCTCAAGTCGGTGGGGGCGGTGAAGGAATCGGCAGTTCTGTGTGGGGACTGTCCCCAGGCAGCCCTGCCACCGGAAATAGCAATTCTGGGTTCAGTCAGGGGAATGCAGACACTGTGAACTCAGCATTAAGTGCTAAACAGAATGGATCCAGCAGTGCTGTGCAAAAGGAAGGGAATGGGGGGACCGCCTGGGACTCGGGGCCTCCCGCTGGCCCTGGGATCCTCGCCTGGGGGAGGGGCCGTGGCAATAACAGCGTGGGGGGTATCCATTCAGGAGCGTGGGGCCACCCCAGCCGCAGCACCGCCAACGGTGTGAATGGGGAGTGGGGAAAGCCCCCAAACCAGCATTCCAGTAGTGACGTCAGTGGGAAAGCATCAACAGGGTGGGACAGTCCCGGTGTCGGCAGCCAGAACCCAGCCCTGCAGCCTGGTGGTGAGCACGGGAGCTCATGGGCCAAGGCTGCCCCTTCTGGAGCCCCAGCGAGCGAAGGCAGCAGCGAGGGCTCTGGCGGCCACAGTGAAGGAGGTGCCGGGAGGGAAGGGGCCGAAGGCCGGAGGCGAGAGAAAGGGGTTCTAGACCAAGGGCACATCCAGTTGCCAAGGAACGATCTTGACCCGAGAGTGCTGTCCAATACTGGCTGGGGACAGACTCCTGTGAAGCAAAACACTGCCTGGGAATTTGAAGAGTCCCCGAGGTCGGAGCGGAAGAATGACAACGGCACCGAGGCCTGGGGCTGTGCGGCTCCTCAGCCTTCACACTCAGGGGGGAAGAGCGATGGGTCCATCATGAACAGTACAAATACCTCTTCAGTATCGGGGTGGGTCAGCTCGCCGCCTGCTGCTGGGCCAGCAAACACAGGCTGGGGGGACAGCAGCGCCAGAGCGCCAAATGGCCCCGGGGTTTGGGGGGACTCCATCAGCTCTGCTGCTGTTCCTAACGCTGCTGCTGCCAAGGGTGGCCACGCTTGGAGTGGGACCGCGAGGCAGGAGGACAAGTCACCCACCTGGGGTGAGCCTCTCAAGCCCAAGTCTCAGAACTGGGGAGACGGACAGAAGCCCGGTCCAGCCTGGAGTGCAGGAGGCGGGGACTGGGCCGACCCGTCTTCCGTCCTTGGGCACCTGGGGGATGGGAAGAAAACTGGCTCTGGGTGGGATGCTGACGGGAGCCGGTCAGGGTCCGGCTGGAGTGATGCTCCCCGGCCTGGGACCGGTGGCTGGGGCAACGGCACGAATACAAAGGCGAATCCAGGGGCAAACTGGGGAGAGTCTTTGAAACCCGGCCCCCAACAGAACTGGGCAAGCAAGCCCCAGGACAGCAGCATGAGTAACTGGGGAGGGGCCGCTTCCGTTAAACAGACGGGTACGGGATGGATCGGGGGGCCCGTCCCCGTCAGACAGAAGGACGGCAGCGAGGCCACGGGCTGGGAAGAGCCTTCTCCCCCGTCCATTCGACGCAAAATGGAGATTGACGATGGTACCTCAGCTTGGGGAGACCCGAGCAGCTACAACAACAAAGCTGTCAACATGTGGGACAGAAACAACCCGGGCCTCCAGGGCAGCGCCACGGCCGCCAGCACCGCCGCCAGCAGCAGTCGATCGCCGCTGCTCGGCCCAGGTATGGAAGGGACTTGCGTTCTTTAAGAGTAAAACGCGCTCATTCTCACCACATAGGCCTGCGTGTTTTTACAGCCAATGGCATTGATGCCCTGCAGCTAGCGTTGTGTTTAAGTGGCATCCAGAGACGATACCTACAGCGGGGCTCGGGCAGCTTTCCGTCCGAGAGAGGAGTCCCTGCAGCACTGCCGGTGGCAGGGGCAGCACAGAGGGAACGCGTCCTCGGGAGAGCTGGCCACCGTGTCCTCTGTACACACAGCCTCCACCCCCGCTCAGTAGAAGCTCCTGGCAGCGGGGAGCTGGGAAGCCCACCCCAGATTTCTAGTGCCTTAGTGTGGAGGGAAGCCCGTTCACTGGTCACTGCAGATTTCCACAGGGGTTCTGATGTGTGGTCGGCACTTAAAGCCCCTGAAGGCCTGAGCAGGTCATTATCCAGTGCCCTTAGGAAGGAACGTTCTGGACACTTGAAATCCACTTGCAGACACGGGAGAACACTGAATGCTAACTAAACATTTTAGGTGAATAACAAATCCTCGTAGTAGAGACTCGGTCTAGCAATGAGGTTGAGGGAGCGTCTCCAGAAATGGATGCTTTTATCCCTGAACTCAGGTTTCACCAAAACATGTAGTTAATGTGAAAGGGATTGGGGGGTGGAGCAGAATCGAATAGGCGGCCATTATGGACTTGATCTGAGCGACCCCAGGGACAGTGGAGTGAGGGCTTGAGCTCTTGCCTGGGGTTGCCTCTTGCAGCAGCGGGTGGGAGTGAAGTATTAGTGCCTGTGCCGATCAGAAAAGCCGAAGTCCACTGCTCACTGCTCACTGCTCGTTGCCCTGCTTCAGGGCCTTTTCCATCCGGTTCCCTACCTTCCTCAGTCCCAGGAGTGTCAGCTGGCCGTCCGGGCACTTCAGCTGTGATCCTCACGGGAGTTCTGTGCTCCAGGCAGCGTGAGATGTGCCTTTGCGTTGGGGTACTTAACCTAGTGACATTCTGTTTGCTTACCACTCGGTGTTCCGGCACAGATAGTGTAACCACAGGCAGAGGACATGCGCAGAAACCACGGAAGAGGCAGGTCAGCCGTATCCTAAACTGAAGCTAGGAAGGAATGGGGTTATGTGTACCGAGGTGGGCAAACAGGTATGTCGTTTCCCTGAAGAAGCCGGGGATGTTGTCCTACACGCTCGCCACTCCGTCATCCTCCGTGTAAGACAGACAAGAGTCACCGCAGGTGGGCTGATCAGCAGGGTGCTGCTCGAGCTCTGCGGTGTTTGCGCTGTGCTGCAGAAATAGGTCCCGCTGCCTCCCCACCAGAAGACGCTATTTTAAGCACATGCAGTCGTTGCCATCGAGGAATGCGCTCAGCGGGCTGTGTTTTTGTGGCCACGGGGTTTTCTTGGGTTGGGTTTGGTTAGGGTGTTTCTACTTTTCTGTGTTTGGGGGACTTGGTAGGTGCGGGGACTAGTCTAAAGCGGGGGGAGGTTCCCCTACGTGCAAGTCCTGGGACACACACTCAGTTCAAAATGATGGGCCCATAACAGTTAGAAATACAGTGTGGCCCCAGGTGTCAGTGTGACAGACTTAGCACATCCAAACCCGCATTAATGCACTAAAATAAAATCTAAAGAATTTTGTTTCTGATGACACAGTAAGGCAGACAGAAGCTCCTGTGAGAGGCGTGTGCCGCTCAAGGCCACGTGGCCGGCTTTTGGGAAAGATCCTTAGCAGCAGCCTGCAACTAGAGTCCCCTGGGTGGGACAGAGGGTCCAACAAATGGCACAAAACCAGGCGTCCGCAAAGCAGCGCCCTTCGCCGCCTGACTGAGCAGACCCCTCTGTATCGAGCTCCACTCTACACCCATCTTGATGTCAGATGAGAGAGAGTTCTGCAGCTACCGGCTCTGCTCTGTCTGCACAGGCCAGTAGCCAGCCAAGCATTATAATAAACCCACATTGGACTTACAGGCCCTGGGTGTGAGCAGTAGCCCGTCTCATTAATATTTAAGTCCCTGCAATGCCGAGCACGTAGCAGACGCTCAGATGCTTCATCAATTGAATTGGGCCTTTATCCTTCCTTCCCTTAATTGTAATTGGCCACTTTTTAACTGAACCGTCTTCCCAAAAAGGACTGCCTGCCACACTTACAAAATGATGTAAGTAGCATCCCTCCGTGGAACAAACTAGAATTGATTTTTTACCGACTTAGCTGTTTGCCTGAGATGATAGCCTGAGTCAGGGACCGCCCGGCTCCGGCTCCGGCCCCCTGGCTGCCTGGGGCTCTGTTTCATGTCGGTCTGCCGGGTGCCCTCCTCTTAGGCGCTCGTTTTCTCTGTGCTCATAGGAGGGTGAAAATGTAGATTTGAGGTGGAATGCAGTGGCATGCTCGGGGCATCTCGTTGCTATTGTTTCATCCCCAGCACTGTATTTGTCCCGTTGGAGAAGGGAGGCAACGACTTGGTGCAGAAAGTTTTGCCCAGAGCAGTAGGACAGGGTGGGGCAGCGGATGCAAACACCGTTCATCTTTGTGTTGTTTATTCATTATTGTCTTTTCATGTGAACAACTGTGCACCTACCTTCACCCACCCTGTATTTGAAGGACCATTTTTAAATTTTAATACTCATGTTCTAAAAATTTAAATATAAAGTAGTAATTTGTCCCACCTCATTAAGCCCAACTTTAAACAACCTCTGTAAAATCATTAACAAAAAAGATACCAAGTCACCCCAGCAGTCAACACTGAGCAGTGGAGATTACATTTATTCATTTATTTTAGCAGCATGTATTTAGGGTAATTTTCTGTCTACTGAAAATAGTTGCTTTGCATCAAAATTATCTAGTCTGCTGCTTATAGCATTTCTTCCAGAGCCTTCAGCACGTTTGGCAATGCACATGTTCTGACGGTGTTAGTTTGGCGCTGTAGGTAAATTCTGTTCTTTCCGGACATCAACCTCAGGTGGAAATGCTGGGAGTTTTACTTTTTAGTAGGCAATTAGTTTTCCATTTATTTTTAAGATTTTGAAACATGCTGCTTTTGCAAACCATTTGCCTTCTATATAAAAATACTCTGTAGACATTTTTGCTGCTTTAATAGGAATTAAAAACTCTGCAAAAATTAACTAACTACAATTACCATTGTCTTAAATGTTTACATGTAGTTTGGAGTTGTAGTATTGCCTTTCAAATATACGGAAGTAGAGGATGACAAGTTTTAGGTGAATTTTTCATTTAATTACCTATGATAAATCAGTATTCTTACACCTGATTGGCCATTAGCAACCCCTAAGTTATCTTGTCATTCCACAGCACACATCATTTTATCAGCTATGTTAATTTTCCTGATTTAATTTTGTCCCTTCAATTTGTAAAACTGCTTTTCCAAATATACATACACTATTGTTTTCTGTGTAATTACAGGTAATATTCTAGTTGACAGTTGCCAACAATAACTGATTAGAGCTAACTTCCCTGTTATTGGTGATAATTTACATAATATATTGCTCAGCATAGAGCTTGTAATTTAAAATGACTCATAGTTACATGTCCTTTGGTCATTAGTCTATATTACTGTATTTTATTAGAATAAAGAGTGGCACGGGGAGTGATTCCATGCTATTTTAGTCAAAGAATTAATGTTTGTTTTCTAATTGAGATGGTAATATCCCTGTTGCAACCAAATGATTGAAAATCTGTGGTTAACTGCTTGCATGTCATGCCTTCTGTTCTTCTATTCGGTTAGTAGTTAAGACATTCTCATTCCACCTGAGAATCCCTGTCTGAAAGCAGGACTAGCCACAGTGTCTCTCTCGTGAGCTCGGGCAGGAGCACAATGGCCAGAAGTTGTGTTGCTTGGGAAGAGTGAGGTTGACGTGTAACAGGATGCTCGGGCACAGCACTGAGCAGGGGAACGGGGGAGAATTCCCGGGAAACCCCGGCAATCCACGTGCCTCCGGAGCCACCCTGGCCCCCAGTCCTCCACTCGGTTCCCGTCTGTCAGACAAGTGCCGGGCTCTCGGCCCGCCAGCGGTCCCTGGGGATGGTCTTCGTACCCAGTTCCTGCTTCACCTGTGCCTGTTGACTCTGCCATCTTCCCATTTTTTTGCCTGGATCTGTGTCTGATGGTTGGTCAGAAGATAAGCGAAGATAACTTTCAGTACGGTTTGCAACTTGTAAACTTTTCTTATAAGAAAATAATGTAACAAAATTTCTTTTAGGTTGTTACATAGAGTTCCAGAAGTAAAAAGCGACTTCTGAACCATTTGTTTTAAACGGTTCTTTCGAATCCTGTTATGTTGCAGATACTGTGAATGTGATGGTCTTTAATGTTTAATGGACTTGCAGTTTTGTTTATTTTTTATTTATCTTTATTGTTGAAAGTGTGGACGTAGAGTTCTAAGTGGATAGGATCGGGAGTGAGGCAACTTCAACTTTAAGAAGCTAAACAAACCTGATTACACGTAATGTCTCCTTTTCATTTCTAAAAGCTCTTTAAGACAGATGATCTCACGCTGTTTTGGATTTGAAATTCCCGTGTTTCCGGTCTCTGTTTCACTTTCATTCTTTTTTCCCCCAG
This sequence comes from Myotis davidii, assembly GCF_000327345.1. Taxonomy (NCBI): domain Eukaryota; kingdom Metazoa; phylum Chordata; class Mammalia; order Chiroptera; family Vespertilionidae; genus Myotis; species Myotis davidii. Next base: position 2,648,363 of record NW_006285613.1, read on the forward strand.
TTTCCTCGGGCTGGGGAGAGATGCCTAACATTCACTCCAAGGCTGAGAACTCCTGGGGAGAGCCTGCCTCCCCGTCCACCCTGGTGGATAACGGCACCTCCGCGTGGGGCAAGCCGCCCAGCAGCGGCAGCGGATGGGGAGACCAGCCCGCCGAGCCGGCCATGCCGTTCGGGAGAGCCGGGGTGCCTGCCGCCGCCCCAGCCCTGTGCAAACCAGGTACCAAGCGCGCTCTGCCTGCCCCGGGTTGGCAGTTTAGAAAGGGGTCCGAGTGTTTTATTTAGAGGGGTGCTTCCCATTGAATTTTAAGAATTAACTTTCAGGCCACTTTCCTCATTTTATTTACACTTCAACATTAAACTAAGTCTGGAAAGAAATGCTTGCCATGTCTGATACGTGAGCACCATGGAGCTTTAACAGAAGCCCAGTTTTCCTTTTAAAAAAATAAATCCATGAAAGGACCAGAACAATATAGAGTGTGTGCCTGGCACACGGCTCGTGGCAGCCACCCCTCAGCTGGCTTCTGCAGCTGCTGCCTGAGCGGTGGACGCGGCCTCGACCTGAGCTCGAGTAGGAAAGCGGCTGCTCTCCCCGCTCAGCCCGCTCTGAAGCGCACGGTGCTGCGCCACCTCACTGCCTGGCCTTGCTTGGTCCTGGAAACAAAATCCTGTGGGCGCTCCAGGTCCATGCTTTTTATCTTTTCTTTCTTTTTATTCTTTGTGTGTGAGTGTGCGTGTGTGTGTGTGTGAGTGTGTGTGTGTGAGTGTGTGTGTGTGTATGAGTGTGTGTGTATGAGTGTGTGTGTGTGTGAGAGAGGGTGTGAGTGTGTGTGTGAGAGTGTGTGAATGTGTGTGAGAGTGCGTGAGAGTGTGTGTAAGAGTGCGTGTGTGTGTGAGAGTGTGTGTGTGTGTGTGAGAGTGTGTGAGAGTGTGTGTAAGAGTGAGTGTGTGTGAGAGTGTGTGTGTGTGTGAGTGTGTGTGTGTGAGTGTGTGTGTGTGTATGAGTGTGTGTGTATGAGTGTGTGTGTGTGTGAGAGAGGGTGTGAGTGTGTGTGTGAGAGTGTGTGAATGTGTGAGAGAGTGCGTGAGAGTGTGTGTAAGAGTGCGTGTGTGTGTGAGAGTGTGTGTGTGTGTGTGAGAGTGTGTGAGAGTGTGTGTAAGAGTGAGTGTGTGTGAGAGTGTGTGTGTGTGTGAGTGTGTGTGTGTGAGTGTGTGTGTGTGTATGAGTGTGTGTGAGAGTGTGAGTGTGTGTGTGAGTTTGAGTGAGAGTGGGGGGGGCAGGGTTTGCTTTGTGGTGTGTTTTTTAAAGGGAAGAAAAAATGTCCTGCATTTCCCACCCATTGTCTGAAGTGTGCGAAGTGCCTGTATAAAGTACACAGTGTTACAGGTGCTCGGAGCAGCTGAACCAGGGCCTCTCTCAGGGCGGGTGTGGCGATGCGGTTTCTACCGCTGGTGTGATTGCTGGCTGAAGCCTGATGGTAAATTGTCCGCATGGCTGCAGAGGCTGCACATTTTCCTTGGACATCATTACGTGTCTTAGCTCTTAAATTGCAATTTGACTAAAAAAATGCAGCTTGGCCAGCTTTGAGTTTGTTCCTTCGCCGGCACAGACCCTGCTGGGCTCCTCGCTGCACCGTGTGCCTCCTTGTTCCGAACCTGAGGGAGCAGGCAGCTTCCGGGGCTCAGGGTCACGGGCCCGTGGCAGGCGGTACACTTGTCAGGTGCCTGTCTGCCTGGTAAGCCTCACGTCTCATGGCCTGACAGTCTCCAGGACTCTGCGGTGGGTCGCCTCATCTGTGGCTTCAAGCTTTCCCAGGAAGTGAGACTGTTCCATAGATTTTATACAAAAGTCACTTTGTATTTTAAGCGAGGAAAAGACATATACCCTGAAGTGGAGGCGGCGCTCAGCCTGGCGCCACCTGCCTGAGGCCTGGCTGCCTCCTCCGGGTTACTCTGGGAGCCGGTCCGCACCAGGCACTGCCGGGCCTCCGCAGGCCTCGGGGTCCCACAGCGCGGTGGGCACGTGGGGGGCACTGGCCGTCCACACAGCGGCCTGCTGCCGTGGGGGCAGGTGGGGCTAGCCCCCCGGAGGGCAGTGGCGCTGGAAGACTCTGCTGTCAGTGGCCATTCCTGCCGCGTGGAGGCCGCCACCTTCCCCTGGGCCGCAGGGTCCAGTGGAGAAGCTCCGGCTTCAGCGTGGCCTGTGGTCAGTCCCGGGAGCCGGACCACAGGCTGCTCAGAGCCGGCCTGGAGAGGACGCAGCTCGTGGGGGCCCCTTGCTCAGGTGTGGGGGGGTAGGCGGCGCTGCGGCGAGCATCGTCTGCCGCGGGAATGGTGAATTTGACAAGTTCCTGTTCGCTCTCTTTCTAGCTTCAAAATCTATGCAAGAAGGCTGGGGCAGTGGTGGGGACGACATGAGCCTCGGCCCCAGTCAGTGGGACGACGACGAAGGGGGCATGTGGAACAGTGCTGCCTCCCAGGAAAGCTCCTCCTCCTGCAGCTCCTGGGGGAACGCCCCCAAAAAAGGACTCCAAAAGGTGTGCGCACCCCAAAGAGGGTCTAACAGTCGCCTAACACACTCCCATCCAGCAGCGTCACTGCAGCGAGGGGGGGTGGGCCTGAGCCCCGCCAAGTCCTGAGGCCCTTCCCGGCCTCTCCTGAGCGCGGGCATTTCCTAGCGACCAGGCGACCACGCGGAGCTGCTCTCCCCGCGGAGCAGAGGCGGGTGCCGTGCGCTGACCTGTCAGGCTCTTTCCTCTTTAAGAGAGAGGGCAGTGGCCCCGGGGCTGCCCCCAGCAGGCAGCCTCTGGAAAAGCCGCAGTCACGTGGGCACCAGGAGACTGCCAAGTGGATCTCAGTCTAAAGCGGGCAGTGAGGACGGGAAGGGGGGTAGGACAGTCTGGGACAGGGAGGCCTTTCTAAAGCCAGAAGGGGAAGGCTGGCAAGCCGCCGTCGGTGAAGATAGAGCTGCGTGACATGCACCACATCCAAAGCAGGAAACAGCCACTGGGAAAGTTGCCTGTGCCTCAGGTCACAGAGCTGGGGTCGCCCTAGCCCGGTGGTCGGCAAACCGCGGCTCGCGAGCCACGTGTGGCTCTTTCACAAAATATTGACTTCTGCGCATGGGCCACGAAGTTTCAGTCACACTGTACGTGCTCGCCCGCACGTGGTATTTTGTGGAAGAGCCACACTCAAGGGACCAAAGAGCCGCATGTGGCTCACAAGCCGCGGTTTGCCGACCACGGCCCTAGTCTCTCAAAAGGTCCTGTCGCTTCTCGGCCTTTTGGCTAAGATCAAGTGTAAAGGGGCCCTAGACACTGGTTTTTAATATATATGTATATGTTTTATTGATTTCAGACAGGAAGAGAGAGATGGAAACATCAGTGATGAGAAATGATGAGAGAGAATCATTGATAAGCTGATTCCTGCATGCCCCCCACTACAGGATCAAGCCTGCAACCTGGCCATATGCCCTTGATTAGAATGGAACCTGGGACCCTTCAGTCCGCAGCCTGACGCTCTATCCACTGAGCAAAACCAGCTAGGACATGTAGAAGTTCTTTTGGGGGGAACCCAAAGCATTTGTCAAAGGGGCCCTCCATGACTAGAGTGTAGCAAAGGGAAAGTGAGGGCTGGGTTGCCCTCCAAGCCGCAGAGCAGCCCAGCTGGTCCTCTTGCCTCACCGGCAGAGGGTGGTGGCAACCGGAGGCCATTTGAGTCATCCCTGATCACGGCTGACATCCCATGCAATGTGGGAGAGGG
>NW_006285613.1:2654334-2655634 GCF_000327345.1 Myotis davidii
ATTTACGTGAAATATTTTTTTCATCCCTTTATTTTTCAGTTTGTGTGTGTCTTTTGATCTGAAGTATTTTGTAGATAGCATATAACGGGTCTTGTTTTCTCATCCATTCAGCCACCATGTTTTTTTAAATATATACTTTTATTGATTTCAGAGAGGAAGAGAGAGATGGAAACATCAGTGATGAGAGAGAATCATTGATCAGCTGCCTCTTGCACGCCCCCTACTGGGGATTGAGCCTGCAGCCCAGGCACGTGCCTTTGACCAGAATTGAACCTGGGACCCTTCAGTCCACAGGCTGATGCTCTATCCACTGAGCCAAACCAGCTAGGGCTGATTTTTTTAAGTCAACCAGTAACCCAATAGAAAAGTGAGAAAGAATGTGAATAGGTAATTTCTAGAAAAGGATACAAATAGCCCTTAAACAGAGGGGAGGACAGCAGCCTGACCTGCGGGAAGTTCAGTTTAAAACAGCGTGAGAGGTGCCACTGTTCATCTCCGACCAGCGGAGATGCGGAACGGAATAAACGTTCTGCCTGCAGAGCCCTCAGAGCTGTCTCCGCGGCCGGTGGGTGTGGACTAGCGCCGCCCAGCGGAGGCCAGGGATACTGTGTCCCTGCGGCAGGCCGGGCGCAGCGCTTCCCGTGGTCATGGGGCTAGCGAATGGCATTTGTACACAGTCTTCTCTTGTGGCTTTTTTTTAGTTAAAAAAGAAAAAACATAACTTAGATGTACATCGATGAGGTAACCAGTTAAATTATGCCACATCCATATTATAGAAAGTTAAACAGATATTTTAAAAGAAATTCTATATATATTGAAATGAAAAGATCGCCAATATATATTGTTAAATAAAAAAGGTAAGATACAGGAAAGCGAGTATAATACCTTTGTGTATAGTACCATAGGCTCATATCACTTTAGGGTGGGGAGGGGAAGAGAAGAGAAAGGTGTGTGTGTGTGCGCACGTGCGTGCATGTGTGTGTGTGTGTGTGTGTGCATGCATGCATGCACACTTGCAGCTTCTGTGGAATTGGCAGGTCTCCACGGGGGTAGGTAAGACACTGCTCAGAGTGGTTTGTCCTTGGAGAGAACGAGAACGGGTGTGGGGGGGGTGCAAGAACGTGCTTTCGTGTGTCCCTTTTTTCTACTTTCAAAGCATATCAGTGTAGTAACTGTTGCCAAAACTTTGAAGGTGCATTCAGTGGTCAGCAGGACAAGGAGTAGATGGGACTGCAGGCATCGCAGAGCGGTCCTTCCACAAGCAGGCTGGCAAATCATCCAATTCTGGGGGCGCCAGGAA
>NW_006285613.1:2655744-2661243 GCF_000327345.1 Myotis davidii
GTGTCGGGGCATTGTGAGGGCAGAGCAGCCTCCCGTGGTTAGGTGGCGTGTGGGGTGAGCCTGCAGTCTCAGAGGGAGGGAACCCTCTGTCCCGCATCTGCCTCCCTCCTTCCTCTCCCTCCTTCCTCCACTGTTTCCCCTCCCCTTGGGGCTGTAAGCAGTGAGTAGTTATAGAATTAAGAGGTGTTTTGTTCTGTTGGAAGGAGCCCCCTGAGTTCTGCTGCCTTTTAGGGTAAAGCTTATAAAAGGGCAAAGCCTGTGGCTTTAGTAAACTTGGCAGTGGGTGCAGTGCTGGCAGAGGGCAGGCTCCCAGGGAGCACTCGCTGCGATACTTGTAGTGGAAGTGACACGCACTTACGCTGAACTGAATCCCCCCTCGGGGAAGAGACGATCATGCTTTTTTAAGCCCATGAACTTCACACGTGCCCACCTCAAATGCACCCCAAAGCTCAACATTAATACGAAATGCGTCTGTGGCTTTAGAGGCCCCCGAGTGCTGGTCTCCCCGTGTCTAGAAGAAAGTCCTGGAAACGTGACTCACAGACCCCCTTGCCCTCGCTTCGTTCCAGGGCATGAAGACATCTGGCAAACAGGACGAGGCCTGGATCATGAACCGGCTCATCAAACAACTCACCGACATGGGCTTCCCGGTGACTGCGTCTTGTTCTGCCCGCCCCTCTCCAGGGCCCCCCTGCATGGCCTCTGTCCTGCCCACACTTGTGTAACAGGAAGGGATGAGACGGTTGGCATGACCTGCCTGGGAAAGCCCCTTCCCGGGCCCTGTTTAGGGAGCAGTGCTCTGAGCCACAGCGAAGAGCCGTGTCCTTTCTATGAGGAAGGGCGTGAGAGCCTTTCCCTAGAATTGAAAGTCCTGTGGTTTTTAATTTTCAGTGGTTTATATACTTTCAGATTTTCATTTACAATTAAAAGTGAGTTTTTATTAATGTACGCGATAGATTGACAGAGACCCCAAGAGAGGCTTAGTATAAAGGGAAACTGCAGAAGAGCCCTAACCAAACCCGTTTAGTGCCAGGCGATCTGTAGGGAGAGTTCAAGGTCGCTGGCTATTCCTCTGAAAACGTGTCACAATCTGTTCAGTGCCTCAGATCGAAGGGTGGGAGCTCAGAGAGTGAGGGGTGCCCCTGTGTCCGCCCAGCAGTCCCGCCAACCGTCTCCGCGTCTGTAGTCAGACGGCGCTTCCCTTCGGTGGCTGTGGGTGGCCTGCGCTCAGGAGCAGCCGCAGTCCTGGCCCTGAGCCGCGGGCTCCAGTGTCAACAGTCTTTGCTCTCGCAAGTCCCTTTCACGGGGCACCTTCTCAGGCAGGTGTCTTACTGTGAAACATTTAACTCTAACGTCAACAGGGAAGAAAGGTGCGTCCGTGCCACGCCGGTCATGCTGGGTAGTAGCGGGCCTGCCCCCAGTGGGTGCTAGAGCTCTTGGTAAGCGTTCCTGTGCCAACGCCCACTCTAATGACAGCCGTCTTCCCGCAGAGAGAGCCAGCTGAAGAGGCCTTGAAGAGTAACCACATGAACCTTGACCAGGCCATGAGTAAGTCACACACGGACAGTCCTGCCGAAAGGCGCCGGGCGTGGGGCTCTGATTTCCAGAGCGCGCGTGTAGTCGTGTTGGGTGGGCAGGGTGGGCCCCGCGGAGGAGGAAGTGTGTGATGTGCCCCACAGGAAGCACGTGGTTCAGTGCGCTCCTGCCTGGTGGTGCGTCCCCAGCAGCTAGAAGAGTCCTGGTCACCAGGAGGCCCAGCCGTGGAGATCGGTGGCTGTGGGGGTGACAAGGGGAGGCCCCTCGGAGAAGTGGCCACCAAAGGGGTCGGTCCCAGGGGAGAGGACGGCTGGGCCCTGAGGGACTGTGGCCAGAGGAGCGGGTGCACCATCGGAGCGAGGGCCGGGAGCAGGGCTCGGTTGGCGGGACCGAGGGCCGTGCCGCAGGCTGTGTGTGCCGCAGGTGCTCTGCTGGAAAAGAAGGTGGACATGGACAAGCGTGGACTGGGGGTGACCGACTACAACGGGATGGTCACCAAGCCCCTTGGCTGCCGCCCACCGATCTCCAAAGAGTCTTCCGTGGACCGCCCCGCCTTTCTGGACAAGGTAGGAAGGAGGGCTTTCGTCCTTCTGTGTGAGAAGAGGCATTTTTCATTTTATCTGTGTCCTTACGGGAAGCCAGATGAAGAGCTGGTGGACAGTGATGTTGCAGTGGCTTTTCCCAGTCTCTCTCGTAGATGTAAATGTTTAACCCAAGAGAGGGAGCGCTGCGTGTTCTGTCATGTGACGAGGAGTAAAAAGTACTAAATTTGACAACTGATTTCCGTTGTGTTGGGTGAACTTGCTGGGTTACCCGCCTCCACTTGTCCAGCAGACAAGGGGCGTCCCCTCCCGGCGTCCCGTCCATGGGCGGGCACACTGCTTCCGAGCGGAGGTGCCGCGTGGCCTGTGAATCTGAGAAAGGGGCAGAGGTGGCCCGGGCGGCTGGCCCTGGCTTAGCTCGGCCACGTCAGACCGCGTGCTGGTGTCTGTGTGGTCTTCCCTGGTCAGGCCTTTCAGCGACGTCCCCCCTGTGAGGGTGTGACCACAAGGCCTCCCCTTTGGTTCAGTCCAGTGCGGAGCCTGGGAGAGAAGCTGGAAGGCAGAAAGGACACATGAGGAAAGAAGAAAAGGCTCACAGGAGGAGAGGGGGCTCCTCTCTGTTCTCAAAGAAGCGGGGTCCTTGGCCCCACGCGCCCCCGTGGAGAGCGGGGTGAGGCCCGTGGCCCGGCCCTGCATCCGTGGCCAGGGCTCCGCGCCACAGTGCCCAGTGATGTTGGAATTTCAGACAGACAATTTTTGGAGCATACTGTATTCTAAAATGTTGTTTGTTCTTTGTCTGAAATTCCAAGTTAGCTCGGCGTTCTGTATTTTCATTTGCTGGATGTGGGAGCCTGTCTGGTTTCCTTACCTTTAACTGGTGGGTAATACTGCAGGCTTGTTGGGAAATTAGATGAGTTAAATTTGCAAAGGGTCTGACACAGCATCACCTCAGGGACTGTAAAAACCCTATAGGATCCTGTCTGTCGTCTAGCTCACTGTTTATTAGATTGGCCCGCACGAGGTGCTGTGTGTGTCAGTCCAAAGCCGCGGGCTGTCAGCAGAACGCCCCGAGCCCACCCAGAGCCCGGGCAGCGCCTTCGGAAGGAGCTGCTCAGTGGAAATGGTTGCAGAGGGTTCCAAACCCGTTTCTGCTCTGTCTCCTGACTCCCTGGGCAGGCTCAGAGCGGGCGCGGGGGAGGCGCTAACGTATGTGTTTGTAAAATAATTGTGGGCGTGAAAACAGCATCTTGATCCTGGTTCTCTTTGCTCTTCCCTCCTCTTGCCCACGGTTTCCACTCCGTTGTCCGCTTTCCTCCTCTTTGAATTCTTTCTCACCCGCGTGCCTGTGTGTCCTCGGGAAACGGCTTTGTGCTCCGTGCGACGGGCACTGCACAGCTCACCCTGTCTCTCTCCAACCAGGACGGCGGCCTCGTGGAAGAGCCCACGACTTCACCATTTTTGCCTTCGCCAAGCCTGAAGCCCCCCCTTTCAAACAGTGCACTCCCCAATCAGGCCCTGGGTGGGATTGCCTCAGGGCTGGGCATGCAAAACTTGAATTCTTCTCGACAGGTAAGGCGGGGGCGGGGGGAGCCTGTCCCTCTTACTTAAACTAGCACCGCTCCGCGCTCTGAGGCGGCGGCGAGCGTGTGGTCGGAGTGCTGGGAGGAGTGCCTTTGGGGATCAGGCCTCGGTGGCCGTGTGGGGTGCACACACCTGTATGTTTTTCCCGGAACTGAGATGCACCAGGGCTCAGCCCTCGGGGCTCGCTCGCTGCTCTTCCAATGGAGCACGTTGCCAAGCGGCCTCCGCGGCCAGACCTGGGCGCGCACCGAGCCTCCGCTACGCCGGTCCCGGGACCACCACCTCCCCTTGTCCCAGAACCAGAGGTGACAGCCTCGGGGGGTGAATCGCTATCACCGTCACTGGAGGGAGGACCTGTCCCGTCTGGAGGGCATCCCTCTCGTTCCTGTCCTCCTGATGAGGCTGCCACACACACACCTTCACGACTTCTCTTCGGCAGATGCTGTGACATTGAGGGGGGCCGAGCAGCCCCCCGCCTGCCTGTTGTCGGGCTGATGATCAGCAGTGTGTCTCCCACTGTCTGCCTGACCCTTGGGGTCTGACATAGCTGACCATGGCTCAGTGGGATGGGGGGTGGAGGGGTCCTGCCCAGCGCCTGTCGCAGCGGGAAGTGCAGTGTCCACGTGAACCGCCTGGCGGTGCCCATTCACCGCTTGTTGTGGAATCGTAGTTCCATTCGCTGTGAACACCGGCGCCTCCCTCACGCTCCCTGTCTGCCGCCCTTAGGAGCGGGCCGTGTGCGCTAGCCTCACCCTGAGCCCTGGGTTACCAGCTGCTTCTCCCGCGATAGCCTCGTCCCGGGACCCTGTAACCGGCGCTTCTGTGGTTAAACACAGGCCCGCTCCCCGGGCTGGTTCCCCACCACCCGTGACCGTGAGAGCAGCGCTGGCACAGCCACAGCTGCACGCTGCCAGGAGTCGACGCCGCGTGGGGTTCTGTGTAGGAAACAGGTCGCTCGCTCACGTGCTGCTGCGCGGCGGCCCTGACCCCGTCCCTCGTCCCCGCAGATACCGAGTGGCAATCTGGGCGTGTTTGGCAGCAGCGGAGCAGCACAAGCCAGGACCCTGCAGCCGCCGCCGCCGCCCGGGCCGCCGCTGAACCCCTCCCAGCCCAGTCTCCGTGCGCAAGTGCCTCAGTTTCTCTCCCCTCAGGTCAGGCCCGAGTGCGGTCTCTGGGAGCCCCGGGGGGTCCTGCGCTATGGAGGCAGCACTGCAGGGAGAGCAGACCCTGCCCTGTTCCTCCACAGCCGCTTCCCGCACCCCGAGGGTCTCGGAGCCACCGCGGGGGGCCTCAGCTGCCGGGCAGGCCAGGCCCCTGCCAGGCAGCATGCTGGGGCAACCCCGGTCTGGTGACACGGCCACTCCAGCCTGCGGGCGGGAGGGAGGGTCCGGGGACGGGCAGCAGATGCCTCCACGCCCAGACACAGCTGCCCACCACCCCACTCCGAATGTTTCCCATCAGTCAACTTGCCTCTTCATTTCAGTAGATTTATTCTTCAAGTAAACGTTACCTACCTACCATTAATAGAGAAAGCCATGTTTCTCGTGCACATTCAGCAACTCGTAACGTAAAAACCACTCGCCACGTGGTGCCTAAAACCGTCCTGCACCCGTGCCCTGTGGGCAGGGCATGCCGTGGGGAGCAGGGCGGCAGCCAGTGCCCAGCTCTGATCTGTCAGGGCGGCAAATTACAGGTGCAGAGGCGCCCTTGACAGTCAAGGTCAGGCTGGCAGAGTCACACAGGTGCAGGTGCCACAGGGGAGGCCGAGGGACATGTGCCCACCGAGGGGTGTCTGCTCCCGTGAGCAGGGGCACCACTTCCCAAGGACACCCACTTGAGA
>NW_006285613.1:2661274-2661619 GCF_000327345.1 Myotis davidii
CTTCACAAACGCCTGTTAACTAATATTGAAAGGTCCTCAAATGTTTCAGTGGCTTTTGAAGTTCACTCGAGAGACAAATGTAATTGTCATTTAATTAACCGGGTTGAATCTGGGAACCACAGACACGGAAACGTTTTAAGTGACACGGTGCCCCGCGGTGTGTTGTTTGCACAGGTTCAAGCACAGCTTTTGCAGTTTGCAGCAAAAAACATTGGTCTCAACCCTGCACTATTAACCTCGCCAATTAACCCTCAGCATATGACGATGTTGAACCAGCTCTATCAGCTGCAGCTGGTGAGTGACAACCCCGCCTCGGCCGTTCTCGGGGGGGGGGGGGGGGGGGGG
>NW_006285613.1:2661635-2665221 GCF_000327345.1 Myotis davidii
TGGTGATCACGGTGACAGTGCAGGGAGCGGCCACAGCCTGAGAAGCCGTCAGTAGGCACTGCTCGATCACTGAGGCAGCTCCAGTGTGAACTGTAAAGAGAATCAGAAAGGTCTTCACTTTCAGGTGTTGTATAGTCACCTCTGGCTCCTTCCTGCACACAGCACCTCCCTGATCTCTCAGGCATGCAGAAGCCCGAGCTTTCAACCCCCTTCCCCGTCTCAGCCACAGAACTCAGAGGAGGCACTGCAGTGACCGTTCTAAGGATGGGATACACACATATCCCAGAAGCAAGAGAGAAGTTACAGCTACTTTATTACAGAGTAATGAGGACTTAGTTCTTTCAGAGTCCCTGCGGAGGGAGGCTGGTGGAGCCTAGTAATTGTTTTTCTAGCCTCCCCCGGGACACGTTGTCATTAGTTTCAGAGGAATAGGGAGAGAAACATCAGTGGGAGGGACTGAGGCTGGGCCGCTCCGTGCTGTTCAGCACGTGCACAGGCCGCTCGGCTTCCTCACGGCGCTCTGACCTCTGTCGCAGGCATACCAACGTTTACAAATCCAGCAGCAGATGCTACAGGCCCAGCGGAATGTGTCGGGACCCATGAGACAGCAGGAGCAGCAAGTGGGTGTCGCCGGCTTGCGGGTCCCTAAGCTCTAGCCCCCCTGCTCCAGGGGCACTAATTGATGGGTTAAGACTCCCTTTTATAACCTCGGGGTCACCTGGACTTGGGAGGAGGTCGGCCCGGGCGTAAATGCAGTGGAGACTGACACACAGGTGACGGGCGGCATCGCTTCCCCCCTAACACGCATGTGTCTGCCGGCAGGTCGCGCGTACAATCACTAACCTGCAGCAGCAGATCCAGCAGCAGCAGCGCCAGCTGGCCCAGGCCCTGCTCGTGAAGCCCCCGCCGCCCCCGCCGCACCTGTCTCTGCACCCCTCTGCAGGCAAACCGGCCATGGACAGCTTCCCCCCGCACCCCCAGGCCCCCGGCCTGCCCGACCTGCAGACCAAAGAGCAGCAGTCTTCGCCCAACACCTTTGCTCCTTACCCTCTCGGTGAGTCTCCACGTCAGCCACCCCCCCGGCTCAGGTGCCTGGGGTCACCACGGAGGGGTCGCGGGGGACACACCGTTCCCAGCAGCCTGAGCGCGGCTGCCTCGGCTTCCTCCCTCTGAGGGACGGGAGCTTTGCTATAAATACTCCAGCCTGGATTCTTTCAAGGCAGCACCGCGCAAGCCCACGGCAGCCCTCTGTTCAGGAAGCAGAAGAGTCTAGCATTGAGCCCCACCTCCACTACCGAGGGGCTCACCACTTGCGCAACTTCCTTGGCAACTCTTTGCCTCAGTTTCCCCATCTGTAAAGTGGGAATGCTTCCCTCCAAGAGTTCTTTATGAGTTAATGTGGAACGCTCCAAGGACAGCGTCTAGCACGGAGCGAGTCCTTTGTGAAGTGCTAGCTGTTCGTGGCAGCGCTGCTTTTTTAGGAATAGCTGTTTTAGGAACAAATTCAGTTCCATCATGGCCCTAGGATGCCCTGACTGCAGCATCCTGGCATCGGCCTGTCCTCCGAACCTCTGTCTGGAGAGCCGGAGAAGGCGGCCATTTGAGGCCAATGGGCCCCTCTCACGGCGTTTCCCTTCTCAGCTGGACTGAACCCAAACGTGAATGTCAGCAGCATGGACGTGACGGGCGGCCTGGCGGTGAAGGACCCGTCTCAGTCCCAGTCGCGCCTCCCCCAGTGGACACACCCCAACCCGATGGATAACGTCTCCGGTGCTGCTTCTCTCGACCAGAACCCCAGCAAGCACGGTAGGCCCGCCACGCCCACGCCCACGCCCACGCCCACGCCCGGCTTGCAGTCTAAGAGCGCAGTGCTGAGAGCTGAGCGCACGGCCCCGCCACTCAGGGGTCAGACTTCCTGACGCCTCAAGCCCCAGATCTTAGCTGCAGCCCTAGAAGGAACTGAACACCCCGGGCAGCCAACGCCAGGTCCCAGCCGCTGCCCTAGTTATGGCTGTTCCTCAGCAAAGTGTTCGAGTCTCCTGAGCACACGTTGTTTCCAAGGAAAGGATAAAACACCAGGACCCGGTGCTTAGGAAGGGGAGGAGCACACATGCTAATACCCGTCCGAGAGGGTCACACTAGTAGCTTTGAACTTAGCTCTAAACATCCTGGAGGCATAGACGGCAAAGAAAACGTAATCGGGTATGTAATGCCCTCTCGATAAGAAGCATCCTACAGAGAAGAAAATGCTTTATAATGTTAAAGCATCGCGCTCTCTGCCACTCCCCTTGGCACGAGGGAGCTCAGTGGCCGTGGCGAGGTGGGTGAGTGTGTGCTTAGGGCTCTGAGTGTACACGTCAGTTTGTCCTTCTGCAGTGAGGGCAGCATCTGGAGGGAGCCGAGGACAGACACTGGGACTTGGTCCCTGGAAAGACTCGCTGGGCCAGCTTTCTGGGGTACGGGGTGCGTTTTATCAAGCTGTCCAGCTAGACCAGCGGTTCTCAGCCTGTGGGTCGCGACCCCTTTGGGGGTCGAATGACCCTTTCACAGGGGTCGCCTAAGACCATCGGAAAACACATATATAATTACATATTTTTGTGATTAATCACTATGCTTTAATTATGTTCAATTTGCAACAATGAAAATACATCCTGCATATCAGATATTTACATTACGATTCATAACAGCAACATTACAGTTATGAAGTAGCCCCGAAAATAATTTTATGGTTGGGGGTCACCACAACATGAGGAGCTGTCTTAAAGGGTCACGGCATTAGGAAAGTTGAGAACCACTGGTGTAGAGGAAGGAATAACTTTCTGTTTTTCTTTATTTCCCACATTTTCTATTCCCTTTACCTTGGAAAAAAGAAGTAATAAAGCTATTGTTAAAAGTGGCTTTCCAATCGGCTAGCAGGAGATCGCTAAGGTGACAGCAGAGGACCACTCCCTCCTGTCAGAGGTTAGGTCCAACCAGGCAGCTGCAGGGAAGAGCTGAGCAAGGCCAGCGCTCAGAGATGAGGGGGCCTGGGTTGGAGTCCCAGCTCTGTCACGTGTTTGCCGGTCCAGGGAAGTTACATCTCTCCAAGTCTCCCTTTCCTCCGCTTGTAAATGGAGATTTGTTCAGCAAGTCACTCATTCCACATTTTTTAACTGAGCACAGGCTAGATGTGCTGGGCACTATTGTAGGGCTGGAGCTACCACAACTAACAAGACAGATACTCACTTAAAATTCACCATCCAAGGCGGCCCTGTGCAATAGAACTTCCCCGGATGAGGGACGTGTTCTGCATCTCCACTGAGCACTCAAAATGGGACTAGTGTGACGGAGGCACAGAGTTTTTTTTAATTAAGTGTCATTAAACTCAAGAAGCCACATGAGGCTAGTGGCTACCATATTGGACAGCATTATAAAGAGCAGATAATGCCTCCTGCCCTGTTTGGCGGGCTGTGGAGAAGTGGACGACTGCCCGTCCTGGGATAAAAGACGTTGGAAAGAAGAGGGATTGCTGGGTGCAGAGCAGAGCTTCCTGCCAGGTGCTTGCGGGACCGTCTGGTGCTGCCTGGTCGGGGCAGTGTGGCGGGGG
>NW_006285613.1:2666184-2667482 GCF_000327345.1 Myotis davidii
TACATATTTTTGTGATTAATCACTATGCTTTAATTATGTTCAATTTGCAACAATGAAAATACATCCTGCATATCAGATATTTACATTACGATTCATAACAGCAACATTACAGTTATGAAGTAGCCACGAAAATAATGTTATGGTTGGGGGTCACCACAACATGAGCTGTATTAAAGGGTCGCGGCATGAGGAAGGTTGAGAACCACTGGACTAGACAGACTGGTGCAGTTCCTGAGGAGTTTGTCTTCCAAGGACCAGGTCACTCCCTCGCAGAGAAGGGGGCCAGCCGAGCTCACAGCCCTGGGAGGACAAGACAGGTGCCTGGCAGGAGGCCGGGCCCCTGTTCACTCTCTCCTGCTGTGCCCGCAGGTGCTATCCCTGGAGGTCTGAGCATTGGGCCTCCAGCTAAGTCCTCCATTGACGACTCCTATGGCCGGTACGATTTAATCCAGAACAGCGAGTCACCAGCCAGTCCTCCAGTAGCTGTCCCCCATAGCTGGTCACGTGCCAAATCAGACAGTGACAAAATCTCAAATGGCTCCAGCATCAACTGGCCCCCAGGTAAGAGCGGGCGACATCCTGTAGCCGCAGGTCAGCCTGCACTCTGCCCAGGGGAGCACTTAGCCCCATAGCCTGGGCTTGTTCACTGGAAAGCCTGGGTCCGGTCAGCGTGGGGGGTAGGCGGTGTGGCCGCGGTTCAGTGGCCCAGTGGCCCCTTAGTTCAGTGAGAGCGACGGCTGTGGCCCTGGATTCCATCCGACCATCATCGGGCTAGCTCACAGCTGAGCGGGTTAATGTGGGCTGTCCCGCTGCTTCCCGCCCCTTCAGGGGATTGATGAGTTACTGAAGGGAAGTCTAAAATGGTCCCTTTGATTTAATTAGCAAACTATTAAAATTCCCATAAATTACCGTGAAGCAGTGTGAAGGTACCTAATACTCATGTTTTGATCTTCATTTTGCTTGAAACTTTCCAGAATTTCATCCCGGAGTTCCGTGGAAAGGACTTCAGAACATAGATCCCGAGAACGACCCTGACGTCACGCCTGGAAGTGTCCCCACTGGGCCGACCATCAACACCACCATCCAGGACGTCAACCGCTACCTCCTCAAGAGCGGCGGTGAGGGCCTGCGCTGGGGGCGGGGCGGGGGGGTTTTGCTTGAATTTCCAGAATTTCATCCCGGAGTTCCGTGGAAAGGACTTCAGAACATAGATCCCGAGAACGACCCTGACGTCACGCCTGGAAGTGTCCCCACTGGGCCGACCATCAACACCACCATCCAGGACGTCAACCCCTATA
>NW_006285613.1:2669944-2674282 GCF_000327345.1 Myotis davidii
GCCACACTGCCCCGGAGCCCCGGCTCTCTGGCCGAAGACAGGCGCAGTGTGAGCACCCCAGCTGCGCGGTGGCTCCAGCAGGCGCCCTCTGCCGCCGCGGGGTGAGAACGGTCGGGGAGGAGCTGACCGATTCTGCCCGGTCTGTGCAGGTTCTGCCTGGAGCACCGACACCTCAGGAAGGTGTGGGTGGCCTCGGCATGGGCACGCGCATGCTGTGACAAGGCCAGGCAGGCTGGAGAGCACATTGAGCAAACTGGTTAAGTCTCAGGAACGAGGTCAGAGGCACCCTGCGTCCCGGCAGGCCTTGGAGAGAGCAGCGCCGGGGTTCGCGTGGGCCCTCCTCAGTGCTTCTCTTCCCCACGGTTGGCGACGCCAGAGCCCCTTGCAAGAGTCCCACGCGCTGCACTGACCTCTCTCAAGGTGCCTGCCTTGCTGTCCTTCTAGGTAAACTATCAGACATGAAATCGACGTGGTCCTCCGGCCCCGCCTCCCACACGCAAGCCTCTCTGTCTCACGAGCTGTGGAAGGTGCCCAGAAACACTACTGCACCCACAAGGCCACCTCCGGGGCTGACCAATCCCAAGCCTTCCTCCACCTGGGGAGCCAGCCCCCTCGGCTGGACCAGCTCTTACTCCTCGGGTATGCGTGGGTTCCCGCGGGGGGGGAGGGGGGGCGCCCTCCTGCTCTGCTCACCCTCCAGGGAACAGCCTGCAGCCCCTTTGAGGAACCCGGTCCCGCCCCTGGACCCTGAGAGAGCTTTCAGGGGTCAGGGTGCCCGGACTCTCCAGGCCCGGCTCCAGCTGCCAGTGTTGTCAGCATGGCCCTGGGGGTCACCCACGGGGCGTGGGAGGTGGGCGTCGCAGCACATCCAGGGCCACACAGGGTCCCGGGCATGTCTGTCAACCAGCACAGGGTCTCCGTTCCACCCTGACACGTGCTGCCCCGCCACACTGCCCCGGAGCCCCGGCTCTCTGGCCGAAGACAGGCGCAGTGTGAGCACCCCAGCTGCGCGGTGGCTCCAGCAGGCGCCCTCTGCCGCCGCGGGGTGAGAACGGTCGGGGAGGAGCTGACCAATTCTGCCCGGTCTGTGCAGGTTCTGCCTGGAGCACCGACACCTCAGGAAGGACCAGCAGCTGGCTTGTTCTCCGCAACCTCACACCCCAGGTACCGTGCAGGGCACGGTGTCCGTGGCACAGTCTCGGTGCTGGGCGCCCGCCCTCAGGCCCGGAGGGGATGTGGGCAGCAGGGATGGGGCGTGCCCGGAGTCCTGTGGCTGTGTTCCTGGGAAGGTGTTCACTTTTTATTCTTTAGAGGCTTGGAAACTGTACCTCTGTAGACAGTGTTGCTCGCCTTCACCTGTACCCACCCACGAGGGACTTGGCTTGTGCCCCTCCCGGGTCTCAGGCCACAGGCTGCCGGGAACCGCGGGCCTGTGTGGTGCGCTCTGCTGAGGGACCGGAGCCAGAAGGCTTGCTCCCTCTGGGCGGTGCCATCAAACACCCGAAAGGCCCCAGGGATTCACATTCCACAGCCCAGGCGGCAGAAGGGTCGTCAGCCCCGGGAAGAGCAGCGTGCTCCTGGCACTCGGTGGCCGGGATTCGTGCACGTTTTCTGTGGAGAACGTAATGGGAGAAGTCACTGGAAGCTCGTGACCGTCTCCTCTGCTCCCCCGCAGATCGATGGCTCCACCCTCCGGACGCTGTGCCTGCAGCACGGGCCGCTCATCACATTCCACCTGAACCTGACGCAAGGCAACGCCGTGGTCCGGTACAGCTCCAAGGAGGAAGCCGCCAAAGCCCAGAAGTCCCTGCACATGTACGTCCCTCCCCCCACTCGCCGCCCCGTGTCAGCACCACAGGCGCAGATGTTGACGGTCTCATGGTCTGGAGGCTGGAAGTCAGGTCAAGGCTTCAACAGGGCTGGTTCCTTCCGAGACGCTGTCCTTGGCGAGCAGACGGCCCCCTCTCCCTGTGTCCCCACGGGGTTGTCTGAGGGTGTCCATGTCCGAAATACCTCCTCTTACAAAGACAGCAGCCAAGTGGACAAGGGCCACCCTGACGTCCTCATTCCGCCTTCATTGTCCTTCAAAGACCTTCCTCCAAATACAGGGTCACCTGCAGGTCCTGGGGGTTAGGTCTCAGCGTGTGCTCTGGGGAGACAGTCCACCCCGAGCAGGAGTCCCGCGCTGTGTCCGTGCCGCTGCCGAGTTGCTGTGGCCACGCCCTCCACTCGGGAAAGGCCCCGAGAGCGTGTGCAGCCCAGCAGCCCTTACCAGACGGTTTGCAAGTCCTTTTCCTCATTCCATGGGTTGTCTTTTCACTTTCTTGATGGTCTCCTTTGCTTTGGGAAGATTTTAGTTTTACGTAGTCTGACTTGTTGATTTTTGCCTTTGTCGCTAGTGTTTGGTTGTCATGTACAAAAAAATCACTGCCAAGGTCACTGTCAAGGAGCTTTTTCCTATGTTTTCTTTGAGGAGTTTATGGCTTCAGGTCTTAGTGTTACGCCTTTAACTCACTTAGAGTTAATTTTTATGGTGAGCTGAACGAGAGATCCAGCTCCATCTTTCCACATGTGGCGATTCAGTTCCCAGCACCGCTCACTGAAGAGACTGACTTCTCCAGAACATTCTTGGCGCCCTTGTCGAGTACTAGTTGACTGGAGATGTGGGCTCTGTTTCTGGGCTTTCTGTTCTGCTCCATTGGTCTGTCCATTTCTATGCCGGGAGCATGCTGTTTTGATGGCTAGAGCTTTGGAGTGTATTTGAAATCAGGAAATGTGACGCCTCCAGGTTGGTTTTTCTTTATCGGTATCGCTTTGGCTATTAGCGTCTTTGGTAGCTCCATACAAACGTTAGGATTGTTTTTACTATTTCTGTGCAGAATGCCATGGGTACTTTGATGGGGGTTTCATTGAATCCATAGATGGCTCTGGATTGTATAAACATTTTAACTTTTAATTCTTCTGATCCATGAACATGGGATATCTTTCCATTTGTATCTTCTTCGATTTTATTCATCAAAGTCATGTCGTTTTCATTGTACAGATCTATTACTTCCTCGGTTAAAATTATTCCTAAATGTTTTTATTGTTTTTAGTGATTGTAAATGGGGTGGAGTTTTTTTGTTTGTTTGTTTTTTGTTTTTGTTTTTATCAGAATTTCATTGTTAGGACATAGAAACGCAACTGTTTTCTGTTTGTTGATTTTATATTCTTCAACTTTAATAAATTCATTGGTTAGTTCCAATAGTCTTTTGGTTGAGTCTTTAGGATTTTCTATGTATAAGATCATGTCATCTGCAAACAATGATAGTCTTACTTCTGCCTTTCCAGTTTGGATGCCTTTTATTTCTTTCTCTTGCCTGATTGCTCTAAGACTTTCAGTGCTGTGTTGAATAGAAGTGGTGAGATTGGGCCCCTTGTCTTGTTCCTGATCTTGGAGGAAAGTTTTCCACCTCTGCTCGTTGTGTCCTGTGGCCTTGGTGATATCCTTCCATACACTGTGTGTTGACATTTATCATGAAAGAATGGTGTGTTTTGTCAAATGCTATTTCTAAATCTACTCAGATGATGGTGTGATGTTGACCTTTCATTCTGTTGTGATGTCACATTTATTGACTTGCAGATGGGGAACCGTCCTTGCACCCCAGGGAGGAGGCGCCACGGGGTCATGGGGTTTGACCCTCCAATGTGCTGTTGGGTGTGGTGTGCTCATACTTTATGAAGAATTTTGCATCCACGTTCCGTAACCAGGGGTAGTCTTCTTCTGGTGTCTGTCTGCCTTTGGTATCAGGATATCCTGGCCTCATAAAATGAGTTTGGGAGCATTACCTCCTCTTCAGTTCTGGGGGAGCTTGAAGAGGATGGGCGTTGATTCTCCTTAATTTACCAGTGAAACCAGCTGGTCCTGGGCTTTTCGGTGCCGGTTCTGGTTATTGGTCTGTTTAGGTTTCCTGTTTCTTCATGATCCAGCCCTGGTAGGTCGTGTGTTTCTCGGCATTTATCCGTTTCTTCCAGGTCATCAGTTGGTTGGCATATGGTTGTCCACAGCCGTCTCTCAGATCCTGGATTTCTGTGGTCAGCTGTAATGTCTCCTCTCTCGTTTCTGATTGTATTTATTTGGTCATCGCTCTTTTTCTTAGTTAGTCTCATGCGAGGTTTGTTGGTTTTGTGTATCTTTTCGGAACCCTGGGTCTCAGTTTTGTTGCCGTTCTCTCGCAGGTGTGTTCTGGGAAACACTACCATCTTGGCCGAGTTTGCTGGCGAAGAAGAAGTGAACCGTTTCCTAGCGCAAGGCCAGGCGCTGCCGCCCACCTCCAGCTGGCAGTCCAGCAGCGGGAC
>NW_006285613.1:2674322-2691793 GCF_000327345.1 Myotis davidii
CCACTGGACCGCCCCGTGCCTGGCCAGCAAGGGGAGCAGTGACCTGCTGTGGGGCGGAGTTCCCCAGTACTCCAGCAGCCTGTGGGGCCCGCCCAGCAGCGACGACGGCAGGGTGATCGGGAGTCCCACCCCGCTGAACACTCTGCTTCCCGGCGACCTCCTTAGTGGGGAGTCCATCTAGGCCCGAGGACCGTGGGCACCAGTCATCAGCACGAGGAAGCAAAGCTGGCCCCACAGCCCGCAGCCCTTCCATGTACCTCTGTCCAGTACTGAAGACGAACCCTGCGCAGCCCTTGCGAACTGTTCCCGAGACAGTGCGGGCTGCGCCCAGTGTCACATGCTAATGACAGGATGTTCTCATAGCTTTTTATTTTGTGTTGTCTTATGTTTGTACGGTTTGTTGTCATTTTGATTTTTTAAGTATAAAAGCTGCTTAGAATAGTTCTATCATGAAGGGCACTTTTCAGATTGTGGGCTGGAACGGGTTATCTTGTTAAGGGGGGCGGGGGGAGGGAGACGAGAAAGCCTATTTAAGGAGCCTGTGACAATTATGCACATTACCAGAGGCGCACCCCGTAATCAGGGGAGCTGGCATTCACCTGGGCGAGCATGGCCCTGGCCGACACACCGGCGGACCGGGCTGAAGGCACGATCTGCGATGTCCTCTGTCCCCACCTATGCATAATTAGCCTTGTTTCATTACTTTTTCAGGTCATTTTTTTTATCCCAAAAAATATTTTTTAAAAGTTGGAGAAAAAAGACATAGCAAACATGCAAACACTTGACTCCAGCAATGTGAACACTCTCAGTCTAATCCACACTCCAGGTCGACGGCAGACGCAGAGACAGGCTCCAGGAAATTGCTAATTTCACAGCTGCTCTGTGCACGTGCCTGTTGAAACAGAAGCGAGTGTGTGTGTGCGCATGCATGTGCACACTTCCTGTGTCTGCGTGCCGCATGTGTGAGGGATTTATCTGTGGGTTTTCCTTTTTATTCAGTAAAACTCTGAACTCTTGCCATCACTGCTGAAACTGTAACTCCCATTTGGTCCCTTTCAGATGGATTTTGTCATATTCATAAATGCTTGTGCTCCCCTATTGGTTTTCCTTAGTCTCTACACCTTTTAAAGTCGATCAGCACATAATTTGATTTTATTAGCTACTCTATTCTCCTCACTTAGCCCCATTTCTGGGACTGGCTACTTATCTATCAGTGGTGCAGGAACTTGATTCTTCTGGAACCCAGTGACCATGTGTCTATTAATAATTAATATTATTCATTAACATGCATAAGCACAAGTCCTACACTGTATTAAACATATGTACAAAAGAAGGCCTTTCTTCCTAGTCAAAGATTCTAAATGTATTTGGTATGTAAGGTTAGGCAATTTGCCTATATTTCTGGGGCTTATTGGCACTATAATGAAATATCACCTGTGGAGAAAATGTATGGGATTTAAAACGTTTTTTTCTGAAGAAAATATATAGTGTCCCAAAAAATAAACATACTTTAACAGCATATTAATTGCTCAATTTTGAAAATTAAATGTATTTTAATAAACACTGCCTTTACAACTATTCAAAGTGTGCATATATATTTTTGGGTACCCTATATATATTTCTTTTGGCTTAATGTATATAAAGCCTAAAGAAATCTATTCCTTCTTTAATACCATGAATAAATAAGTTGGAACATACTTCTGACATAGACATTAGTTTATGGAAAGAAAAATAATAAGTACGGTAATATGATTTAGTTGGAAGTATATGGAGTAGAATGGTAGAAATTAGTTTATAATCCTTATATGTTTTTATATAATCTTTATCATCCTTTAATTCTTATAATCTTTAAATAGTTGTGTGACCTTAGGCAAGAGAAAATACAACTGCTCTGCCTACTTCTCAGAGTTGTTAATTTTGCAGAGGTATAGAAAAATACTGCATAAATATCTAAAACTCTCCTTCCCCTCCATACAAAGATAATAACATTTATTTTAATAAAATTTCATAATCAATGAAAAACTAATCTATATATATAAAAGTCTAAGCGACTGTTCCACTGTTCGATTGGTAGCTATGATGCGCACTGACCACCAGGGAGCAGACACTCAATGCACAGGCATGGAAACATGGAACAGACTGATAAATCTCAGAGGAAAGGGAGCAGGCGGAGGGCGGGAAGAGATTAACCAAAGATCTTATATGCATACTAGAGGCTCAGTGCATGGATTCATGTACCAATGGGGTCCCTCAGCCTGGCCTGTGGGGACCAGGTAGAAACTGGCAGTCCAACATCCCCTGAGGGGTCCCGGATTGCGAGAGGGCCCGTGCACTGGGCCTCTAGTTTAAATATAAATCTGATAGGGATCTTTATAATGTTGCCCAGATATTGACAAGCTGATTCTAAAATGTATCTTTTCTCAAGCTTCTGGTGATCTTTGGATACCATTTCAAATATAAGGTTTATGCTCTAAAAAGTTACCAGCCTGAGCCCCTGAGCAGCTGGGAATGAGCTGGGGATCCCAGCGGCCTGACAGCCAGCCTGGTCCTCCCACCACCCACCCCAGTTCCCCCGTTCACCATCACTGATCCATCAGAGCCTGTGGGCTGTGAGGAGGGACCAAGAGATCAGCCATTCTGCCCACTTGCAAGGCCCTAGTCCCGCCCCACCACCACCACCCATCCACTTCCCCATGGTTTCCCATTTACCTGCAGGCAGGGGTGGGGGAGGAGACAGAGGTGGGGAAGGGGAGGGACTGAGAGGTGGTCAATGCATCTCATGGCAACTGGTCCAGCAGTCATTCCAGTCATTGCGCTTATAGTCCCTGGCCTTTTATTATATAGGATGTGAAAGCTAATTAAATAATTTGAAATTCCAAACTTATTAGAATAAATACTTATTAGGGAATATGTCATTACTTTTAGTATTAGCATAGACATAAATCTTGCTGATAAGTGAGAAATCTATTGATAGTCTTATAGGCCTCCAATGAAGATGGTTTTATATAACAGATATTTGGTCATTGCATATAAAAACTTGTATAATGGGAAACCATTTGACTTTGTGTCTTACAGTAGGGCAAAAAAATATCATTGAAGACTCCACATAGGTCTGCATGATGGTCAGCGGACACTTTTTTCAAATAACCTGTC
Organism: Myotis davidii; assembly: GCF_000327345.1. Classification (NCBI taxonomy): domain Eukaryota; kingdom Metazoa; phylum Chordata; class Mammalia; order Chiroptera; family Vespertilionidae; genus Myotis; species Myotis davidii. Next base: position 2,677,476 of record NW_006285613.1, read on the forward strand.
AGAAGGAGAACTAGTTGCACCTTTGAATGTCTATGTGTAGTTCACGTCTTAATCGTTTTCTTTTATATTGCCAAAGGATTGCAAATAATCATGGATGACCCATATAGGTGAGCAGCAGCACAAATTTTAAGCACATGGTGTTATTCTTTGCCATTTGACACTTCATACTTTTGCATTTCTCCTCACAAAGGTAGCTCCCCTATCTGGATCTTCCATCCCAGGAACAACTTCATACTCTAAATCTTGCCCTTTCTCTTCTATAGGATTTATCCATCTCCTGTCCCCATGTGTCAGGAACTGTTTGTTGCTTTTCAGGTTAGCATCCATCTAATTTTATAAAGAATCACAGGAACTGTGTGCTACTGACAGAGTGTCCTTGATGTGATGCATGGAATGCCAATTCACTGAGTTACTCTGGACAAAAAACCCCAAAAAACTGAGGTTAATTAAAATTGGAAAATGCTATTTCCTATATCACCCTCTTAGTAAATCAAAATGTACATTAGGATATTTAAAGGTCTTGAACATTCCAGCAATCAAGAATCTGGTTTCACTTTGTTTAACACCATGTTTCTCAAACTTATTTGAACATGTACCCTTGTTTTCAAATCATACTTATTAATGTCTCTCAGAGCACGAATCCTCCAGAGAACACACTTTCTGTATTAGAATACACACTGTATTAAATAATGTTAATGACATGACATGTTACTCCTTTTCCATAAATATTTGTTTAACAGAAACTTTATAGATAATTTTTAAAATTAAACATTAATTTTTTATTATTTTTATTTATTGATTTGAGAGCGACATTGACTTGTTGTGCCACTTATTTATGCATTCATTGGCTGATTCTTGTATGTGCCTTGACTGGGGATGGACCCTGAAACCTTGGTGTATAGGGATGATGCTGTAACCAACTGAGCTACCTGGCCAGGGCCCTGTAGAGAATTTTTAACTCAGTGATTGCTACATTTTTACAGAAAAGAGCAGTTCTTTTTAATTTCCTTTTCTTCATTATTCCTTTGGTATTGCATCTAAGTTTTATTATGATTACTAGAGGCCCAGTGCATGAGATTCGTGCACTTGGGAGGGGGGGAGTCCCTCAACCTGGCCTGAACCCTCTGCCAGTCCAGGAGCCCTCAGGGGATATCTGACTGATGGCTTAGGCCCAGCTTCTGGCTGAGTGGTGCTCCCCCAGTGGGAGTACACAGACCACCTGGAGGCAGCTCCTGCATTGAATGTCTGCCCCCTGCTTGTCAGTGAGCATCATAGCGACTGGTCGTTTCACTGTTCAGTCAATTTGCATATTAGGCTTTTATTATATAGGATTGTGCCTGGATTATTTTTGTGCTGCCTAAAGTCCATTCTTTAGGAATTCCTTTAGTTAGGGTCTACATGTTGACTGAACTTGTTATTTCACATTAATCAATGGAACATCAGCATATATCAATGAGAATGTAATTCAAAATCCACTGTCATTTTTTTAGCAGTTTGAGAATATTATCCCACTGTCCTCTGACTTCCACTGCATCACTTGAGAAGTCAACTACTTTAACTGTGACAGTTTTTTAAAAATCTCCTCTTTACATTTGATCTAGAGTTTCACTGTGATGTGCTGTAGTGTGAATATATATATATATACACATATATATATCTCCTACTTAAGCTTTATTGAATTAATAAATCAGTAGTTTGATATTTAAAAGTATTATTTCTGGAAAGTACATCACCATGGAAGAGATAGTCTTTATTTCTTCTATGATTAGAGATCACCTGAGAATCTGGTTGTGTGTGTATTGAGTGTGTTTGGGGTGGAGTGGAGAGAGTTGCTAATGCCGAAAGAGAATAGGTTGGCTGCAGGTTCACTGAGGTTATGGAATAGGGCTTCTTACAAGGCCCCGTTCTCAATAAATAGCTTACCACACAGAAGAGGATAAGCAGTTTATACCAACCCAGAATTAATCAGCTGGGGATTCCCATGTTAATGCTAAAATATTCTAATTCTAAGAATTGGTATGCTGTAGAAAATGGGCACATGGTAAGGGAAATTTTTTACTTGCTTGTGAATGGGAGTGGTCCCACAGCGCATAGGATTATTGACAGGGAGGTTGGCTATTTCAGTTAGGTTGAGACCCCATCATACAGCTGAATTTGAGTAGTAAAAATGGGTTTTATATCCTCTCCAAAAGTTTTATTTAAGCATTCATGCAATTCACCCAGTTTCTCAATTTCTTAAATGTTATTTGGTGGTACTAAGCTTTTTTTAATGTTAAAGCAGAAGAAACTTGGAAAATAAGCTAAACTTTTACAGATCACAGAACATGAATCACCTTCATGTTCTAAGATATGGATCACCTCTTCTGGGCCATAATGACAGGGTATTCAATAATAGTATGATGTTATTCAAACTCAGCTTTTAAGATTTTTTTCAGAGAAACCAATTGTATGTCTTTCAAAAAAAATTATGTCCCACTAGGAATCCTCATTGAATATAGTATACCTGAAAGCCAAAGGAGTAAAAAGTGACACCTGAAGATTGAAATGATGGAAAATATTTGTTGTGAATAACTTTAGGGTGAAAGGGCATTATGAGGGTAGGATGAAATTCCATTATCGGAATGTGCCTGTTACATCTCCTTTGAAACAGATGGTTCCACGCACAAAAAGAAAACTTATCTATATATATAAAAGCCCAGTGACCAGAAAGGCAGAACAACCAGAACAACTGGTGGCTATGACATGCACTGAAGCACTCAGCCAGCCTGATCTTGGCCCCGATCGCCACCCACCCCCTGTTGGCCCTGCCCCCGATCAGCCCCTAACACCCCGATCAGGGGTGGGGCTGGCTGGCCAACAACCTGTGGCCCCTTCCCCCAGCTGGCCAACTGCCCACAGCCCCTCTCCCTGGCCAGTCAATCGCCTGCAGCCCCTTCCCTCCACCAGCCTGACCCAATGGGCCCCCATTGGGGTGGGCTGGTAGGGCCCCACCTGTGCACAAATTCATGCACTGGGCCTCTAGTTATGAATAAAGACTAGTTATAAGCAAAGTCTCCATTTTAATACTTTCTATTAGGTGGTAATAATTTGTCATTTATTCAACATACTTTTATTTACTTTTTAACTTTGTGACAGTCACTGTGGTAGGCACGCAGAAATTATTTATATTTTTAAAAAATATATTTTTATTGATTTCAGAGAGGAAGGGAGAGGGTGAGAGAGATAGAATCATCAATGATTAGAGAGAATCATTGATAGGCTGCCTCCTACACACTCCCTACTGGGGACTGAGCCCACAACCAGGGTATGTGCCCTTGACCAGAATCGAACCTGGGACCCTTCAGTCTGCAGGCTGATGCTCTATTCACTGAGCCAAACTGGCTAGGGCTCAGAAATTATTTTTAATGAGGAAATGTTTCACCATTATGTAGGCACAGTTCAACTAATAAAAAGGACAGACAAAAGAGTGATTAGGAAATTTTCAAAGGAACATTTGAAAACTAATTCCTGTAATGGAAGGATATCAGCTCCCTGATTGAAAGGACCTATTGTCTAGTAAAAAACAAAATTAAGAGACCCACTAAGGCAAACAATAAAATTTAGGACTCTGGAGACAAAGAGAAGCTTCCAATGAGAAAAATAAATAGATTACGTTCAAGAGATCAAGAATCAAAACAGCTTCAAACTTCTTTTTTTAAAAAAAATATATTTTATTGATTGTCTACAGAGAGGAAGAGAGAGGGACAGAGAGTTAGAAACATCAATGAGAGAGAAGCATCGATCAGCCGCCTCCCGCACGCTCCCCACCGGGATGTGCCTGCAACCAAGGTACATGCCCTTGACTGGAATCGAACCCGGGACCCTTCAGTCCGCAGGCCGACGCTCCATCCACTGAGCCAAACCAGTCAGGGCAGAAACTTCTTAATACCAGAAGCTAGAAGGCACTGTTCAGGATTCTCAGGTAAAATGATTTTAATCTAAAATTCCATATGAGCCCAACGTCAATCAGTGTATATTTTCACACATGAAAAGCCTCAAAAACTTACAGCTACTGAAGAAAGTACTCAAAATGAGAAATTAAGCCAATAAAATGAGATTCAAGAAGCAGGTGATTCAATGCACGAGAAAGTGACAAAGATGAGAGGAACTCCACTAATGATGCCCAATGGAAATCCCAGGATAGCAAGTTACTCAACAAAGCTAAAGTGCAACAAGTACAGATTAGCCTCAAAGATGGGACGATACAGGAAAAGATGGATCTTACAGATTACTAGACTGGTTTAAGCATGTGGGAGGCAATAGAAAAACCTAGATATAATTCAAAGAAAATTTGACAAAAAAAAAAAAAAAAAAAAACACATAGCCCTAACCAGTTTGGCTCAGTGGATAGAGCATCGCCCTGCAGACTGAAGGGTCCCAGGTTTGATTCCAGTCAAGGGCATGTACCTTGGTTGCAGGCACATCCCCAGTAGGGGGTGTGCAGGAGGCAGCTGATCAATGTTTCTCTCTCATTGATGTTTCTAACTCTCTATCCCTCTTCCTCTCTAAAAAAAAATCGATAAAACATATTTTAAAAATATAGACAATTATTAAGTTTAAGAAAAAAATGCTATATGTGAAAGGATATGTTATCAGGAATGCTATGCTCTTTATCTGAGTTACCATTTTAGCAAGACCCTGAACTCATTTACCCAAATTTAGAGTTAGTAATGCTCTTGAATCGTGATGTTATCATTATGGTAACCATAACATTAATTGCCCATATTTGGAAACTTTTGAGAGGGAAAAGGATGTGATATTAATAGGTAGTATAAAACAATAGACAATATGGATCTCTCCTAAGCGAACTGGAACATATGGTGATCCTAGCTGTCATACAAATACAGCTTGTCAGTTGGTGACAGCTTACTTTTACATGCAATCAAAATACTCAGGAGAAAATAAACTGCTGAACTTGGAATCTTGCCCCCCCCCAATACATAATTAAGAATATCACAATCTACTTCTGAAAAGGAATAAGATGATTTATTTGCAGGTGTTCAGGCACACATGGCTCACTATGTAAAAACAAGTGAAGAATTCTCATTCATGAAAGTAATTTCAATATCACATTCTTGGAATAGGAATTTTTGTCATTTATAATAAGCAAGTATTTAATAAATTACTGATGTTAGCAAATATGTGTGTTCAGAGAGTTTCTCCATATGTAATACTCTTTGTAATACTTTAAGCAATAAAACAAAATTTAAAAAAACAAACAAACACTGTGAACACCCCCCTTCCCCCCCAAAAAAAGAGTTTCTCAATAAGGCTTCAAATGTGTATCCAGTTAAGCCTAATGTTAGCACGCTAACAACTTGATTTCATTAACTAATGAATAACTCCCATCTATACATTTTTTTAAAAAAAAAATTTATTGATTTCAGAGAGGAAGGGAAAGGGCGAGAGAGATAGAAACATCAATGGTGAGAGAGAATCATTGGTTGACTTATTTCTGCATGCCCAATCCTGGGGATCAAGCCCACAACCCGGGCACATGTCCTGACGGGGAATCGAACTGTGACCTCCTTGTTCATAGGTCAGCACTCAACCACTGAGCCACACTGGATGGACCTATCTTTCCATTTTTTTTTTTTGTCAGTCTTTCTCCAGTCCTTAGCTAGGCTGATTCATTAATTATTTTAATTATGTGAAGAACCCTCTCTCCAATCCCAGTATTCTCTCAAAATCCCCATTGTGCACAAGCAATATTTTAAATATACATATAATTCACCCATTATCAGAGGGCCAAAGAAAAAATATTTCCCAGTACAACATGCCCAGAGCTCTGTGTCAACTCTTCAATATTAAAGATAGAATATTTTCAAGCAGCATTATGAATATATTCATAAGGATGTGCATTGTGATTCCCTGACAAGGAATCAAGACTTTGCCATTGTTCTTGTCATTCAGAGCTTTTTCCATGAAGTGTAATATGAACAAAGAATAGGCTATTACCTTAATCTTCACATTTCCATTTGATACGTTTGTGTGTGACCATTTTGACGTGTTTTACGCTATATATAAAGAAGACTCAATAAAGAAGACTCAGGGCTTCAAAGGTTTTCCATGTTTCTATAATGTTTATTATTATGAGTGAATTTGTCCAACCCTAAGTAGATATCAACATTATTAGAAAATTGCTTTACCTACAGAAAAGATATTTTTGGTTTAAGATTATTATTCTTTTATTCCTTTGTTAAAATTAGTTTTTTATTATATTTTACTGGTATTATTTTTGTGGAATGAGCTGAAAAAGGGATACACATTAATATTAATGTTTTTGCAATTTTACTTTTTAGAAGAGCATATAATGACTTGAGCATTTTATTATTATTGTCATGTGAATATCCATGGATGTTGCTTTAACTAGTGCTTATAAAATTAAAGCAATTTCATACATTTCTTTATACTCCTGAGCAATTCTGGGAATTATATTTCAAAAAAATCTTTGTTTTTCTAGATTGAGATGAGATAAAGATAATATGGGTGATTCTCTAAAATTGCCTTCCTATTCGTGCACACATCTAGCCAACCTGAATCACTAAGCCATCAGCATCTTGGAAAAGAGTGTGCAAGCTTGAAGGGACTCTATTCAGGAATAAAAAACAACAATAAATTAAATTAGCGGATTCCATCAAAATTCAAGTAGATTTCAAGGTTATATTTTGAAGTGATAAGGTTTCACAATTTAAGTTTGCATGTGTGTGTACTTCTGTGTACATGTGACACTTTGATGTGTAGTGGAAAGTTTCTGAGAACTAATTTCACTTTCTGAGCTCTAATTCCAATTGAACTGAGATCAGTTGAGGCAGAGTCACTATTTTGAGCAATTGACAATTTCGTTACATAAGTTCAGAGAGGCCTATGCCCATATGGGTATACAGGCATACTAAACTAATCAATGCAATGAAATTGTCAATTGCCTATCCCTAATCGGTTTGGCTCAGTGGATAGAGCATCGGCCTGTGGACTGAAGGGTCCCGGGTTCGATTCTGGTCAAGGGCATGTACCTTGGTTGCGGGCACATCCCCAGTTGGGGGTGTGCAGGAGGCAGCTGATCGATGTTTCTAACTCTCTATCCCTCTCCCTTCCTCTCTGTAAAAATTCAATAAAATATATTTAAAAAAAAGAAAAGAAATTGACAATTGCCTGGCCTGTGGGGATTGGGCCAAAACTGGCTCTCTGACATTCCCCAAGGGGTCCCAGATTTCGAGAGGGTGCAGGCCAGACTAAGAGATCCCACTGGTGCACCAATCTGTGCACCGGGCCTCCAACATCCCCCCATGGGTCTGGAGTGTGGGTCAAGAAGATTTGGGGCCTACTGTGCCACAGCAGCAACTTAACCCACAGCCAATTCCGTGAGGAATCGGGCTCCCTCCTACACTGGTTGGATCGTCTGCCCCCTGGTGGTCATTGTGTGTCATAGCTACCTGGTGAATGGTCGAACAGTCAGATGGTCATTTAGTCTTTTTTATATATAGATGTCTGTTTCAAAATATGGTTATATACAACCTCAACCCTACAATAGGAAACTTGGATTATATAGACAAAACATAAGTCACCTGAAAGAGAAAATAAATTAGAAATGTCTGTCCATTTGGGTACTTCAATATGTCAAAGGAAATTTAGAGTTTTAGCTGACTTTTGTAAGCCCATCAGGCTTAGAAACCAATTAGCATCCAAGGAAGCACAATTGTGAGGGTTTGCAAGGTGCTCTTTCCAAAGATAAAAGGCCTTTCAAGGGGCTTTGTTCCCTGAACAATGTCTAGTCAGCCTTGGCCAGGAAATCTGTCAGGTGCCTGTGTCTCAGTAACAGCACAGGGTCAGGAAGCAGACAGATCTTTAAAGCTTCTACAAAACAGTCCCAGAAGCAATCAATCAGCAATCAACCAACCAGCCTCTCCCAAGCTGCTATTCTGTGTCAGGCTCTAACAGTGAAAAAGTGAGTGGAAATGTGGAAGTTAGAAATCGAATAGTTTTTATATTAGCTTAAAATCCAGCTCTGGCGAGATTACCTAGAAATGGCCTGTCCCCATTCATGCTAACTTTGCTCCAAGGCATTCTTCCAGAACACACCCCATTCAGTGACTAGCCACACAGACTACAGTGGTTTTACCAACATAAGAATTTTCAGTAGAATTAGATTGAGATCCTAAACCTTGAAAGATTATGGTGATCCATACATTAATATGTAATTAAAAATAAAATTGGATTTTTTAAAAGGACACAAAATTTGAATACAAGCTAAAATTAAATACTTTAGTTCTTTTTCTAAATATTTTTCTTCTTTTGAGATATTTTCTATTAGAAAAATCTAACAGATTAGTCAAAGCTGAACTTTCCTGGTGATCTAAATATGAGTTTAGTCTGAGTTTTGAATAACTCAGTACTGGATCTTGTATGAGATTTCTATTACCAATCAGAAACATCCCACCTGGTCATTCTTCCAAGTTGGCCTTATTAACGTGCACAGCACAGACAAATTTTCAAAACTGATACAATTGCTAAGCTCCTCAAATCTTTTGGGAGCCCCCACAGTTTCTTGCTTGTAAGAGGGGCTTCATAATTTTTTCATGTAACTTTATTTTTTTATTTTTAATGTAATTTTATTCTTAACTTTTGCAAATGTAGTATTTGTTGGTGAATAGTTGAATGTCAAGAAAACGTGTTCAGCTAAAGTAGTCAGTGTAATAAAGGATTAGAATTTTAAAATTTCTCCATATTTGTTTTTAATCTCTTAAACCTTATTAATGAACACATTCATTTCTCAGAAGTGAACAGTAATCATATCGTGCCTTTTAACAGTAATGGTTTAGCCTCTACACAAGAACAAATCTAGCAGTCTCTTAATGAATTTTAATTTAAAATTAAATTAGTCATTTAAGTAAACCAATTAATCATTTGGTTGACTGTTTTTTGTTTGTTTTTTTTGCCATGTCACTCAGGTACTTCTAGATGGTGTAAACACATTTCATTGGAAGACAGGAGGCGTATAAATACAAGCCCATGATAACTTCCAAATTCAAAAACAGTATTATCATAAGACAGTACTCATATTGTCATTAACATAGAGGAAAAATTAGCATTCATTAACAACTGGTCTCCAGGTACCTTGCTATGTTTTATTAAATTTGTTATTTATTTCCTCTTTATATTAACTCTATAAGGTTGATGTTATTATCATAATATTACAGATGTGGAAACTGAGGCCTAGATATATTAAATTACTGGACTATGACTAGTAAGAGATAGATCCAAAACTGGAGACTCTAGTAACTTCTCACTTTTTTAGGCAGCATCCATAATGGTTGAGTTGTGACTCTGTAGCCAGACTGCTTAAGTATAAATCCCTTAATTTCAACTTTTTCAGTTACTAGTTGTGTGGTCATGAGGAAGTATGTTAATTCTCAGGGACTCAGTTTCCAAACCTGTAAAATGGAATCATAATAGCATCTACCTCATAGAGTTCCTAAGAAAATTAGTGAGTTAAAATATGTAAAGCTTTTGTTTCTTTTGTTATACCAATTTTTATTTTTCAATTACAGTTGACATACAATATTTTATTAGTTTCAGGTGTATACCCCAGTGATTAGACATAATATAATTTTCTAAGTGATCATCCTGATAAATCTCATATCCATCTGACACCATACACAGTTATTAGAATACTAGAGGCCCAGTGCATGGATTCATGCACTGGTGGGGGGCATGGTCTGTGGGGATCGGCCCACTGCGGGAGCAGCCCCTCATCCAGGTCAGCCGAGCAGCGCTCCCACTGTGGGAGCACACTGACCACCAGGGGACAGCTCCTGCATTCAGCATATTCCCCCTGGTGGTCAGCGCACGTCATAGCGACTGGCCAACAGGTTGTTCTGCCATTCCATCACTGTGCTTTTATATATATAGATTATTGACTATATTCCCTATGCTGTACTTTACATCCCCATGACTATTCTATTACTACCAATTTGCATTTCGTAATCCGTTTACCTTTTTCCCCTCCAGCATTCCCCCGCAACCTGGCAACCATCAAATGTTTTCTACATCTACGATTCTGTTCCTGTTCTGCTCCTTTGTTTATTTTGATTTTTTGTTTTTGTTTTTAGTAATAGAGATGTCCCCCATTTTTCCCTCTTTGCTCACCTGCACGCAGCCCCCTTTCCATCCCAGGCCTTCCCAAACTATTGTCTGTGTCCATAGGTTATGCATATATGTGTATATGTTCTTTGTTTAATTTTCTCTCATCCCCTCCATGCCCCTCTCCTGAAATCTGTCATTCTGTTCCATGCATCCATACCTACAGACTGATTTTGTTTGTCAGTTTATTTTGTTCATTAGATTTCACATATGAGTAAGGTCATGTGATACTTGTCTTTCTCTAACTGGCTTATTTTGCTTAGCATCCATGCTGTCACAAAGGGTAAGAGCTCCTTGTTTTTTATAGCTGCAAAGTATCCCATTATGTACATGTACCACAGCTTTTTTAGCCGCTCATCTACTGATGGGTACTTGAGCTGTTTACAGATTTTAGCTATTATAAATAACACTGATGTGAACATAGGGATAGATATATTCTTTCTCATTGGTGCTTTGGGATTCTTCGGATATATTCCCAGAAGTTGTATCGCTGGATCATGAGGCAGTCCCATTTTTAAATTTTTAAAGAAACTCTATACTGTTTTCCACAGTGGCTTCACCAGTCTGCATTCCTATCAGCAATGTACTTTGGTTCCTTTTTTTCCACATCCTCTCCAGCACTGGTTGTTTATTGATCTATTGATGATAGCCATTCTGACAGGTGTGAGATGGAACCTCATTGTCTTTTTAATTGGCATCTCTCAGATGATTAGTGACATTGAGCATACTATGCAGCTGTTTGTTTGGTTTTTGTTAATCCTCTCCAGAGGATATTTTTTCCATTGATTTTTAGAGAGTGAAAGGGAGTCAGGGAGAGAAAGAAACATAGATGTGAGAAAGGCACATTGATTGGTTGCTTCCTGCATGGATGGACCTACAACCCAGGTATGTGCCCTTGACTGGGAATTGAACCCTGGACCCTTGGGTGTACAGGCCAATGCTCTACCACTGAGCCACACTGGCCTGGACACCCACTGGTTTTTACAGTCAGAAGTTATGGGCACTTCTCTTCCTGGCTCTGGAACCCTGGGCTGGAAAAACTGGTGTGGATCTGGGACTCCCACTAATGGGGGGGGGGGGCTGCACAACCAAGATATTCCTTCCAATTTTTATGTGCCACACATGGATGTGGGACCAGCCCATTTTACATTTCCACTTCTCCTACTAATCTCGATGTGTCTTCCTCTTTAAATCCTTAGTTGTAGGGTTTCTGTGTAGCATTATAGCCAGTTCTGAATGCTGGTTGTTCTGTAGTTTAGTTGTAATTTTGATGTGGTTGTGGGAAGATTTGAGGACTGCATTTACCTATGCTGCCATCTTGACTGGAAGTCTCAGTGAAGTTTTTAAAGGTCTTAGAATAATGCTTGGTACACATAAAGTACTAAATAAATGGTCACTATTGTTATGATGTCATACATACAGTTGATCATTGTCAATAATAAGAGGCTGTTAGTATTTCAAACAGAGTAACTCATTAAAATAAAGTCTTTGTCCTCAAGAGTTTGCAAATGAATAGGGGAAAATAGTAAAACTAGGATTTCCTTACTGATTTTATATAAAAGTAATTTTCTCCTGAGCTTTTTTAAAAAAATCCTCATCAGAGGATATTTTTTCCCCATTGGTTATTTTAGAGAGAGTGAAAGGAGAGAGGAAGGAGGAGAGAGAAACATGGATGTGAGAGAGACACTTCTACTGATTGCCTCCCACACACACCCTCACCAGGACTAGGGATCAAACCTACAACCAAGGTACATACATGCCCTTGACCTGGAATTGAACCCGCAACACTTTGGTCCACAGGCCAACACTCAAACCACTGAGTCAAACCAACCAGGGCTTCTCCAGAGCATTTTTAAAATATCAGAACTTATTAAATATTTAGCACATTATATGCCTGCCTTTGACAAGCCATGGTACATATAAAAAGTTTTAACTTACCCTAAGTGTTTGTAATTTTAAGATAAACTCTATATAAAGATTTCAAACACATTAATGTTACAATGTATGGCAAATGTAATTGGAAAATAAGTTAAATTTTTAAAAATCTGTTTCCCAAAAAAGAGTGAATGCAGCGAAGGGTAGCTTTATCTTCAAAACACACTTTCTGATTATTCTTACATTTGAGAAACACTGATTTAGCCGATATGACAACATGAGCTGAGTGTCCTTAGACAAGTAATATAGTCTCTGAGAACCTCAGTCACCGGCTGCAAAACTGGGATAAGTTACACAGATTCTATCTCCTTGCCAGGATGTGCTGGGAATCAACTAAAACGCTAGATGCAGAAGCTCTTTCTATTCCATACAGCCTGATCCAAAAAGGAGACATGGTTATTTTGTGGATGGCAGAAAACTTGTCATCTTGCTGTTAGTAGCTCATTCATCTTTAGCTAAAAGCATCCACAAGTATTTCATTGTCCTCAAAGTCAAAGTCATACAAACTTTTTTTTGTTGTAGCTAATAAGTAATATTTCACTTTTAGGAAGGACAGCTTGGTAAGAGAAAACATACACAGAACACGTTAGTTTTCCAAATGATTTCTCATCCAGGTCCACTTAGGTAATTTATAATATTAAGCATATTCAATGCAGATACAGTCCTTATAATTCATGATATTATAAGGAATATATTCTGTGAGTCACTACCATTTAATAGAAAATGAAATACACATTTTAGGACTCTTTTTATGGCAATAACTAAGATGAATCAGGGAATCATCCAGAATGAATATATTCCTGGTCACTGATTGCAGAAAGAATGGCTAATATACCATGTTCATTATTTGTGCAAGCGCTCCTTATTGCTATATTTGCATACAAATGACAGTTTTTTCCTTCAATTTAAATAGAATTTTCCATTACAAACAAAGAGCTAAGTGTAAAACCATAAAATAAAATTTATGAGCTGCTTTTTTTTTAAGTCATCCTGAAAAAATAGAAGAAAACAGCTGCTGGCAGCTTAATCCCATTTTCACATTCTCACTGGAATTATAGCAAGTTTTAGGCCAAAAAAAGATACTATTTCATATCTTGTAGACTTCTCTTTTATTCAATAGTGATGGACGCAAGAAATGAAGTTATGGAGTAATAATTAACTGTGATTATGGAGGGAGAGTTGGGGAAGAGAAGGAAATAAAATGAAAAGGTAAACAAAGAGAACTTGGGAATATAAGAGGTTTGGAGATGTTTGCAGCTGCACAGATGTGGAATAGTGGGCTTAAGTCACACACATACCAAAACAATATTGAGCCTCATTATGGTGACTTTACTCTTGCTTCCCTTATCCCCTCTCCTTCCCATACACATACCTCAGGCTAGATCAGTCCTTCTAATCCAGGAGTGGGCAAACTTTTTGACTGGAGGGCCACAATGGGTTCTTAAACTGGACCGGAGGGCCGGAACAAAAGCATGGATGGAGTGTTTGTGTGAACTAATATAAATTCAAAGTAAACATCATTACATAAAAGGGTACGGTCTTTTTTTGGGGGGTTTTATTCATTTCAAACAGGCCAGATCTGGCCCGCGGGCCATAGTTTGCCCACGGCTGTGTCATTCGGTTTAAAGCACAAATCAGATTTGATATACAGCAAAATGACTGCATTGCATCATCTATAATAATATAAGTGTAATATGCTAATTAGACCAGACAACCAGACATCCTTCTGGACGACCTTCTGGATGAAGCCGGGGCTGTACAGGCTGAGTCCTTTGCACGAATTTAATGCATCAAGCCTCTAGTTTATCTATATAAAAGCCTAAGTGACCATCGCAACCGAATGGACAACCAAACAGGCTGCGTGGGGCGACCAGGCGGCAGGGGGTTTAGTGAGCAGGCTGCATGGGACGACCCGGCCAGCAGGGGGGTTAGTGAGGGGCGATCAAACAAATGAGCAGCAGGCTGAGTAGGGCAACCAGGTTGGCAGAGGAGTTAGTGAGGGGCGACCAAACAACTGAGCAGCAGGCTGCGTGGGGCCACCAGATCGGCAGTGAGGGGTGACCAAACTACTGAACAGCAGGCTGCGTGGGTCAACCAGGCAGGGGTGGGTGAGTTGGGGACTATCAGGCCAGCAGGCAGAGGCAGTGAGGGGTGATCAGGCTGGAAGGGGGGCAATTAGGGGTGACCAGGCTGGCAGGGGGGGC
>NW_006285613.1:2691838-2694517 GCF_000327345.1 Myotis davidii
GGCACGGCCCCCACCCAGGGGGGCTTGATGAGGGATCTCAGGTCACACCCCCCACCCAGCAGGGCTTGACAGGGGACCTCAAGGAGCACCACCTGCCCCAGCCCTGGCTAGGGGACCTCAAGCTGCGCCCTCGCCCAGTAGGGCTTGACAAGGGTGGGACCAGCTGGGTCTGGATCTAGCCCAGTGCAGGGGGGCCAGCCGGGTCTGGGTCTCGCGTGATTTTGAGGCATATATTGCTGGGAGGGGACTTGACTCTGGGTCCTGTGGTGTGCCCCAGACTCTGAGAAGAGGAAGATTTTCATATACATTTTACTAATTTTCGTTCATCTCTGACACTTCTATTATAGAGAAAGGGCAGATAGCAATCTAATTAATCTCCTTTTAATGTGCATGAAATTTGTGCACCGGGCCACTAGTTTTTATATAAAGAGCAATTTTAATGCTTTGCCAGGATGAAAGCATGTTGAAATACTGATGTCTTTCTTTGTTGTGTTTCCTATCATAATGCTAAGCTTTACTAATTGCTTCATTTGATGTTTATCTATGAATACAAACTACAGTAAGTAGTCAAAATACCACAAAAATAATTCCAAATTTAAAACAAAACAAAAAGCTTTGCCAGAGACTGGCTTCCTTTTGAATTATGTCTAGGAAAGGGGATTTGCTAAGAAATTAATATTTTTAAGAGGACTATAGGAAGAATGCCTAAATTTTTGCTTTATGCTCATAGTTCAAAAAACATTTTAGCACCCTTTATTTACTAGTAAATAAATATTTAAAGCATTATATAACTTCAAAAATCTTAGATATTATCTATTCTAATCCTCTCATATTGTAGATAAGGAAACAGTATGCTTAATGACAGATCTGGGAGCAGGTATGCTTTGACTCTGTTTGTTGGGAAGTTCTTCTCTATTTCATCTTATCTTTTCAAAGCACAATCATAATCATATTTTTACTAAAACAAGTCCCATCAATTGCCAAAAGATGGTTACTTTTTTTTAATTATTACACTGCTTGAAAGTAACTCAGCTATATTTGTTTTAAAATGTGTTTTCACTGTATCAGAATTGCCTCCCTCCCAATTATTCTTAATTACTGAAATTTTATCTGTAGTTGAATCTTTTAAAATATATATTTTTATTGATTTCAGAGAAGAAGGGAGAGGGAGAGAGAGATAGAAACATCAATGATGAGAATCATTGATTGGCTGTGCATACCCTCCCCCCCCACTGGGGATCGAGCCCACAACCTGGGGCATGTGTCCTGGCTAGGAATCTAATGTGACCTCCTGGTTCATAGGTTAACGCTCAACCACTGAGCCAGACAAGTCGGACTGTAGTTGAATTTTGAAGCTTTGCTATTTTTCAAAGTAGGAATTTAGTAAACAATGGTAAAGTTTTGTATATATTTGCTGTCCTGGTATTTTTATTACCTCAAAATAGTTAATAAATCAGTGTCTCTACCATGGATATAAAGAAAAAGGATGTTAACCATGAAAAATTATTTTTAGAAAAGTGGACGTCAACACTTTTACTCTGGATTGTGAAATGACTTTATATCCATTATCTGATTTATGGTGCATGATTTGAGTTTTTTAAATTAATTACTCTCCAAAGCACATGCATTCCTGTGTAATTCAGAATGTCAAAATAAACACATGTAGAAAGCAAGCCTCGTTTATGTTTATAAAAATGTAAAACTTTCTGGAATACTTACTGAATTTTTTTTGTTTGTTGAATGAGTGTGGATTTATTTACATTCCAGTCAATGCACATGGCCATTTCAGCCCTCCCTACTTTCAGTGCCTTATGACACAGGTGTGTAGTGTCTTTATGCCTCTTCTTCACTATTCAACATGAACTGTGCCCTTCTTGTTACACTTTTCCTGTCATAGCTTTCCATGTATGTGTTTTATTCTTTAGAAACCTGTAAGATGATAGCTGGCAGATTTGTTGATTACTCCTTTGCGTACATTGTATTTCATCGGTTCTAAGACACATGCTGTTTTTCTACATTCAACATCTTTGATCTGGGAATACAGCCTAAAAATCTATGGCATTTTATCATCAACCGGGTGTAAATTGGTTGTCATTGTCTACAGGGTGAAATTTGATTATGATGGTTCATATAGTCATCACTGAAATGTGTTACTTACTTGGTACTATATACATTGTTTTTTAAATGTCTTCAAAAAGACTATAATGTGATTTCTTATTGAGGCAGCAGTTACTGAGTATGCAGAAAGGAACAGAAAAACAAACAAACAAACAAACAAAAAACAAAAAACCAGGGATCCTGAACTTGATATTAGTGACTGTAGGAAGCAGAGTAATGCCCACCCCCACCTCGGTGTCCACATCCTAATCCCAGGAACTTGTTAATATGTCATTTTATATAGCAAAAAGTAATTAACTTTTCTAATCAGAAGACCTTAAAATAGTGAGATTATCCTGGATTATCATGGTAAACCTACTGTATTCATAAAGATACTTAAAAGTGGGAGAGAGAGGCAGTCAGCAAGAAATATTACAAAAGAGAGAATCAGATGGATGGCAGTGGGAGAATTTAGCCAACCATTGTCATTTGTCAATGGAACCATGAGATAAAGAATGTGGGCAGCTTCTAGTCGCTGAAAAAGGCAAGGGAGTAGATTGTCCAGTAGAGCCTCCAGAAGGA
>NW_006285613.1:2694603-2701942 GCF_000327345.1 Myotis davidii
TTTTGACCTTCAATTGTAAGATAAAAATTTGTATTGGTTTTAGCCACTAATTTGGTAGTAATGTATTATAGCAGCAATTGGAAGCTAGTTATAGTAGTGATTAGTAAAGAAATCAACCAACAACTTTGTATGCATGTATGCATAACCCATGGACACGAAATAATAAATTCCCATATTTTCTTTCAAAGAACAAACTAAAAATTTTATGAAGCTTAAGAAATAAAGATGCCTACATGTACTAGTATTTGAACCCCCCTTACATTGTAGTACATTATGTTTTCATATATATATGGGGAATGATTATTTACCAAACATCACGTAATGCAACTGAAGGCAGAAGACAGAAGAAATTGCCAAAATTTTTGGAGTGGATAAAAGGAAGTGTAAAGCAACAAGAGACTCATGCAACCAATTCAAATAGTACATAGAACTATCATTGAAGCATTAAGTCATCATTTAGTTTACTACAGTTGTTCTTTCTTAGGGATACATAAAGTAATGGTGTTTCTTATAAACTTTCACTCAATGAAATAAGTTAATAATAAGGAATTTTTATAGCAAGTGATTAATGCAAGTTCATTATGTATATTTTAGAAAATACAGATATATACCAAGAAGAAAAATGAAATCTTCCATAATCTCCCAGTGCTGGTTAGTATAGTCCAATTTATGTTATAACAAGCAACCCCAAAAATCTCAGTTTCTAAAATAATAGACTTATTATTTGCTCATTTTGACCTTTCAATTATGATTTGGCAAGAAGAGTCTCTGCTCATAATAGTTACTCAAGGATGAAGGTTGATGCAGTAGCAACTGAGTCGAACATTACTGTTAGTCATATCAGAAGTCAGAGAGATTTTGGAAAGTCTAACAAGGCCAACTAAAGGCGGCATTCCAGAGGTGAAATATTATTATTTTGCTCAGAACTCACTGTCTAAAAATAGTTATATGGCTCCATACAACCAGAAGGAAGCCTGGAAATTCAATTCTTTCATGTTTTGGGAAAGCCAAAATTTTTACAAACAACAATTAATATGGTTCAGCATTTAACACTCAGAGATAACCACCAATATTTTTAAGATGCTAATGTATTTTTAGCCAATTTAAAAATTTATTTTTATGTCTTACTAATGAAATTGGTATTCAATCTATATATATAAAAGCCTAAGTGACCGAGTGACTGAACAACCGGTTGCTATAATGAACACTGACCACCAGGGGGAAGATGGTCAGTGTAGGAGCTGCCCCCTGCTTGTCAGTGCATTCTTACAGCAGGAGCGCCACTCAGCTGATCAACCCGTCACGGTGGCCCACCAGCTGGGCAGCAGGCCAAGCACCAACTTTTGCCATTGTAATCATGTGTCTAGGTGTGGGCCTCTTTTTATACATCTTGTTTGAGACTCTCTCTGCTTCCTCGACTTGGGTGTCTTGTTCCTTCATCAGGTTAGGGAAGTTTTCAGTCATTGTTTCTTCAAATGGGTTCTCAATCCCTTTCTCACTCTCTTCTTCTTCTGGTACCCCTATGATGCAGATGCTGTTACACTTCTTGTTCTCCCAGAGGTCCTTTAAACTATTCTTTTTAATTATTTGAGTTTTTGCTCCTCTAATTGGTGTTTTCTGCTACCTTGTCTTCCAAATAACTGATTCAGTCCTGTACTTCATCTAACCTGGTGTTGATTCCTTTTAGTGTATTCTTCATTTCAGAAATTTTGTTCTTCATTTCTCACTGTTTCTTTTTTATAATTTATATGTCCACGTTTATGTTTACTATCTCTTTGTTGAAGTTTTCTCTTTCCATTTTGGCTGCCTTTCTATATTTGTTTCTTTGTATTAGGTAGATCTGCAACCTAATACACCCAGTCTTGCTAGGATGGTCTTATGTAGTGGGTGTCCAGTGAAGCTCAGTAGCACAAGTCTCCCTGATCACCTAAGCTAGGTGCTCCAAGAATGTCCCTTATGTGGGTTAAAGCATTTTTTTGTTGTTGTAGTTAATTCCTGATTGCTGCTGGTCTGTCATACTTGGGATTGACCCTCAGATTGGCTGACTGTGAAGAATGACCCCAACCACAGTGTATGAGCTTCTCTGTGGAGGCAGACCCACAAAGCAGATTTTGTCCCATCAGGGTCTGGTTCCTGCCAAGATCTCCTTTTAAGTAGCCACTGGTGGAGCTAATTATTCTTGCTCTAATGTGGTGTGAAGCTCCTCCTTGGATGTGTTTGTTCCGGGGCTTCCTGAGAGGGACTCTGGTGCAAGTCAATGTCAGATGCTGTCTGGGACCACCCCTGGGATACCTATTAAGAGCTACAAAGTAAACCATAATTGGTGGATGCCTCTGCTGGAACTCGGTACATGTTGGAGGGGCTAACTTCTACCAGTAATGAGCCTGGGACAGGTCTGCAAAGGCCCAAGGCACCCCTAGATTCAACTCTGCCTGCTTCCTTCCTATTAGGCTCAGTCACTGAAAGAGCTACTGGCAGTCCATGAGTTGTATGAGGTAGGTTCTCAGTGAGTCACCAGTTAGGGGTGAGTGGTGTTCACATTGATACAGATTCAAAGTCTGTGCCAATGCTGGGTCTGCTGCCACTGATCAAATGTCTCAGGGTACATACACCCAGGCTAACCACTACCTGCCTGGGCCTGAAAACCTTTGTGCTGGGCAGGGTCTCAGAGAGTAGTCAGGATGAGGCCAGTAATATTCATCAGACTAAAACAGATTAACATTTGGTAGTGTGGAGGGAGGGCCCTGCATAAGAACTGTGGTACAGCTCCATGCGTGTAGGGGGGAAAATGGCCTTCACCCCAGAGACACACAACTCAGTCTCTCCCTGTGTGTTTCTGACTCCCCCTGAATCTGTCCAGATTTTCTTGAGTGCTTTCCAAGAAAAACCACAGTGAGCCCAGGCTGCCTACAGTTAGCCGATTCCTTGTCATGGTGCAAGCATAGCAGTGCAGTGCTACAGGGAGTCAGGAGGTTAGGGCTAGTGGATATCCCTAGGTTGATGCAGTGGGTTAGGGGGATGGTGCCATTTGGGCATGTGGGGAAAAATGTTCC
Organism: Myotis davidii; assembly: GCF_000327345.1. Taxonomy (NCBI): domain Eukaryota; kingdom Metazoa; phylum Chordata; class Mammalia; order Chiroptera; family Vespertilionidae; genus Myotis; species Myotis davidii. The sequence continues at coordinate 2,697,657 of NW_006285613.1, forward strand.
TTCCCCCAGAATGAATGAAGTCACATTTCACCTGGTAAGAAAGAAAGAACAATGTATCCATAAAGATGCAAAAAGGCACTGAAGATAAATGTAACTTTTGTGATTTTGCTGAGGCTGCCCCTGATGGCATATCATTGAAATGTATTAAAACAAGTAATTGAAGTTGCAGGTGAATTTCAACACTATATAGATATAGTATGAACACTAGTATTTGTTTTCTCTCCTTCCGTTTATAGAGTGCTGATATCACCACAAATGGTAAATAACTGAATAGAAATCACTTTTCTTTCTTCATATAAGGCCAGAATACCTAGGTGCAGAATCAAATATTCAATCTTCCAGCTGGATAGTATATCTCCATGATGCCAAATATTAAACTGCTTGCAAAGTGCTGAGCTATTGATGACATTTTTTTGTCGTTTTGCAATGTTTTGACAATGATGAGGCAAATACTTTGTCCAATTAGCAGCTTTATTCTTCAGCAAACTGCTCAATTACATCATTATCCACCTCCACTTCACTGGGACCTGCTCATCTACTGACAACTTAGTATAATGGTAAAAATTGTGGGTAATGTGGGTATACTGCTAGGGTTCAAATCTTTCAGCTACTCACTAGCTGTGTCACCTTACAGGAGTTAAATAACATTTCCTTGATTATTTCTGAATCTTCAAAATGAAGATAGTAAGCATACCTAATAGAATTGTTGCCGTAGTTAACTCAGATAAATGTAAAGCGCCAGGTATATAATGAGTATTCAATAAATAGTGGGGTTTTTTGTTATTTCTCATAATAAATCATCCACTGATATCACAGAGCTACCTTAGAATAAGGAAGAGGATGGATGACCCTGGGGGCTGCAAAGTTCCCAAATTCTTTTCTTCTATTTGTTAAATGAGATCTAAAGGGATTGAATGGTATGAATGCCAAGCCAGATGGGAGGTGGGCATGCATGACTTTGCAATGCCCTTCAAGCACATGCTGGCTTCCTAAGGTATGTCACCCCATTCTTTCCTATGTTTTTACAACATAAGCAAGGCAGGCGGTCTTTCTTCATTTTGTTTTAAGTGGCTACATGATTATAAAAAAGGGATAATAGCTACTGCTAATCGTTTTCTCTATAAAATGCCAGAGGAATTTCTTATTAAGGACCTTTGTCTTGGAATTTGGATTTAAGATTTATAACCTACATGGAACAAGAGAGAGAAAAATAAGCTATTTAGTTTCGTACAGTTCCAGGCAGAAACAATTGTCCTGCAGAGGTATACCCTATGGACACAGCTGTTTATTAGAGAGGTTATTTTTGTTCAGGGGTCAGCCCTTAGCTAAACTGTGAAGGAGGCAATGCAATGTTAATTCTTAGAGTTGTTCTGTCATCATTTCCAGCGATGTTTGACCCCTATGTAATGCCTCAGCCCCAGGTGTCCAGTGCGTTCCGCATGGCCTGGATTTTCCCAGTCATGAAGGAACGGGATCTGGTAAATTGTCAATATGGTGTCAGATTAATCCATTCTCTCCCAGAGAAATTTTTAAATCAATTGCTCATAAAGGAGAATTTATTATTGGTGGGAATTGCACTGTAAGGTGTCTTAAGGAGAAAAGGGGAACACACAGAGATTAAGGGACTATAATCTTTATATCCCAACTGCATATTGTACTGCAGTGTAAGGCCAAATTTACCTTGAGGTCTTATCAAGTGGCAATGTTCAGAAAGCTAAACTGTTCAAGATTCAATAATTATAGCTACTATTTCCCAAGTGTCAGTGAGCCTCTGGGGTTGAGATAACCTTGAAAGAAAAATAACGTAAGGTTACAAGAAAAACAACTTTGGTTTACAAGCCTGTCAATCAATTTGACTGCTGTGTAAAAACTTTCAGTGTGTTTACAGCACCCAACACTTATCAAGATCAAGGGAATTATTTACTTTTAGTTCAAATACTTGTAATCCTTTAGAATATACAGTTTTAGGAAGTAACTAACTGAATTTTTATGACTCAGAACCCAGTTTTCTAACTTGACAATGCCAATGCCTTTTTTTCTATATAAACCAAGTGTGGCATCTTTTTATACAAATTTTTGATATAACTAAACTTAATGGGAAGTTCAACATACTTATATTATGCTTATATTAGTGTATGATATATAAAGATCTTATAAAATAATTGCTTACAAACAAATATTTTGCAAATAGCAACCATTGTGAGTTAGGAAACATTTTATATTTCCCATTTTTCCCCTTTTTATAGAATTCTGAATACATGTCCAAAACCATTTTACCATGGTCTGTATATCAGTGAAAATAGTTGTGATATGATTTAAAATTTTTATTATTTGAACTAAATCAACATATTTCAATGAAAGCACTATGTGACTTTAAAAGAAATAGGACTGAAAGCTTTACATTTCAAAAGCATGAGATTAGATGGATGAGCCTTGAATTGCTTAAATAGCGTAATTTATTGCAGAAGGAATATATTTAAATCTTTTTTTAAAACCTCACTGGATATAGACATGCATTTTTCAAAACTTAAAATGTTGCAGCAGGCCTGGCCACTGTAGCTCAGTGGTTGAGCACTGTCCCGTGCACCAAGAGGTCACAGGTTTGATTCCCAGTCAGAACACATGCTCAGGTTGTGGTCTCAATCTCCAGTAGGGTGTATGCAGGAGACAGCCGATTAATGTTTCTCCCTCATGGATATTTCTTTCTCTCCCTCTCCCTTCCTCAGTCACTAAAAATCAATTAAAAATACTTTGTAACGTAGAGTTCTTTGTTTATATGTGCTGTACACTTCGCCCTACTCTTAGATTCAAGAACTCACTTTCTCCAAGGAAAGTGAAATGCACGCTTCCCTATTATGGTCCATCTCCTCAGGCAAAGCTATATTCAAGTAACACTCATGTAAATTCTGCCCCAAAGTGCTTTTCCATTTAGGACATATATTCCTAGGGAACTTTTGATCTGTCCGTACTTTTACGGGGTAATGCTGCTCTGAGAAGAATATCACATGTCAATGAACTCAACTCAGTGTGTAAGAGTAGAAAATATAGTATTTTAAAATTGTATTCATGTAATTTTACATATACCATTATCCACTGTGTCAAATAGGTCTGTTTGTACAAAAGAGATAATTTGCTAAGTGATTTACCCAGCCTCCCTTTAAGGGAAATAATTTGAAGACATTTCTCCAAAGAAGATGTACAAATGACCAACCGATATATGAAAAGATGCTCAACTTCACCAGCTATTAAGGAAATGCAAATCAAAACTACAACTAGATACCTCCTTATACCTGTTATAATGGCTATCATCAACAAGGTAAGTAATAAATATTGGAGAGGTCCTGGAGAAAAAGGAATGATCATTTGCTGATTTGGGGAATTTAAACTGCTACAAGCACTATGTAAAATAGTATAGAGGGTCCTCAAAAAATAAGAATAGAGTTACCATATGACCCAGAGACCCCTCTTTTCGGCATCTATCACATATTTTGAAAACATTTATTCACAACGATATATGCACCCCTATGTTCATTGTAGCATTATTCATGGTAGCCAAGACATGGAAACAACCAAAGTGTCCTTTAATACATGATTGGATAAAGAAGATGTGGTAGATATGTGCAATGGAATACTACTCAGCCATTAGAAATAATGAAATCATGTCATTTGTGACAAACTGGATGGACCTTGAGAACATTGTGCTAAGTGAAATAAGTCAGTAAAAGTTAAGAACCATATGATTTCACTCATATGTGGGATATAAAACTGAAACTCGTGGACACAGACAGCAGTGTGGTGTTTACCAGAAGGAAAGGGTAAAGAGGGCCAAACATACGGTGATGGAAGATAACTTGATTTAGGTGATAGGCACACAATGCAATATACATATCATGTATCATAGAAATGTACACAAGAAACCTATCTACACTAATAAAAGAGAAACATGGTAATTGGCTTACGACCGCTACCCTTTTCATTGGCTAATCAGCAAGATATGCAAATTAACTGTCAGCCAAGATGGCGGCGGCGGCCAGGCAGCCTGAAACTAACATGAGGCTTGCTTGCTTCAGTGATGGAGGAAAACAACGTTCCCCGCCTACGGCTGCAGGCCTCTGAGAGGGCAGTTTGAAACCTAGTAACATATCGAAGCTAAAAAAAACTCCAGAAACCTGCTTTCAGCAAGCTGTGATCTCAGAGCTGGAGTCAGAGCTTGAGATATACATTGTTTCGATTTCCTACGTTCAGCAGTGGAGGCCTAAGAGCTGGAGCCTCAGAGTTAAAGCTGC
>NW_006285613.1:2702683-2726551 GCF_000327345.1 Myotis davidii
AGCCCAGCCCAGCCTGGAAACCGTGGCTGTGGGCACCGGGTAATGATGTCACATAGCAATGTTTGGCTTCCTCTCCCTAGCAACTAGCCTCCTTGCAGTTTCTTCCACCCAGGATCACAATTTGCTTTATAGCCAGGTGGAAACATTTACACTTTAACTAAATGTCTGTGAAGCATTTTTCCATGCCTCATATCATTTGATTCTCACAGAAGTCCTGGAGTAGGTAGGTAGGAGACTCGGCGAAATCCAATTTTCTTTCACTAGTTGGAAAACGGAGATTTAGAAAGCTTAGACACTTGACCCAACTGAAAAGAAGTAAGAAACGGTGGACCTTGGAAATGACTTCAGGTTTTCTCACTGCACAGAATATAGTCAAACACTACTGCAGTTAAATATTTTACCCTTTGTTCTCCCTGTATCATCTACAATAATAATCTGCTTCATGTTGATATTAACTGCTGTGTTTTTGACAATTACCTGAAAGAGAAGTTGGGGTGCTTCACTGGGGCTGGAAAAAGTTTAGCTAAATAGGAAAGCAGGTCTAATTAAGCAAGTTTATTCTATCCTATATAATAAAAGGCTAATATGTAAATAGATCAAATGGCAGAACCACCAGTTGTTATGATGCACACTGACCACCAGATGGCAGATGCTCAATGCAGGAGCTGCCCCCTGGTGGTCAGTGCACTACCACAGGGGGAGCGCAACTGAGCCAGAATCTGGGCTTATGGCTGGCGAGCGCAGTGGTTGTTTCAGGAACCGCTCCTGCCTCCATGGCAGCACTAAGGATGTCCCTAGGGGAGCAGGCCTATGCCATCAGTCGGACATCCGCTGAGGGATCCCAGACTGTGAGAGGGTGCAGGCCAGGCTGAAGGACCCCTCCGAGTGCACAATTTTTATGCATCAGGCCTCTAGTCATATATAATATAGTGGTAATATGCAAATTGACCCTCACTCTATCACACAGTCACAAGATGGCCACACCCACAGCAGAGACACGCCTCCCGTAACACAAGAGGCTGTTCCCACAGTGGAGGCGGGGTTCCCACAACAAGCCGTAATGAGCGATCAGCAGGGACCTGAAGCTGTGTGGTGCCGGCCGGGGCGGGGGACCTGAGTCTGTGCACCCTGCCTGGCGGGGCTTGAAGGGGGACTTCAGGCCACTCCCCCCACCTGGCAGGGCTTGAATGGGGACCTCAGGCCGTGACACCTTCCTGGCAGTGCTTGATGGGGGACCGCAGGCCATGCCCCCAGCCCAGCAGGGCTTGATGGGGGTGGGGACAGCCAGATCTGGATCTCGACCAATGGGGGTGGGGCCATCTGGGTCTGGTTCTCACACAATTTCAAGGTACATGCAGGTGGGCGGGGACTTGACTCTGAGTCCCACCGTGTGCCCCAGACTCTGACATGAGGAAGATTTTCATATACATTTTATTAATTTTCTTTCATCTCTGCCACTTCTATTATAGAGAAAGGGATAATAGCAATATTAAAATATTTCCTCTAATTAATTCCCTTTTAATGTGCACAAATTTTATAAAATTTTATTAAAAATTTTATAGTTTATATATAAAAGGCTAAATTGACTCATGCATGCATGATATATATAAAACTTCCGCTGGCACCAATTGCACACATGTGTTTTGATCTGCTATTGTCAAACATGAATTTGGTTGACACTTCTATTATAGAGAAAGCTCCCCCCACCTGGCAGGGCTTGAATGGGGACCTCAGGCCGTGACACCTTCCTGGCAGTGCTTGATGGGGGACCGCAGGCCATGCCCCCAGCCCAGCAGGGCTTGATGGGGGTGGGGACAGCCAGATCTGGATCTCGACCAATGGGGGTGGGGCCATCTGGGTCTGGTTCTCACACAATTTCAAGGTACATGCAGGTGGGCGGGGACTTGACTCTGAGTCCCATGGTGCACCCCAGACTCTGACAGGAGGAAGATTTTTATATATATTTTACTAATTTTCTTTCATCTCTGACACTTCTATTATAGAGAAAGGGCAAATAACAATAGTAAAATATTTCCTCTAATTAATTCCCTTTTAATGTGCATGAATTTCATGCACAGCTATTGTCAAACATGAATTTGGTTGACACTTCTATTATAGAGAAAGGGCGAATAACAATGTTAAAATATTTCTTCTAATTAATTTCCTTTCAATGTTCATGAATTTGTGCACCAGGCCACTAGTATATCATATTAACCAATGTCACCCCAACAAATTTAATAAAAATCAAAAAATAAGGGAGATGATTTAAATGAGCCTGGGCAGAAATGTTACCATAGCTTCCATTAGCAACTCAGAAGAAGCAAAGCAGGTTTGACTGAAGCCCACATCTGAACACAAACCATAGAACAGAGCTTTTATTTAGAGAGAAAAATTGCTTCAGACTTTTCTGAAAATAGGATGGTCTTTTATTCTTAAAACAAAAGAAGTTAGTTTCCTTTGTATTATGGGTTTTCACAAAGTAATTGCAGAAAAAACATGTATAAATTCAATTTTGTTATAAAACCATGAATAGGCTGAGAGAGGAAAACAGAGAGTGAATAAAAATAAATTTATAAAGTAAGAAAAGAAAATGATGCTTAGTTACCATTCATTTTCTTTTTATTTTCAGTTGAGGAACTAAATTAATTGCCTTATCAAAAGGTTTACATTGTCCACACACATGCATGAACATGTGTAATTAGTTTTGTTACAATAATATTAAATGGTATTTTTCAAGAAGTTCTTAGTTGTTCAGGCTTAAGAACCATAAAGCAGTGGACTATTAAACAGCAATAATGTAAGGAAATACAGAAAACTTACTAAATCAATTAAGTTTTTCCCAATATGGAAAGAAGTTCAGACAACACATCTCACAAGAAGGAACAGGAAAGTTAATATTTGGAGAGGAAGGGAGCTTATCACAGTAGGTAGTCACATATCTAAATTTAATATCTCCCACCCCAGCGAGGGTATGAGGTTACATGTATGTGATTTTCATAATGGATTCATATTTTGAGGTAACATCTCTACTTTAAATAAGATAAAATAATTTTCATTTTATTAAAAGGACTATTAAAAAGGAAGTACATATTTTTATAACATGAAAATATCTATCATTTTCTGTGACTCTTTTTCACAGAATTTCTTTGAGATGTTCAGATGTGAGATTCAGGTCAAAAATTCTAAGAGATAGCCTTTAAAACTTGATCATAGATATGTCTTTCTAAAATGTCACTGATAATTGATACTCAGTGACTTCTGATATAACTCAATTTAGTAACTTGTATGATACTATCTTCAAAACCTTGTGGTAGACCAAAAGACTAGCGATTCAGGAACAGTAAGATGCATGTCTTATGATTCGTTTTCCTCTATTGCAGGTACCGACTCTGACAATTCCAATGAGTCAGGATACTCTTTGAAATCTGAGGACACCATCAGAAAGCATAAGGTATGTCTATCAAGTGTATATATTAACTATTTGGGGAGTTTCTGGACACAGTACTTCTGTTTTCCCACTAACTTTGACTCTGAAATGTTTATATTTATGAAATGAAAACATTCTTCCTTAGCAGGTATTGGGATAATATGAAAAACACACACACATTATTTTAAAAATACTATAAGGTGACACTGCAATGAAATTAGGTGTGCATATATTCTTTCAAATTAGTGTTTTGGGTTTCTTTGGCTATATTCCCAGAAGTGGAATTGCTGGGTCATAAGGCAGTTCTATTGTTAATTTTTTGAGGTAACACCATACTGCTTTCCACAGTGGCTGCACCAATTTGCATTCCCACCAATAGTATATGGGAGTTCCCTGTTCTCTACATCCTCCCCAAAACTTGTTTGCTAATTTATTGGTGGTAGCCATTCAGACAGGTGTGAGGTGATATCTCATGGTGGTTTTAATGTCCATTTTTCTGATGACTAGTGATGATGAGCACTAATGTCTATTGACCATCTGTATGTACTCTTGGGAGAAGTATCTATTCAGATCTTTTGCCCACTTCTTTACAATAGCCAAGATTTGGAAGCAGCCCAAGTGCCCATCAGTAAATTAATGGATAAAAAAAGCTATGGTGCATTTACACAATGGAATACTACTCAGCCATAAAAAAGAAGGAAATCTTACCTTTTGCAACAGCATGGATGGACCTAGAGAATATTATGCTTAGTGAAATAAGCTGGTCAGAGAAAGACAATACTATATGATTTCATTTATATTTGGAAACTAATGAACAAAATAAACTAACAAAGTGAAGACAGACTCATGGATACAGAGAACAGACTGACAGGTGTCAAACGGGAGGGGTGTCGGATGGGTAAGAAGGGTGAACGGATTAAGTAAAGAAAAAAAGAATCTTATGGACACAGAAAAAAAATACTGTTTTTGTGGTTACTTGTTCAGCCAAACATTATAAATATAGGGAATATGAATGTTGTTAGTAAGTTCAAAAATGCTCATTACTCAGTATTTTTTCTCATACTGTCTGACCATATTGTGAAAAATTAATACATGTCTGATTTACCTGGAAAATTATGAATACTCATGTGTACTTAGAAACCAGAAACTGTCACAGAACTAGTACTTTCTCAAAACTGGATTTTAACTTGGAAATGCATTGGGCCATTGCTCTAGTCATCTAATTCATCAAAATAAATATTTTATTCATATTTGAAAGATATATTTATACACATGATATATTTTGTTTGATGATTTGAAAATAATCAAAATTATTGCATTCACTACTGTAAAATATTTTTCTTTAAATCTGATCCCCTGAAACAATTGAGACTAAAAGTCTACCCCAATTGTTAAGTTTCTATTTCTTAAAATAAAATTCAAGAATCAGAAAAAAATATGCTATTTTATTATAGTTTATTTATCTACTTTATTAAAACAAATAATTGCTTTTATAAACTGGTCACTGAAAACCAAATTTAAAAATATTAGATGTATCAGTATATTGGCAATCACAAGTAATCTCAACTCTTATGACAGTACCATGCTCTTGTTGTTTTTTTAATCTTTATTTTTGAAAGTATTACATATATCACCTTTTTATAGTATAGTTTGATATCAGGTACCATGATTTCCTCCAACTTTGTTCTTCTTTCTCAAGATTGCTGTGGGTATTCAGAGTCTAATCTCAACTCTTTATTGGGTCATTTGAAGTTCAAAAAGTTTTTATTCTTGTGAACTCTATTTTATCTTTTTTTTCTGTTGTTATTTGTGCATTTGGTGTCATTTCTAAAAATCCATTGCCAAATTACAGAAAGATTTTCAGTTAAGTTTTTTTATAAGACTTTTATAGTTTGAAGTCTAACATTTAGATATATGATTGCTTGTTAGTTAATTTTGTATATGGTGGAATTGCGTGTTGATCTTAATGTAGATATCTAGTTGTTCCATCACCATTTGTTGAAAAGACTATTCTTTCTCCATTGAGTTGCATTGGCACCTGTGTCAAAACTCAATTAACTATAAATATATGGGCTTATATCTGAACTCTCATTTGTATTCCATTGATATATATGTTAGTGCTTATGCCAGTACCTCAGTGTACTGATTACTATAGCTCTATAGGAAGTTTTGAAATTGGAAATTGTGAATCATCCAACTTTGTTTTTATGGTTTCTTTTGGTCTTTGAACATTTATATAATAGCTGATTTAGCCTTTGTCTAGTATGTCCACCATCTTGACTTCCACAGGGACATTTTCTGTTGACTACTTTTTTTTCTTTGTATTAGACATTAATTTCTGTTTCTTTGTATATTTTCTAATTTTGTTTGAATAGCTGATTTTTCCCCCAAAGCCATGATATTTTTATTTTATGATAATTAAATAAAAAGATTTATAGATATTATATTAAACAAAGCTATTAGAATTGAATAAAAAAATCTCATCATATAAGACATATAAAAGGAAGCTATCAACCATAACTTCAGTAATGATACTAGTTATATCTTTAAAATAAAAAATAAATGCTGAGAGTGTACATGAACATGTCATACTCAATAGACATACTAAAAAATATGTGAATACTTGACATTTCAAATAATATAATGTGGTCATTGTTCTTGCTATAACTGTTGTTTTTGTTGTTATTCTTCATTTGTTTAGTGACTTTATTGGACTAATTTGGTCAAGTATGGGTTTTTTTTTTTGTCATATGCAACCAATAAGATATCTGCTTGGTTAGCTTAGGGTCAGCTAATATCTAGAGAGAGATTTATTTAAATGCCATGCATCACTGATTATCCAGCCTTTGCCAAAGGATTCTGTATGTTCCTTAACATACCTTCAATATTCCTTCAGTTTTAAATTTTACCTTAGCCTTACTTTCTACTTATTCAGAGCTTTAAGATTGGTGGTGAGAGTTTAGGGCCGTGTGTGTGTGTGTGTGTGTGTGTGTGTGTTTATTGTGGTCATACCTACAGCCTTGCACACCCATGTTGCGTTCTAGAGTCCTCCAAATATGTTGAGCTTCAAAGCCCACTATAAACCTCTCATTTACCAGTTTCATTTTGTTTTAAGATTTTTTTTAGTCAACCTCTTGTTAAATGCAACTTGTATCACTGTCTCAGGTAACAGTAGTGTGAAAAAATTACCATTACTTTTTCAACAAATTATCTACTTATGAGCTTATTTGCACAGAGGGAGCTCTCACTCAGGTAAATTAAAGACCACCCATAATGGAGCTATGCAAGGAGCTGGCAGACATGTCAAATAGTGATCATTATCAGGAGATAGATTTTGTGGAACTCCAATTTGTTTCTCTTCCTTCCAGTGGTTGCTAGAATTCTTGGTTTTGTGGTTTCCATAATCATGATACTGTTAGTTTTCAAGCTTCTCACACATATAGGGAGCTGTGGATAGCAACAGGACAAGCTAAAACACCACAGATCATGCTGTTTTTACTGATCCAACAATGTATCTGCAAGAAATACTCATTGGCCTCTTGTGAGGCTCTAGTTAATTATCAGAGTTTTTTAAAAGATTATTTTGAATATTTTTCCAGTGTTCTCATTGCTTTATGGAGGAGAAGACTTTGGAAGAGCTTCTTTATTAGGACCTTTGACAGCTGTCTTTGAGTTTGTTCAGATCCGCAGAACACACTGTCTTCTCTCACACGGTAATACATTCTAATAAATCTTCCCAGCACAATGTGAAGAAAAAGTATTTCAACAGTTGAATTATTTGGGAATATAAACAAAGCCATCTGTTCTATTTAAAGTATACCCTCATTTAATTTTTATTTTTTCAGAAAATGTTTGCTGCCCCCATAGATAGCATATCTCATATTGAGGGAGGGAAATATAATTCCATGAAGGCAGTAATATATTTCCTTTTTATCTTTTAATCTTTATTTTTGAAAATATTACATAGGTCTTTCTCCCACCCCCCATTAACCTCTTCTAGCCAGCTCCCGTTCTCCCCGTCCCCAGGCACTCACCACCCCATTGTCTGTGCCCACAGGTTATGCATATATGCATACAAGTTCATTGGTTGATCTCTTCCCACCTTCCCTCCCATACCTTCCCTCTGAGGTTCAGATAGTTTTCATTTGACAGCACTCCTCTCACTTCATACACATATACACCTAGTCATCCCCTCTTGGACATTAGTCACCCATGCTAATTCCTTCGCAAGCCCCTGAGGCACGGTTTGTTTACTTTTGTTTAAAATGGTGTAGAGTTGCCCTGACTGGTTTGACTCAGTGGATAGAGTGTTGGCCTGTGGACTGAAAGGTCCTGGGTTCGATTCCGGGCAAGGGCATGTATCTTGGTTGCGGGCACATCCCCAGGGGGAGGTGTGCAGGAGGCAGCTGATTGATGTTTCTCTCTCATCGATGTTTCTAACTCTGTCTCTCTCCCTTCCTCTCTGTAAAAAATCAATAAACTATATTTAAAAAATAATAATAAAATGACCAGAGAAATACAGAATATTTATCATAGCCTACTGAAGTCAGAAGAGACACACATTGCAAATATTATGATTACCCATTAGCATTATTCGGATCAAAGGGGTCTGATATGTAACATCCGAGCAGGTTAGAAAGACCACCATTCCCAAATTCATTTCAGTTTGTGTATTTTCCAAGGCAATTTTAAGTCATCTTCTTTGAAAGTAACCTAAGAATAATACTCAATTTTGTTCTCTGAATGATGTGTTCCAACCTCACATTTTGCAATGCTATTTTCCTACATAATGACCAACAAGAATGGTCATTACATTTTAAAATGATGCCTGGAGATCTGCAAATTGGGGGTTTTTTTCTTTGTGTATTTCACAGAGTGTAGATACCTTGGCACCTATGGCAACATGAGAGAATACTATGTTGCCTGTTGCAAATAGATTTTTGAACTTAAATTCCCATCTCTTTCTCTTTAGATACTTCATTGAGCTGTTTCCAGGTTTCCTACTAATTAAATGGGATAGCATTAGAGCTTGCTTAAGCCAAGAAAACCTGGTGTGAGAGTGAACATTAGCAGAGCCATTGTTGCACTTCAAATTCCATTTAAATTACTCTAAATGTGATATTCAAATGTAAATTGTGAAAAATCAAAAGTGTCAAAGAGATACTGCAAAACACCATTTTGGGATCTTTGGAAAGTTACTTAACTCCCTAATGATTCCATCAGCTGCATTAAAGGCATAATGATAGTAGGAAAATCCTAAATTTTTTATTATTTATACAAGACCTTACTATGCTACTTGGGAGTTGACAGACTAAATGGACATTGTTTGAGACTGTGTGTATTTTTCTATGATTTTTAGTAGCTCTCACCAAAACAATTCTTCAACAGAGTAACTGAATATAGATAAACTTTGTTAACCAGCAAAAATTATTAACTTAGCAGCAATTCTCATAGGAGAATAGTATCATACACTTCTGGAGGAGTTTGAAGTGTCTGGTAGTGTTTTCCATTGTTCATTGACTAAAGTACAACACTAGCATTTAGTGAGTATTGGCCAGGGGTTCCAAAAGTTCCCAAGAAACAAAGACTGATCCCACCCCAAATTCCTATATGGCCCCCTTTAAGGTACAGTGAGAAATGGAATGGCACTCTAATTATGAGTGCTAGTATACTGCAATGATAATGCATTTTCTTCATGCTTACTTGCCTCCAAAATGAAATCTATGGCCACATGCCAGAATTCATTGAGTGCTGCATTAGGAACATTCCATGTTTAAAAACATTAGATTCAGGGCTGAATGAATTATACACTCTTAATAAAGAACAATTGTACCATATCCTATCTAATAAAGAGGTAATATGCAAATTGACCATCACCCCAACACACAAGATGGCTGGCAGGGGAGGCCAATTCTAGGTGATCAGACCAGCAGGGGTGGGCAGTTGGGAGGGACCAAGCCTGCAAGGGAGGGCAGTTGGGGGCAATCAGGTCTGCAAGGGAGGGCAGTTAAGGGTGACCGGGCTGGCAGAGAGCGCAGCTGGGGGTGATCAGGCCTGCAGTGGAGGGCAGCTGGGAGTGACCAGGCCTGCAGGGGAGGGAAGCTGGGAGTGACCAGGCCTGCAGTGGAGGGAGCTGGGAGTGACCAGGCCTGCAATGGAGGGAAGCTGGGAGTGACCAGGCCTGCAGGGGAGGGCAGCTGGGGGCAATGGGGCTGGCAGGGGAGCAGTTAGGCATTGATCAGGCTGGCAGGGGAGTGGTTAGGGGGTTTTCAGGCTGGCAGGCAGAAGCAGTTAGGGGCAATCAGGCAGGCAGGCAGGTGAGCAGTTGGGAGCCAGCAGTCCCAGATTGTGAGAGGGATGTCCAGCTGCCCTCAAGGTTTCCCAGATTAGAGAGGGTGCAGGCTGGGCTGAGGACACTCCCCCCTCCCCCCGTGCATGAATTTTGTGCACAGGGCCTCTTGTCTATATATATAAAAGCCTAAGTGACCGAATGACTGGTCAACTGATCACTATGACATGCACTGACCACCAGGGAACAGATGCTCAATGCAGGAGCTGCCCCCTGGTGGTCAGTGTGCTCTCACAATGAAGCACCATTCAGCTGACCAACGGGCACCAGATGCCAGGCTCACGGCTTGCAAGCACAGTTGCAGCAGCGCTAGTCTTTCCTGCCTCTGCGGCAGTACTACAGTGCTACCGAGTGGCGGTGGCAGCAGGCACAGCAGGGCCGGGATGAGCAGGCACTGCACCCAGCACGGGCTTGGGCTGCTCCCTGGCTGCCTGCCACTTTGTGCACTACTACATCCCTCGGGGGATATCAAACTGCCAGTTTCAGCCCGATCCCTTCTGGGGTCCCGGATTACGAGAGGACACAGGCCAGACTGAGGGACCGCACTGGTGCACTAATTCATGCACCAGGCCTCTAGTAGATAGATAAAACTTGTAACTCCACCTTATAAACTATTCATGGCCTTTGTTCAAATTTACTACATTGCCTATAGAAATGACTCTGTACTATCAAATTAAGAATAGGGTTTGAGATGGCACTGGATTCTTTTCAGTGATTATAATGATGAGGTGAATTATGCATCCAGGTTGATAGGAAGCAAAATAGAGATTGATCATAGGTACAACGGAACTTGAGAATGGAACAGATAATACACAGAATGTATAAGGAATTATCAACTACAGTGTAGTTCTCAAAGAAGCACAGAATTGAATATGGCATAGGATAGTTAATTGTCCTTACAGTGGATTTAGGTTGGATTGGAAAGCCAAGATTAAACAAATAATAATATCCTATCTAAAAGGGTGATATGCAAATTAACTGTCACTCCATCACAAAGATGGTGGTGCCCATAGCCATAAGATGGCGGCGCCCAGTCCCTTCAGACCTGCCACTGGATTGTCCGGTCCTGTCAGCCCCGCCAGGGGGAGTGGCAGCCAAGTGGCGTGGCTGTATCTGCCCTCAGGCGATGAGCCCCAGCATCCCGTGTGCTCCGGCCCGCAGAGGGAGGGCACGTGGGCGGTTAGGCCTCTGGCCAGAGGTCGGCTGGGGTGCACGGGATGCTAGGACATGCACTGGGCCTCTAGTCTATATATATAAAAGGCTAAGCGACTGGCTGACCAGTCGATTGGCTGACCAGCCAGTAGGTATGACGTGCACTGACCACCAGGGGGAAGATGCTTAACACAGGAACTGCCGAGCAACAGAAACTTTGCAGAGTGCCCTCTCACGCTCTGGGACCCCTCAGGGGATGTTGGACTGCCTGTTTCGGCCAGATTCCCACAGGCCAGGCCGAGGGCCCCCACCTGCTGGAGGTACCCCACTCACTCCACAGAGGTCCTTTGAGCCCCGGTGCCACCCCAGGTATGGCCGGCTGGGGAGGGACTGTGGGAGGTTGGCTCCAGGGTGTGTCCAGCCCGTCTCACCTAGTCCTGCCCTGCCAGCCACCTTCTAATTAATTTCCTTTCAATATGCATGAATCCATGCACTGGGCCTCTAGTAATATAATAGAAAATATGCAAAATGGCCTAATAAATTATTAAATGCTAGGAATGTGTACTTGAGGAACTTAGAGATAGGGATATATATATATATACACATTTAGTCTGTTTTTGCTAAAAATGGTGATATGATAGCTGTGAGCATTGGTGAGTCTTAAGCACTGAGCACACAGCAGATGGTTAATTAAAACAACATATCTTTGACTTATTAGGAAATGATAACAAGTACATGTTTGATTAGTCCAAATCTGTATACAGGTTTTTCTGAGTCAAAATCAAGTTCACTGTTGTTAAAGACACCAAAGCTATTATATTCTAACAGATTACACAGAGATGGTCTGCAACTCAAACTTCCCCAAGCCTTACCATCCTGTAATATTGTTGAGTTGATAACTATGATCTGTGTTATAAGCTTATGACCTCAATTACTAATGCAGGACCTTCAAATGTCTTAGAAATTTATCCAAACAGAGGTATATTACACATGTTCACAAGCCATATTTTTAATTACATACCCAAATTTGTTTGAAATACCCACGTCCAATAAAAAAAAAACTTGAGAATAGCCTGGCTGGTGTGCCTCAGTGGTTGAGCATTGACCTATGCACCAAGAGGTCAGCAATTGGATTCCCAGTCAGGGCACAAGCCTGGGTTGTGGGCTCAATCCCCAGTGAGGGGAGTGCAGGAGGCAGCCGATCTATGTTTCTATCTCTCTCCTTCTCCATTCATCTCTCTCTAAAAAATCAATTTAAAATGTTTAAAAAAAAAAACACAAAAAACGAGGATAGTACCTGGTCACTTTTTCTGCTATGAATTGATTGTGTGACACCCGGAATTTATGTGTTAAAACCCCAATCTACATTGTGATAACATATGGAAATAAGACCTTTGGAATGTGATTAGGTCATTAGGGTAGAGCTCCCATGATGGGATTAGTGCCATATAAGAAGAGATGTGGAAAAATCTCTCTCTCTCTCTCTCTCTCTCTCTCTCTCTCTCTCTCTCTCTCTCTTTCTCTCTCTCTCTCTCCCTCCTCTCTTCGTTCCTCCCTGAGAGGATACAATGAGAAGATGGCTATCTTAAACAAGAAAGGGGTTCTTACCAGATATCTAATCTGTTGCCACCTTAATCTTGGACTTCCCAGCCTCCAAAACTGAGACATAAATATTTATTTTTTAAGTCACCCTGTCCATGGTAATTTGTTATTGCAGCTCAAATTCACAGTTTCATTTTCCGAAATCCATAATATGAATGATAAGGAGCTATCTCCTAATTATTTCCCAGCTGCAAAGCTATGGGTTGCTAAGGTGATACACTGACCTTTAGAATCTTCAATGAGTCAAAGTTCTGTCATGCTTCTTTCAGAAATTGGAAAATGTCCTTCCTCCTGATATGTGTTATGCTTTGTCATCCAGGCCCTGAATTAATATTACTGATTACCACATATTTCACAGAGCCACCCTAGAAAACAGCTACTTGAGCTGCTGCCTAAAGCCCATTTCTCTACAAAGCTCAAATGCTAACTCATTTGACAAGATCAAGGAGCCAAAAAATGTTACATCACCTCCATTTCTATTTCCTTTCACACACACACACACACACACACACACACACACACACACACACACACACACAACCCCTCATAACTTTGTGTAAATCATGTTCTCTCAAGCTTGCTCACCAATCATTACCAGATATGCTCAGATGATCTTAATCCCAAGTTAAGTGAAAGCTGATCTATTGGTACATTGTTGTTTTTATGCCTCGTACTCCATAGACGTATGTTGTCTATGTGGACATATTCTAACACCATCTTCTCACTAACTTCCTGTGGATTTCAAACCAGACAAGTTGTACCAAATTTGATATTCCTTATGTACAAAATGAGGATAAGACCAAAACTAGATAATATCTAAGCTCGAGGTCTTTTTCCTTTGTGCTGTTTCATTGTTCTGTGAATTTCAGGACAGAATCAAATAAGATGTATCTTTAGCCTAAGGCAGTGGTTCTCAGCTTTCCTAATGCTGTGACCCTTTAATACAGTTCCTCAATGTTGTGGTGACCCCCAACCATAAAATTATTTTCGTTGCTACTTCATAACTGTAATTTTGCTACTGTTATTAATCGTAATGTAAATATCTGATATGCAGGATGTATTTAGGCGACCCCTGTGAAAGGGTCGTTCGACTCCCAAAGGGGTCACGACCCACAGGTTGAGAACCACTGGCCTAAGGTAAAATTTATTTTAGTATGCCTTGATAATAATTCACATACTGTATGCTCATGAATCAATCAAACATCAAGATTTTATAGAGCAAGCATCTAGTATTTAATTAATAGGCAATAAAGAAGCTCCAAATTCAAAGACAGATTAAGAGCAAGGCATTTTTGTGTGTGTAAAAGACCATAGTAAAAGATTTCTGGAACAGGAGATATCTAAGCGGAGGTCCAAGATAAATAGGAATTTACAGATTTTAAAAAGATTGGGGAGACTTGAGATATTGCAATGAATTCTGTAATTTCACATAGTTCCATTATGGCTATTGGAGGGATGGGAGAATGTGAAGATGCTGAGAAAGGCTTGGTGAAAAGAAAAAGAGCCTTCTATATCATAGCATATAGCTTGTACAGTATTTTACCCAGAAGGTAATGGGAAACACTGACAGGTTTTGAGCAAGAAATAAGATGATCAAATTAGCATTCCGGGGAAAAACAATTCTGACAGTTGTACAGAGAATGGATTGGAAAAGATTAGGATCGGCAGCAGGTATTCTGGGTAAAAGGTTATTGGCAACAATCCAGGAATAAACAAATACATGGGGTAAGGCATTAGTAAGGGAAAAGGTGAAGACCGATTAAAAATAAAAAAAATATATAATTGACACACTTTTTGACATGTTGATATGAGGAGTTTTAGCAAAATAAAGGAGTTCTCACTTGTTACTGAAAAAAATTATATTTCTAATATTAATTTCAGGAATTCAGGGAGTGTTGTGACTATGGAATGGTGTGGACAGGGAATTGAAGGAATGGATTTGAGCCACCTGGGAAACATCTTGGTGAGGCAATGCTAAACCTAGACCAGAAAATATGTTTGGACGTCATCATCATATAAGATGTAGTTTAAACTCATAAGACTAGGTGAAAATGTTCTAGTACCTATTTTCAATGTGTGGTCTTCACATGTCTTATATCAGCATTCATGAAAATGCTGCACCCTAACATACTGAATTAAAATCTTTAGGAATGGGCCCTGAATTTCTATATTTTGAAAAACAATTCTTTAGCATACTAAATTTGAAAACTACTGGTTTATGGTAAGAAGCAAAGAGAATCAGGAATAGAAGCATAGCATGTTAGCCAGCCTACAAAATGGCCCTTAAAGAACCCCATCTCCCAGTTGATCAGGTTTGGTCTCTGTCATAAATAAAATATGGCACAAGTGATAATACATGTTATGTTGCTGCCTATGTTAGATTACTGAGGCATTCCACACTGGGATACCTCTCTGATCATTGGCTTTGGAAGAAGCCCCCTAAGGACACTCAGGCAACCTATGAAGAGAGGCTCACTTAATGGGTAATCGAGGCCTCTGGCCAATAACCGGTGAAGAACTGAGGCCAGCCAGTAACCATAGAGTGAGCAAGTGAGCTTAGTAGAAGATCCCAAAGCGCCAGTCAAGAGTTCTGATAACTGCAGTGCTAGCTGCCATCTCAACAGCGATCTCATGATAATCCTGAACCAGAACCATGAATGTAAACCACTCCTAGATGGCTCCAGATCCTCAGAAACTGTGAGAAAATAAATGCTTATTGTTTTTTTAACCCACTAACTTTTGGAATAATTGGTTATGCAGCAAAACATGTCATCATTTCCATCTAAAAATCACAAGGCAGGATTCAGCTTCATTAACTGAGCTTTTAAGAAGTAAAGGCTTTTTTCTTCCTTATTCAATTAGCATTGTTATTGATGAAACAGATTAATGATATTTACTGCCTGTTTCTTTCCTTGGAATTATGGTGATCAGCTCACCCCAGTATTTAGCACTGAGATTTTCTAAAGTTCAGTACTAAAAATTTCACATCCAAGCATTCCTCTTTTTCCCACTTAAACCAGGACATTTTGTCACCCTAAGTAAAATGAACCACGAAGTCACAGACATTTTCTGGTTTATCACTATACCCCATTATCTAGGACAGAACCTAGCATACAGTTGGTGTTTAATAAATATTTTAAATGAAGGAATTAAGGAAATAACACTTTGTTTATCACACCCTTCCTATTGCGACTGCATTTGAATGGTACACTGTAGATATAAATCTAGATTGAAGGGAAAGTGAGTATAGGAATGCTAATCATGGGATTTAAACCAGTTAAGGCTGATGCTTAATATGGTTTTCCACTTTGATCACAGAGGTCATAGTAAGAAGATGTGATTTTGTTCTACCTGTGATAAGAGGAGATTGAAGGGTTTCGAAGCAGTAGAATAGAATACTTTTATTTATGATTTTAAAAAGATATTTCTAGGTACTCTGTGATAATGAACAGTCAAGGGACAGGTGTTGATTAGCTTAGCATTGACTAGATACTATGGAGGATTTGGAAGCAGACAAGCACAATGTAGTTGGAACACAGAATTAGTTAATACTAAGCCCTTAGTTATCAATGGAAGATAAGCTTGCAACCATGCTGTGTTAGTGGTGAATGCTGTAAATGTTATAGAATTTAAAAGGAGGAATATCCTTGCAATTGATATTTTCAGGAAAGCCATGGAAGTGGTGGGAATTGAGTTGATTCAAGACAGACCAGTAAGTAGAAGAGAGAAGGGATGGTATTCCTGACAAAAGAAAGTCACAGAAAGAATAACTAAGATAGACTAAAGTGATTAAGCTTGTGAGTTCATTTTAGTGAGAGGCAGGCTATTGAATGGTTAAGGCCAGGCCTAATTCACATTAGAATGATATTGGCCATTCATGGATTTGGCGTGGAGAAAGAGGATTGCCACTATCTGTTTCTCTTATTGATGTGATGGAGTGTGTCTAAATTAAAAGCTATGTGGAGTTATGGATACCAAAGAAAGAAGACCTAAATCTCCTTCCCTCCTTTGACCAATATTGTGATACTGATCAAGCTCACTGACCCTCTTCAGTAGATCTCAAAGGTAAGATCTGGGCAGGAGACAACTCTAAGTTGATGAAAACACTCAAAAGTTCTTGTTGCAGAACAGAGATCAGAGGGGGGATTTGGTCTATGAGCAACCCCAAGGGAGAGGACTAGATTTGAATATTTAAGTTAATGGCCAATGGACTCTGACATCTCTAGGAAGGTATTTGTGTCTAGTTATTCTACTTAAAATTGACAGTGAAAAATACCCATCAGTGAGCTTGCCAAATTCCTATCATTTATCATCTCATAATGAGTTTTTTAATAATAACTTTAATGAAATTAATAGCCAATAATATATTTTGAAAAATAACCAGCAGTACTATCTTCTTTAATATGAAAAGGTCACGATCCCTTAAATAAAGTAAGAGTTTCATTATGAACAATCATTTATTTATTTATTTATTTATTTATTTATTTATTTCTATTTTTTAAAAATATATTTTATTGTTTTTATACAGAGAGAAAGGGAGAAGGATAGAAAGTTGGGAACATTGATGAGAGAGAAACATCTATCAGCTGCCTCCTGAAGCTTCAGTTTTCATAGAAATGTGGATTTATTTCAATAGAGACCTGTTGAATACAAAGGACTGAAATAAATGAGTAATTGTTAACATAAAATAGAAAATTTTATGAAAATTAATTTTTTTCTTGAACATTAACTTACCAGACACTGAATAACTGCACAAATTAATAAATGTAACACAAATAAACTTATTTTTCTTGTTCTCCAAAAGCGCAATATTTCCTTTTGCATACACCAAACAAGTCAGTCCAGGCCTTGTCGCCTCTTACTGCCCCCCTCTGCCAGCCTGGTCGCCCTAACTGCCCCCCTGCTGTCCTGGTTGCCCCCCAACTACCCCCTTCCTGGCCTGGTCACACCTCACAGCCCCCCAACTGGCCTGGTCATCCCATGCAGCCTGCTTGTTAGTCCTCTCACAGTCTGGGAGTCCTCAGGGAATGTCCTACTGACTGGGAACAGGCCTAAGCTGCAGTCTGGCCTCTCTCTGTGGGAGGCGACTGGACGGGCGATCAGGGGACTGCACTGCCCCCATCATCCTGCTGTGGCCACTGCCAGCCTCTCTCTGTGGGAGGCAACCTGATGGGCCCATCAGAAGACGGTGCCAGCTCCCCCACATCGCCCCTCCCTCACTGCTGGCCACGGCCCTTCCATCGCTGTTCCCTCCCTCTGCCTGCTGGCATGCACCTTGGCTGGCCTGGCACTGCCTGCTGGCCAGCCCCACCCTTGCCCCCAGCCAACTGGTCATTCCACCATTCGGTTGATTTGCATATTATGCTTTTATTATATAGGACTTGAGGCCCAATGCACAAAATTCATGTAAGAGTAGGCCTTCCTTCCCCTGGCTGTCGCACCGGCTTCCCTCTGGCACCCGGGACCTGGGCTCCCCTCGCAGCCCTGGTTTCATTTGGAAGGTCGTCCAGAAGGACATCCGGTCTAACAATCATATTACACTTTTATTATTATAGATAGATTAATGGGATCCTTCCCTTAATCTCATCATGGACATGAAAATTATTTTTTTTATGTCAGTTTTGCCACTTATTTAATTTTTAATATATTTTTATTAATTTCAGAGAAAAGAAGAGAGAGGGAGAGAGAGATAGAAACATCAATGAGAGAGAATCATTGATTGGCTGCCTCCTGCGTGCCCCACATTGGGGATTGAGCCCATAACCTGGGCATATGCCCAGATTGGGAGTTGAACTATGACCTCCTGGTTCATAGGTCAATGCTTAACCACTGAGCCACGCCAGACGGGCATGAATTCTCTTTATAAACAACTTATTCATTGCCTTTCCCTGCCCTGTCTCACTTTATGTGAGCCTTCTGTGCTTCATCCTATTATATCCTATTTAGACCTATTTTCTGTCAGGTATAACCATAAACCAATTTACACTTACCTTTACAATAGGCTTATTCTAGTCTATCCCTTCCAGCACTATACAAATTTTACTTTTTCAACCCTATCCTGACCAATTCTCTGCTGTGCCCCATCTGCCTTATGCTAACTCATCTTGACATACTGTGTCATGCCCCGTTTTACCCTGCGTTGTTCCAAGTTTCTGAATTCTTCTTTGTCCATGCATCTCTGCCATACCCTATCTTTCCATTGTTATTTTTCTATTTTTTATTTTATTTCTTTATTTCTACTCTAGTCATTGTTAGGGTTGCCGAAGGAGGAATGCACGAGGCCAAAGGGGGTAAAGAATTATGAATTTAGTAGGTCATCTGGATACCAGATGGGCTGAGCCCAAATGGCACCAATTTCCAGGTCCTGGGAGTCAGAGGTTTTAAAGGACTCTAGGCAGGCTTTTTCTGGGCAGAGAACTCCCTGTGCTGGTCCATATTCTGGGAAAGTCCGGAGGGGAGAGATAATGGTCTTAGCAAGTGGAATGTCCGTTGTGAAATGGCCTAAAGGTCATTTCTCAGGGGGTGGGGTATCATTTCAATTATTTGATCAGATCTGACAGTCATTGCTGTTTCTTTCTTTAGCTTGCTTTTGGATTTAGTTTGTTCTTTATTTTTCTGATTTATTAAAGGTAAAAGAGTAGGATACTAATTTTGATAGCTTTCTTTTTAATATAGTCATTTACAGTAATAATTTTAGTACCAAGTGTTAAGATTATGGCCAGTGATAGGGGCTGTGAACAAATTCACAACTGAGAGAAGAGATAGATGCAGAAAGGAAGTTTCTACTTTCTCTGAAGGGAAAGGGCTGGTGCATTGATAATCAATACAAGGGCACAAAACAAAGGGCAGCTTCCCCTTTTTAGCCTTGGCTGTTGCTAAGCAACAAGGAAAGGAGGAGGATTTGGGGCTGATGTTGAACAGACATCAGGGGGGTTGTAGTTTGTTTTTCAGGAGACAGTATGGATAGATGTCCTAGGGAGGTGTCTTATCAGTACTTTTCCCAAACCTGTAAACATGCTTAGAGCAAAAGTTATAGAGTTCAAAAGAGGCTTGTTTGAAGGGGTAAGGGGGTAGGGAACTTTCTACTAATTATCCCTGAGTTGTAAACACAGCAGGGAGGAGGGGTATGTATGCAAGAATGTAGCCTTGAAAGAAGCTACATTCAGGGGTTGTTTGAATTAGAGGAGCTAACAACCTTGGGGTTTAATTACCAGGTGCTTCTCACAAATTGTGGAAGACCACAGCAAAGAAGAGAGGCCTTTTTCTATCCTAATATTTAGTACTGCTTATTGTGTATCCCTTAAGTTTTGGTATGTTCTGTTTTTCTTCTCATTCATTTCAAAGTATTTTCTCATTTATCTTTTGATTTCTTCCTTGACCCATTGGTTATGTAAGGAGTGTGGTGTTCAGTTTTCATAGATTTTGGAATTTTCCAAGTCTCCTTTGTTATTAATTTCAGATTTCATTAACTATGGTCAGAGAACATACTTTATATGAATTCACTCATTTTATATTAATTTTAACTTGTTTTGTGGCCTAGCATATAGTCGATTTTGGAGAGCATGTTCCCAAGTTTATATTAATGTCCTGTTGCTGCTATAAAAAATTGCCACAAACTTACGGGCTTAAAATCGCCACTTTTTAAAATTACATTTATGTAGGTCAGAAGTCTAAATGGGTCTCATTGGGCTAAAATCAAGATGTTTCCATAGCTGTATTCCTTTCTGCAAGCCCTAAGAGAGAACCTGTTACCTTGCCTTTTTTAAAAATATATTTTATTGATCTCTTACAGAGAGGAAGGGAGAGGGCGAGAGAGTCAGAAACATCGATGAGAGAGAAGCATCAGTCAGCTGCCTCCTGAACACCCCCCACTGGGGATGTGCCCGCAGCCAAGGTACATGCCCTTGACCGGAATCGAACCCGCAACCCTTGAGTCTGCAGGCTGACGCTCCATCCACTGAGCCAAACCGGCCAGGGCTACCTTGCCTTTTTATCTTCTAGAAACTGTCCGCATTCTTTTTTTTAGCTTATGCCCCCTTGTATCTTCAAAGCCAGAAATGGTTAATTGATTCTTTCTTGAATCACAAGACTCTGACACTATCTTTTGTATAATTTCAATTGAGCTATCTTCAAGTCTTAAAGTTCGCTGATTCTTTCTTTTTTAAATTTTATTAAATTTATTATAGTGACATTGGTTAATAAAATTATATAGGTTTCAAGTGTACAGTTCTACAATACATCATCCATATATTGCATTGTGTGTTCACCATCCAAAGTCATCTTCTTCCACGCCATATATTTGACCCCCTTCACCCTGCTTTACTGCTCCTCCACCCCCTTTCCCTCCAGTAATCACCATACTATTATCTGTGTCTATGAGGTTTCTT
This sequence comes from Myotis davidii, assembly GCF_000327345.1. Classification (NCBI taxonomy): domain Eukaryota; kingdom Metazoa; phylum Chordata; class Mammalia; order Chiroptera; family Vespertilionidae; genus Myotis; species Myotis davidii. The sequence continues at coordinate 2,723,601 of NW_006285613.1, forward strand.
TGTTTCTTCATTTGTTGCCTTTAGTTTTACAACCCACATATGAGTGTAATCATATGGTTCTTGACTATCCTTCTGGCTTATTTCACTTAGCATAGTTTCAAGTTCCATTCACGTTGTCACAAAAAGCAGTATTTTATCTTTTGTTGTGGTTGAATAGTATTCCATTGTATGTATGTACCACAACTTCTTTATCCAACCACCTGTCTAAGGACACTTTGGTTGTTTCCATGTGTTGGCCACCATAGGATACATATATCTTTAAGAATAAATGTTTTCAAATTTTGGGGGAAGATACCCAGAAGAGGATTTACTGGGTCATATGATAACTCTATCCTTAATTTTTTGAGGAACCTCATACTGTTTTCAGTTTGGCTGTATCAATTTGCTGATTCGCCTCCTTCTTCATATTGAGCCCCTCTAGTAAATTTTTATTTCAGTAACCACAACGTTGCTTTTTGGTTCTTTTAAAAATTCTTTATATCTCTTTGTTTATATTCTCTATTTGATGACATTAATCACATATTTTCTTTAGTTCTTTGAACATATTTAAAAATGAGCAGTTTCAAAGTTTTGGTTAGTAAGTTCAATATTGGAGCTTCCTTAGGGACAGTTCCTATTGACTGCTATTTTTCCCGTGCATCAGCCATGCTTTCTTATTTCTTTGAATGTGTTGCAATTTCCATTGAAGTCTGAACATTTTTAGATACTATTATGTGGAAAATCTTCAAATCAGATTATTCTCCACATCCTTGACAGCATTTAGTGTTGTTAATTTTCTGGATTTTGGCCATTCTAATAATTATATGGTGGTAACTAATTTTTTATTATTGTTATTTTTTTAACATAGTTTCCCAACTAGTTCAGTAAAGTCTGTATTCTTTGTCATTGGTGACCGCTGATATGTCTGTTCAGGTTGCTTACTGGGCAGCTAAAGATTATACAAAGATTTTCTTAGATTCTTGGAGTCAATAAATCTCATCTTTATAGAAAGGCTCTGTGTGTGTATGGTGTGTTGGGGCACGTTCTTAACACTTAGCCAGGTAGTTTACACCTCCATATCGCTTTTACTTTCTGCTCACTTAACACCTCAATGTTAGTGAGAGTTTAGGGTCTTGTCAGATGTATTCTGAGCTTGTTCACAACCCTACGTATGTGCGCACAGTCCTACACATGCATGCGGCCTCTGGCTGAAAGCATTCCACACAGTACTGTGATTCTAGAGACTTCTGCAAGATCGCTGGGGACTCCTTGAGCCAAAGTCCCCCATCAAAATAGTCTTGTGTGTCTCAGAAATGGACCTATCTTAATATCTCTGTTGTACTCAAATATTTACTGGCTAGAAGCAGCCAGTAAGAGTAGCCTCCAATAGAGCAAGCACAGTAATGGATTCCAATGTGCTGCCACTTGGCCACAGGTCAATTACTCTCTCTACCATCGAAGATATGAGAAGCACGTTTTCATGCTATGCTGTATGGTAACGAATTTCTTTATATAATTGTGGGTCAAATTTGAAGTAGTTTTCAAACTTGTAATGCTTGTTCTCTTTCATCTGTCAGTTGTACCTCTAGAGATTTATACTCTAGAAATTCTCACACAAGTATATAAAGATATATATAATCCTTATTACATTATAATTTTTAATTATTAAAAATTAGAATCAGTTTAAAGGTTTATTAATAGGGGACTGGAAGTAATAGCATATGACAAATAGGGTAGTAACTAGAGCGTTGTTGAAATATCTGTATTAATATAAAAAGGAATTCATAAAAAGGGGAGGAAACCAAGTAAAGGGAATGAAACCATTTATTTTCCTGAATATAAGCTAAATTTTAGCTCTAAAATTTTATCTCATAGAAGATATCCTTATAAATTATCTCTCATGGTATAGGATCCTTCTCAATTACTTTATTTTGAATAACTACTTGAGGAAGATATATTAATCTAAAATAATAACCCCAATTAATGCTAGTTTTGGATATTAATAGAAATTACCAGTCAGAATTGGTAAGATAAAGAGGATGACAAAAACATTAATACTAAATTTAAAATGATTTTCTGTGGAGAGGGGAAATGACCTCAAAATTGCACATTTGAGATGCCATTATAAAGCCTTTTAAAGAATAATTTAAAAGCAAATATATAAGTGGTTGTATCACAGAAATGATTAATAATAGATACATACTATGACAAAATACATTTCAAGTGGCAATATATGTAGATTTAAAAAGTGTTTTCTCTAAATTATCTTACATGGAAATGAATATGTTGGAAGGCTGTTTTAGGTCTCTCAAGAAGAAACTTTAGTGATGTTAACAACTGATATTAAATTTGCCAGTAGAATATAAAGGAAATTATTTCATGAAACATGAAACAGGGAGAATACAGCATTTTTAAATGCCATTTTACATATATTTGTGTAATTTATTAGTACTTTCAAAGTCATTATTATAAGTAGATATTTGCTTACCTTCTAGTTATATAATTTTTTATATTCCCGGTAGCCACAGACCCTTTTCTAAAATATTTTTTCTCCTCGAGAAAATAGGAAAATTCCTTATATTCAAAAGTATCTTATAAGTGAGTGTATATGGAAAATTCCTCAGCCTGCAGAAATCTGCTTCATTTCTCATATGGAGAATAAGATAAGGTTAAAGTGTTTTTTTTGTTGCTGTAATTGTTGATATTCATTTTCTATAACTACCAAAACAAATTATCAGAAATTTAGTGGCTTAAACCAATAAAGTGTATCCTATCTAATAAAAGAGAAACATGGTAATTGGCATATGACCGCTACCCTTCCCATTGGCTAATCAGGGCGATATGCAAATTAACTGCCAGCCAAGATGGCGGCCGGAAGCCAGGCAGCTTAAACTGAACATGAGGCTTGCTTGCTTCAGTGTCAGCGATTCCAATGTTCCCTGCCGGCCGCTGCAGGCCTCCGAGCGGGCCGT
>NW_006285613.1:2727191-2734248 GCF_000327345.1 Myotis davidii
CCAAACTCCCAATCGGCCCTACCCTGAGCATGACTGAGGGTGGCGTCACAACCTCCCAATCTGCCCTGCTCTGTGCATGACAGGGGTGGTGCCCCAACTCCCCAATCTGTCCTGTTCTGAGCCCGACCAGGGGCTGCACCTAGGGATTGGGCCTGCCCTCTGCTACCCGGGAGCAGGCCTAAGCCAGCAGGTCGTTATCTCCAGAGGGGTCCCAGACTGGGAGAGGGCACAGGCCAGGCTGAGGGACCCTCCTCCCCCGTGAGTGCACAAATTTTTGTGCACCGGGCCTCTAGTTATCTTATAACTCTGTAGGCTGTAAGTGCAACATGGAACTCACTGAGCTAAAATCAAGGCACCAGCAGAGCTATATTCCTTTGTGAAGTTTCTAGGGCAAAATCCTTTCTTTACCTTTAGAAGCCACCCACCACCCTTGGCTCATGGCCTTCCTCCTCCACCTTCAAAGCCAGAAACAGCAGGCTTGATTCACAGATAGAGTGGAAGGGGAGGGTGAGAAACCAAGAATGAAAAACATCAATGTGAGAGAGTCACATCAATTGGTTGCCCCCTGCATGAGCCCCAACCGGGGCCCAAGGATCAAGCCTGCAACCGAGGTATGTGCCCTTGACCAAAATCAAATCTGAGACCCTTCAGTCCATGGACCAATGCTTTAATCACTGAGCCTGTGTGGCTAGAGTAGTTCTCTGCCTTTAAGGACTCTTGAGATTAGACCTACCTGGATAATCTGGAATAATTTACCATCTGACAGTCTTTATTCTTAACCACATATGTAAAGTCCCTTTTATCATGCAAAGTAACATATTAACAGATTCTGGGGATTAGGACATGGACATTTTTTTGTGGTAGACATTATTCTCCTTTTACATCATTACTAAAGAATGAAACTTAAATCAGTTATCAGATAATTCCATTTTCAGATTCATACCAATACAACAACACATCAATAAATCTGTGCTGTGTATTTATTGTGCAAACCATTGGGTTGGGTGCTATAAAGTAAAATAGAAAGAAGTATGGAGGGTACCCTCTCCTAAAAAGCACATTATGTTGTTAAATCATCAGGGATAGTCATAAAAAGACCATTAACAATAGGCAGACTATATACTGTCAAATTTATTTGTTCAATTATATTTACTGTTCCTTTTATGCTCTTCTAGGCTCTGATGATACCGTAGGAGTGAACAACAGTGTTTCCACCTTTATGAAGCTGATTTTCAAATGGAGAAAACAATAAGAAAGTAGACTAAAAATATACTATATCAAACAGTGATGAGTACTAAGAGGAAAATAAAACAGATTAAAGAAATAGAAAGGAGTGGGAAAGCTATTCTAAAATAGGTAGTAATCCTTTTTAAGAGCTGAAAAAATGAATGTTACACAGAGGTGTTCATCTAACTAGAGTAATTCTGAAAGCTTCATATTTTAAAAATGTAATATATTTCTTTGGAGGATAAGTAGGGTTAGCAAATGGACAGAACAACATTTCTCCTGGTGTTCATCAGAATCCACTAAAGTGGCTGCTAAAATTGTAGACTCCCAAGTCCCAACTATACACCTATTGAATCAGAATCTTTATGGATGGAACCTAGGAATATACTATGTGACCCTTACCTACACTGAATTATGAAAAGACACCAAGATTGAATCTTAAAACATTAAAATTTAAGAAAACTACACTGCCCCTACCCTGCAGCAACATGTACTCCATGCCATGCTGGAGGGAAGTAATGAGTAGACTAAACTGGTGAAACAGATAGTTCAAACTGGAAGGATGTTTTCCACCAGGTTAAGGAGTTTAAACTCTATAGAATGACAAACCATCAAGTATTAATGACCAAGCAATTAACATCAAAAAGTAATGTTTTAGTAGTATTACCAATATTTATATTATTAGCAACTAGTAGCCCTGCGCATGAATCCGTGTACCAGTAGTTCGCCAGTAGTTTGCTGCCACCCTCCAGTAGCTCTCTGCCCACTGCCCTTCCCTCCTGTAGTTCCCCCACTCCCTCCCCCCCACCTCATAGCTTGCTGCTCTACCCCCTCCTGTAGCTCTCTGCCTACTGCCCTGCCCTCCTGTAGCTCCCTCTGCCCCCCCCCCCCCTTCCCTCATAGCTTGCTGCCATGCCCCCTCCTGTAACTCTCTGCTGCCCACTTGTAGCTCACTGCCCCACCCTCCTGCTGATCTGTGATCCAGTCATTACGGGGTCGGTCATTATGCTTCATAGCGTAACGACCATTTGCATATTACATCTTTATTATATAGTATAACAAAAAAGTACAAATTTCTACCACAGTTTTGACAATGCACCTACAAAAGAATTTCCCTCCTGTAGTTCCCCCACTCCCTCCCCCCCACCTCATAGCTTGCTGCTCTACCCCCTCCTGTAGCTCTCTGCCTACTGCCCTGCCCTCCTGTAGCTCCCTCTGCCCCCCCCCACCCTTCCCTCATAGCTTGCTGCCATGCCCCCTCCTGTAACTCTCTGCTGCCCACTTGTAGCTCACTGCCCCACCCTCCTGCTGATCTGTGATCCAGTCATTACGGGGTCGGTCATTATGCTTCATAGCGTAACGACCATTTGCATATTACATCTTTATTATTTAGGACTACTATTAGTAGTAGCAGTATACAAGAAGACAGTAGGTGAGGTTAGCGATAATATGGAAAGGTATGATACGTCTATGGTATTACAGTCATGAGGCATCAAGCATCAGAGCTAGGTGAATTTCCATAACAATCGACTGGGAAGAACAGCTATGAAGCATATTACTAGGTAAGTAAAAATAGGACTCAGTGATTTCATTGATGTGATAATGAAGGAAGTGTGAGAAATGACTCGGATTTTGAACCTGAATAACTGGAAAAAAGGAGTTTGCTGATTATTATGGTACACCATTAGCTAGCTTGATGGATGCAATGCTCATAAAATGATTATATAAAAGTATAGGAGAAAAAAGCTATTACTTGTTACTGCAATTTTTCTAAAATTTCCAGTAATCTAAGAAATGTGATTAGAGCCTACTCCTGTACCTCTCTTGAGTTAACCACATGAAACAACCCCTTACCTTTATCAATGCAGAAGAAAATTTTAATATTAAAGAAAACAAAAATTAGTCCTTTATAGCAACCACTAGTAATTTATTGGCTGAGGAGGAAGTAGAATCTAATTATCCCTTTATGATTGTTAGTATTACTAACATTTTGGTTCATATGTGCTTCCTCAATTATATCACATACACTTAAACAAATAACACACTCAGTAATAATTACTATCATTTGCTAAATTAGAAATGATCCTTTTACAGCTAATCTCATTTTAAAAAAACCCTTACTTTCTTGAGTCTGAAGTACATATTTTTCTAAACTAAGATGTGGTAGGATCTGCTGAAAGATAAGGAGCAGGTAACTTGCGATTAGAGTATTCCATGTATTTTAAATTAATTAGACTGGGAACATTAAGGATATGTGCCTTCACATTCTCTCTCTCTGTTCCCTCCCCCCCAGAAATATATGTACATATACATGTTGAAAAATAATTTAAACATCAAATTCAATGTATTATATGCCTTTGGAATAATCTATGGTATATGAAGATACATTTGGTAATATGTTGTTACTACTCTAGAAAGCTACCATACCATATCTGTTTTCATACCTCTTTTTCTACAGATATATCCTATTTTATCTGATTTCTTTTAAGACAAATCATATGATTCTCTTGTTAGCAAAAAACTTCAAAAGATATTGAAAGAGAGTTTTATTCATGTGTGACTTATAAATCAGGGATGTAGCCCTTAGTATGAATGGAAGGTATATTCCAAAGTGAGGTGATAGAGCAAGAATTTTAAAGGCAAAAGTACAAGGAGCTGATGATCAAAGAGATGGGTTGCTAAGGGAAAGAAGACCACACACTTACATCATTCCTTTTCTGAATGTAGGGGCAACTGGACTTTCATCTGTGGTCAAGCATGTGGGGTTATGAGATGAGAATAACAGGTAACTTAATTAGGCATTTGTCAGCACGCTGGTTCTAGTCCAGGATTGTAGAACAAAAGATTTTGGGTTACTTATCAACAGAAAGCCAGCAGCACAGAGGGACTGTTCATTCTGCAGGCAGTTTCCAAGTCCAAAAAGCAGAAGGATGCTCTGTAAGCAGCCCCAGAGTTCAAACTGCAGAAATCCAAATATTGGACCACAGATTATAATATTAATGTTTTTAAAAGTCTTCACTCTCCCTAATTTTCTACTTGAAGGGAAATACCAAGCAACTGTAAGAATCAACTATCGCCTTTATTTTTTATTTTATTTTATTTTGTTAAACCTTACCCAAGGATATTTTTCCATTGATTTTTTTAGAGAGAATGGAGTAAAGAGGGAAAGACAGAGAGAAACAAATATTGCAAAAAATCTATATGGAACCATGAAAAATCCCACATAGCCTCAGCAACCGTGAGAAACAACAGAGTTGGAGGAATCATGCTACCTGATATCAAGTAGCATGATACCACAAGGACATAGTAAATCAAAACAGCATAGTGCTTGCATACAAACAGACATATAGATCAGTGGAACAGAATAGGGAGCCCAGAAATCAACCCAAGCAAGTATGCTCAATTAATATTTGACAAAGAGACAAAAACATACAATGGGGTAAAGACAGCTTCTTCAATAAATGGTGTTGGGAAAATTGGACAGATACATGAAAAAAATGAAACTGGACCACCTCCTTACACAATACATAGGAATAAACTCAAATGAATTAAAGACTTAAATGGAAGTGGCAAAACCATAAAAATCCTAGAAGAAAATATAGGTAGTAAAATCTCAGACATTTCTCATAGCAATATTTTTGCCAATATCTCTGAGAGCAAAGGAAACAAAAAAATATATAAACAAATGGGACTACATCAAACTAAGAAGCTGAGATCCACACAGTCTGGCTAGAGAGTATAGTAACCACTCTGCGAACCTAGTTCTCTGTAGGAAAATACCACATTCTACCTTTGTTGGACATTTGAGTTGTTCCTAGTTTTTTGATACTGCAAACACTACTTGGACATGTCTGCTGGTGCATGTACTCACTCAACAGTTTCTTTAGGTATGCACTTAGGAATGGGTTTGCTAGGCTATGGACTCTCTACATGCTGAAGTTTAATGGTAAAACAAAATCATTTTTCAAAATGGTTGTATCAGTTTTACTCCAACTAGCACTAGAGGAAAGCTTATTTGCTTCACATCCTTAGCAGCACTTGGTTTTTACTGACATTTTAATGCTTGGCAATCTATTAGTGTGAAACACCATCACATTTTAGTTTAATTGGTATTTTAGCAATTACCAGTGATGCAGAGCATTATTTCAAATATTTGTGGGTTTTTGATATTTTCTTGCCCGGGAAATGTCAACTGCTTTTGAATAATTTATTTTTTCTATTGATTTATAGTAGGCTTTTTAATATTTTAGATAGCAAGCTTTTGTCATTAATGTGACTTTTCAAATATATATTTTACCTTCTTCCTTTACTTCAGTGTTTTTTTCCTAGATGTAGTGTCTTATCAGTTATACAGTTATTTTGTTTTCTAGAATTATCTTGTAAAGTAGACATGTAAAGTAGCTCAAATCAAGGAAATACAATCTAAAGAATACTACTTATATCAGTAATAAAAAAACTTGTATAGTTAATAATAGGAATTCTGATGGCCCATCAATATTATACTTGGCTAATCTATATAGTAACAAGCAATATTTTAAACAATAAAGAATTTAAATTAAAATAAAAGAATAGTAACAACAACAACAAGAATATAGTAACATGCCAGTGAACATCAAAGCAGAAACTTTAGAAAATTTGGGAACCAATATATTTTGAAAACATGCATTTAATTGTACCAATAGCTGCCAAAATTCCCCCAAGCTCTCTGAAAGCAACTCTTCTCATATCCAGACTTATAATCTCATTAAATATTTTGTCATTAAATTTATTGACATATAATTTATATCCAAGTACATGCATGTATTTAAGCTTTACAATTTGATGAGTTTTGACAAGTATGGGCACCCATGAAACCACTGCCACTACAATGAAGATATTACAAATTTCCTTCACTCCAAAATATTATTTTATCCTTCAACTAACCACCCCCACCCCGCAGAGTTAACTATTCTTATTTCTGCCACCATAGATCAGCTTTGAGTCTTAATTTTGCATAAATTGACATATCCATTAGACATTCTTATGTGTCCTACTTCCTTTAATTAATATATTTGTGAGATTCATCTAAGTCAGGGGTCCTCAAACTACGGCCCACGGGCCCCATGCAAATACAAATATTGTATTTGTTCCCATTTTGTTTTTTTACTTCAAAATAAGATATGTGCAGTGTGCATAGGAATTTGTTCATAGTTGTTTTTTTTAAACTATAGTCCGGCCCTCCAACGGTCTGAGGGACAGTGAACTGGCCCCCTGTTTAAAAAGTTTGAGGACCCCTGATCTAAGTGGTTGCATTTATTTATTTACTGAGTTTCCCTCTCTGGTAAATAGTTTGTTCTATTTTATTGCTAAATAGTGTCTCATTGCATGACTATACCACAATTTGTTTTTATGTGTTTATCTGTCAATGATCACTTAGGTTGTTTCTAGTTTGGGGATATTATATATATACACTAGAGGCCGGTGCACAAAATTTGTGCATATTGAAAGGGAATTAATTAGAGGAACGTAATTTGGATTTACTGTCTAATATCAATAATATTTTCTGAAATTCAATGACATGATTTTAGCTATTACTTTGCCAAATAAATGGAATTTACAGATATCATTTAAAAGAGCATTCAGCTTAATATTAAAAACTCTGGGTACCAAGTCAGGTCTGTTTTCAACTTTTTGCCAGTGTTGTAAATTGTCTGCAATATTTGCCCATTTGGGGTTGCATGTCATGGTTATGAATAAATAGGGCTTGCCATACCTCATTACAATTGCCATAGCATCCTGATATCATGGCTGCATATTTCTGGGACTACCCTCAGAAGATGATGGAAGTCTT
>NW_006285613.1:2734719-2736717 GCF_000327345.1 Myotis davidii
AGAATGAGCAAGTATCTTTCAAAAGGAGGTTCTCCATCTTTGTTTCTGAATATGACAGCAACCTCGGTTACACAGGGAGAATCATATCTACCTGGGTCACTATTAAGACCATATTTAATTGCCATTGTTACTTCTGTGGGAGCAATACCTTTTGCTGCTGCTTCAGATTGGGCTTCCTTTTCTACCTCAGGTAGCATCTTATATGATTTTGTTAAGTCATTTATTTCATGCATGAGGTTGTTGATGTTGATCATGAGTCTTTCTGAGCAGCCCTCGTTTCTGGCATTGCTAATCCTTTACTTGTAGCTTCGGCTGTATCCAAAATATAGAGTTGAGCAAACTTCTGAGAAACACCATCCAAAGGATGTAAAGTTCCAGTATGGTGATAAACTTGTCCATGTATTCTAAAACAGTATGGCCCATATCCTGATGGCGATGCAATATTTGCACCCATGGGAGCAAAAGCAAAGGAACTATTTATGGAACGGATATTTTCCATGAAATTTTTACTGTCAGAAGCTTCATTTGTCATTAATCTTTTTAAATATGCCGGGTAATCTGGAAAATGTATATCATTTGGACAGACTTTCCCTTTGCTACAACATCGAGTAAATTTTTCCTCAGAGAAATTTAGTGATAGGCAAAATTCACATCAACCAGTCATTCCACCACAACTATGTTTGAGAATTGCATCCTCATGTACTCCATTTTCGCTGAGAAGGCAGTTTTTACCAGTATTGGTATTACATGTTGATGACTGTTCTCTAGACATATTTTGTCATCGCCACCGCCTTCTTTCAACTTCAAAGGCACTCTGTTCTTTAAACATTTTCTGTACATGACGCCGGTGTTTTTTGGCATCAGAGCGATGTTTTTCCAATAGCTGGTGTTCAGGTACATTCTGTCGCTGGCACCGCCTTCTTTCAAGATCAGATGCATGCTGCTCTGCAGACATTTTCTGTTGATAACACCAGCATCTTTCGGCTGCAGAGCTACGTTGTATCAACAGTTGTTCTTTAGACATAGTCCCACCTCTCTACTGTCACGGTCTGAGTTGCAGGTGAATGAGAGTCCTGGCTGTCAGGCCACTGAGAGCTGCCTGACCAATGGCTGATTCTGGTTGATTCTGTGGGGGTGGAACTTCCTCCTCCCTGCTGTCAGTTTCCACAGCTGTGCTGAGGAAGCTGGGGTGCAGGAGGGAGCCGCACCCTCCAAGCCACCCTCTTTCTCGCTTTGCTGTATGTCCAGCAGTCTCCTGCTCTGCCAAGTCCTCCAAACCTCCTGCTCTCTGCCCGCGCCTCTCCTGCTCTGCTTTCTGCCGGCAAGGTCCTGGGAGCCTGCGAGCATGGCTATGGCCTCACCTCCCAGGGACAGTGAAGGTCCCAGGAGCCCGCGGGCATGGCTTGGCACAGTGGGCCTTGCCTCCCAGGCCATGGCCAGCGTTGCCTCCTGGGGTGTTTGACACCTGCGTATGCAAATTAACCACCATTTTTGTCGGGGTTAATTTGCATAGTCACTCTGATTGGCTGGTGGGCGTGGCTTGAGCATAGCAGAGAGATGGTTAATTTCCATGTTTCTCTTTTATTATATAAGACTAGAGGCCCAGTGCACAAAAATTTGTGCACTTAGGGGGGAAGGGGGGTCCCTCAGCCTGACCTGTGCCCTCTCGCAGTCTGGGACCCCTCGGGAGATAACGACCTGCTGGCTTAGGCCTGCTCCCGGGTGGCAGAGGGCAGGCCCAATCCCTAGGTGCAGCCCCTGGTCAGGCTCAGAGCAGGGCTGACTGGGGAGTTGGGGCGCCGCCCCCTGTCATGCACAGAGCAGGGCGGATCGGGAGGTTGCGATGCCACCCCCAGTCACGCTCAGGATAGGGTCTATTGGGGAATTGGGGCACCGCCCCCTGTCACACACAGAGCAGAGCGGATCGGGAGGTTGCGATGCCACCCTCAGTCACGCTCAGGGTAGGGCCGATTGGCGGGGGGGGGCCTCCGCCCCTCT
>NW_006285613.1:2737480-2758702 GCF_000327345.1 Myotis davidii
ACCGCTGCTGCTGAAAGCAGGTATCTTGTTTGTTTGGGTTCTATAATCTAAACACTGTTTCAACTCCAGCTCTGAGATCCCGGCTGGCTGAAAGCAGTTGTCTGGGGTTTTGTTTAGCTTCTATATTTGTAACAATGTTTCTTAAACTGCAAGCTCAGAGGCCGGCAAGGCAGGCGGGTATCGTTGGTTTCCTCCATCACTTAAGCAAGCAAGCCTCATGTTAGTTTCAAGCTGCCTGGCTGCAGTCTGCCATCTTGGCTGGCAGTTAATTTGCATATCTCGCTGATTAGCCAATGAGAAGGGTAGCAGTCATACGCCAATTACCATGTTTCTCTTTTATTAGTGTAGACTAGAGGCCCGCTGCATGAAATTCATGCAAGAGCAGGTCTTCCTTCCCCCAGATGCCAGCACCGGCTTCCCTCTGGCACCAGGAACTCGGGCTTCCCTCCAGCAGCCAGCAGGCACCTGGGTCCCGGGCTTCCCTTGCCGCCCTGGCTTCATCTGGAAGGTATCGAGAAGGTCATCCATAAGGTTGTCCAGCCAAATTAGCATATTATACTTTTATTATTATAGATAAAGCTTCTGTGGACAGCTATTTACAAGTTTTAGTGTAGATTTAGGTTTTCATTTCTTTTGATTAAATAATTTTGAAATGGGCAATGGACCTAAATAGATACTTTTCAAAAGAAGACATACAGAAGCCCAAGAGACATATGAAACCATGCTCAGTCACTAATCATCCAAGAGATGCAAATCAAAACAACAATGAGGTACCATCTCACACCTGTTAGATTGGCTATCATCAACAAATCAACTCAGAAAGGATATATGCACCCCTATGTTCATAGCAGCACAATTCACCATAGCTAAGATTTGGAAACAGCCTAAGTGCCCATCAGCAGATGAATGGATTAGAAAACTGTGCTACATCTGCACAATGGAATATTACACTGCTGTAAAAAAGAAGGAATTCTTACCATTTGCAACAGTATGTATGGAACTGGAGAGCATTATGCTAAGCGAAACAAGCCAGTTAGAGAAAGATAAATGTCACATGATCTCACTCATTTATGGAATACTAGATGCCCAGTGCACAGGTGGGGTCTTTCTGGCTGCCCTGATGTGGAGAGGGGCTGTGGGTGATTGGCGGCTGTCCCCGCCCCCTATCAGGGTGTTGGGAGCTGATCGAGGTCTAGGCTAGCATGGGGAGGTGGCCGATTGTAGCCCAGATAAGACTGGTTGGCTGGTGTAGTGCACATAGTTCTGGTCATTCTGGTCGTTCTGTCAATCTGGTCGCTGGCTTTTTATATATATAGATAATGAACAACATAAACTGATGAACAAAAAGAGACCCAGAGACAGAGACATGTCAATCAGTATAACATGATCTTACTCATATGCAGAATCTAATGAACCAAATAAGCGGAAGGTAGAGGAGGGTGGGAGTAAGGGAAAGAGATCAACCAAAGGACTTGTATGCATGCATATAAGCCTAACTACTGGACACAGACACCTGGGGGTGAGGGCATGAGTGGGGGAGTGGGTGGGTAATGGGGGATAAGAACACATATGCAATACCTTAATCCATAAAGAAAAAAATATATTTTGAAATTTCTGGCTCACATGGAAGATAACAAGAGTATTTCAGTTATTGATAGGTCTGTACAAATCTCCAGCTGTAACTATATGTATCCATAACTTTTTTAAAACTGTTTTTGATATTGTTCCATGTTCTTTGTGACTATTATTTTTCATATCTTTTTTCATCCTTTTTTTTAATTTGTAGAGCTTTTTCTTTCCAATATTTTTGTTAATCCTCACCCGAGGATATTTTTCCATGGACTTTAGAGAGACTAGAAGAGAGGTGGAAAGACAGAGAAATACCAATGTGAGAGAAACACATCGATTTGTTGCCTGACCAGGGCCCGCACCAGGGAGAAGCCTGCAACCAAGGTACATGCCCTTGACCATAGTGGAACTTGGGACCTTTTGGTCTGCAGGCTGATGCGCTATCCACTGAGCCAAACTGGGTAGGGCTTATTTTTTCTTTGGAAATTTTTATTATCTCTATTTTCATTTGCTTGTTTTCCTCTGCGATCACGGATCTGTTGTTAAGCAAGAAAGTGAAATTCATATTTTGCTAATTCTACATTACCATTCCACAATTTCTGTCTGATTTCTACATATAGTTTTTATTTATTTACTGAACTCCCCTCTCTGTTCACTTATTAATATATTTTCTTTAATTATTTAATTCACGTTTTCTTTAAAACTTTCTCCATATTTTGAATGGCTATTTTTAAATCTTTCTCTATGAAATCCAACACCTAAATCATTTTGGGGTTGCTTTTTTTATTAACTGCTTTTGTTTTGTTTTGTTTTGTTTTTTACAATGGGTCATATTTTTCTATTTCATTATCTAGTGTTTTTATACTATATTGACCTTTGTGATTCATATGTTGTACAGGACCTTGATTCTTTTTATCTTCCTCTGGAGAGTATTGATTTTTTAAATTGATTTTATAGCGAGGAAAGGAGGAGAGAGAAAGAAACATTAACTAGCTGCCTCCAGCAGATGCTCTGAACGGGGATCCCATCTGCAACCTGGATATGTACCCTGACCAGGAATTGAACCCGCTACCCTTGGGTGTACAGGATGGCGCTCCAACCAATTGAGCCACATTTGCCTGGGCTGAATAGTATTGATTTTTTTTTTATCTTGTCAGGAGTTCAATTACTGTCTAGCCATCAGGAATTTAGATAGGTATGGTTGTACACTTCCTGAATGCAGATTTAAAAAACAACAATGAGGTGTTCTTTAAGCCCTAATAAAATGGAAGAACTCCACCTCTAAATTCTTTTTACAGAGAATTTTCTAAGGCTTTGATTTTAGGCTTTGTTAATGTGTTTCTACATTAGGCCTTACTCTAAAACTGGGGTCAGCAAGCTCCATAAACAAGCTACACCAAGCCAGTAATAGGTTGTTGTTATTTTTCAAAAAGCACTCCTTAAAAAAAAAGTGAGATGAAGAAAGATGAGAAGGAGTGAGAGAGATTGTATGGTGCAAAAAGCCTAAAATATTTATTGCTCAGCCCTTTACAGAAAAACTTTGCCAGTCCTTGCTCAAGGATATGGTCCTTCCTCCTAAGACATAGCCTTTCTAAGATATCTAAGCTAGATGCTAGGATAATCAGCTTACTATTAAGCAGATGGTGCTCTCTGACCTGCCAGAACTCCAAAGCCCTCCAGCTCTTAAAGACCTTTAGTATCCCTGCTCTGCTTGCAATCCCGCAGCAGCCACACTCTGGTAAACCATTGGTTGTTTTATCCTATACACTTGCATCACAGCTATCAGTCAAGGACCTGCAGGGCATGATCACATAGACTCAGAGGCCCCTCTGCACTCTAGTCTGATAACCTGGTGCACAGATTCTAGGCACTTCAGTTATTCTAAACTCTGATCTCTGTCTCTCTACTTCAGCTGGACTACTGTGCTTTCTTTGGATTCCAGCTCTTACCTGTACCTGGAACACAGTAAACAGTCAAGAGGTGATAGTTATTTTAACTAATAATTTATTAGTCTTAAAACAACACTATGAGTTAGATATGTCTACCTCCATTTACAGATGGGGCAACAGATGCTCAGGGTGTTTGAGTTACTTTCCATAAGTCACAGGAAATGGCTCTTTTCATTTAAGTGTATGAGGTAATGTGTGTGGAATAAATGAAAGGCCTGCAGTACATTTTAATTTATATTGATGGAGGTGAGGCTTTCTCATATGCTTAAAATCATTTCCATGCTGATTATGTCATAGCATTCTATAGACATTCCAAAACAGAGAGAACATTTTCAACGTCTGATGCAGCTGAACATATTAACCTTTGTAGCATTTAATTATTGGAATGATCACTATAATTGAGTTTGCTAAATAAAGGCTAAGTGTCTAAATAAGTATATAACTCTATATAGCCCCATTGAAACTATACTAATAAAAGGGTAATATGCTAAGTAGACCGGGAGACCTTCCGGATGTCTTTCTGGACAAAGCCATGGTGGCGGGGCTGAGGCAGAGGCGGTTAAGGGCGATCAAGCGAAGAGGGGAGGGCAGTTGGGGATGATCAGGCTGGCGGGGAAGTAGTTAGGCATCAATCAAGGCTGGCAGGGGAGCTGTTAGGGGGCAATCAGGCTGGCAGGCTGAAGCAGTTAGGGGCAATCAGTCAGGCACGCAGGCGAGCGGTTTAATAAAGTGGAAGTTATACAATAGTTTATTTTCAGAAAAAAATGCTTAATTGAGTGACAGGTGAACAGAAGAAAAGAAAAACTGGGAAAATATTTTATATCAATGAAGAATCATTTTGAAAAAATAAAATATAATATCCAGTAAATGTGAATTGAATAATTTACTATATTCTAGAGAAAACACATCAGTGGTATTCTCAAAAAGATACTGCTATTATATTTACCAAAGTTTAATATTTGGCATTCAGCTTGCTTATTATGACAAAATCAAACTTATAAATACATAGGTAATTTTTTATGTTTGAATATGTAATGTACTTATGATAGGAAGGAGTTAGGAGTTTATTTTGGTGGTCAGGGTGTAATGGTGTTGTGATTCAAATTAATCTTTGAATCACAGATGGGGGGGTGGGGAATGCCATCATCTTTTTCCTTTCTAACCATCAGGAATTTAGACAGGTGTGGTTGTACACTTCCTTAATGCAGCCATCATCTTTTTCTAATATACATTTTATTGATTTTTTACAGAGAGGAAGGGAGAAGGATAGAGAGTTAGAAACATCGATGAGAGAGAAACATCTATCAGCTGCCTCCTGCACGCCCCCCACTGGGGATGTGCCCGCAACCAAGGTACATGCCCTTGACCGGAATCGAACCTAGGACCTATGAGTCTGCAGGCCAATGCTCTATCCACTGAACCAAACCGGTTAGGGCCAAATTAATTGCACCTTTAAAAAAATAATTGTTTGGTGTCATTTAAATGGTATCATATAATTAAGTTGCTTTGAATCCCTGCTGGACCTAAAAGGACTTTCTTTAAAGTTGAAATAAAAGAAATAAATAAGAGCTCAGTTTAACAGAAGCCTTTGGCAACCAAGAAATGAATCTGTCCCCCAAACTACCCCTACATCTCTCAATTATTTATTTATTTTTATTTTGTTTTTCAATTACCTATTACATTTAGTATTATTTTATATTAATTTTGAGTGTACAGTATAGTGGTTAGACAATCATACACTTTAAAAAAGTGTCCCCCCCCCCTGATATTTCCAATAACCACCTGGCACTATATATAGTTATAGCAATATTATTGACTTTATTCCATAGGCTGTATTTTACATCCCTGTGACTATTTTGTAAATACCAAATTGTACTTCTGGCAACCATCAATCCATTCTCTGTATTTATGAATGTGTTACAGTTTTGTTTGCTCATTTATTTTGTTCTTTAGATTCCACAAATAAGTGAAATCATATGACATTTGTCTTTCTCTGTCTGGCTTATTTCACTTAGCATAATACCCACCAGTCCATCCATGCTGTCGCAAATGGTAAGATTTCAGCAATTAATTGTTTCTTAATTAGTTTTAATCTATCTGGAGTTATAGAGTATTTGAAATATAATGTTTTTTAAATATATCATACACTCTTGCATTGCCAATGAATCAATGAGACCTATAAATGTTGACATAAGATTAATGCTATACAGATAGACTAGTTATATAAGACAGGAGGATAAAGAGGGATTTTACTGACACCTGAGATTTTAGTCATGCTGCTAACTAACTTCAGAGCTATTAATTTAGGTATAACATCTGAAGGGACCAGATGTATTCTGAGATCTTTGACTTCTTGTGAATAAAGTTCATGTTCCAAAGGCCTATTTTATCCAGTTCCTTGGAAACTGCATAGTTAATAGGGGTATGATAATTTAAGAAAACTAAGACCAGGTAATTTGTGTTAGCTTGTTCTCATCAGACAGAGGACTGATGTCATTTGTGCAGGTTAGATTTCTCACAGACCTATTACACTTACTGCATTTCTGCCAATCAGATTTCCATATAATATAGACTAAACTATGGGGAAGGGTTTTCTATTGGCACCAAAGTTGCTTTCCCACACAGTGCAGTGCCACACCATCTAGGAATGGTCAATGCTTCGAGATTAACTTGCCAGCAATAACAAGCACAGCATTTTTATGGCTTCAAAGGTAAATCTCAAGGGAATTCCCCTATATCTTCACTATTCTTAACCTTGCTTAAGTCACATATTTCTTTGAAAATCTAAGAACTATGTATCACTTCCCCAGAGAAATAAATGTATAATGGACATACATAACGTTGTATAGATAATTTTAGGGCATTTACATACTCCATTAATCCCATCATGAAACTAAGACACCATATTAAAAAGCCCTGGTTTAGAATTAAGTGTTAGCCGGAGGATAGAGGAATTAAAACTAAAGACCGCTCTGAAAGGGTGTTTTGTTTCATTTTTAAACTTGAGACCAGAAAGTTTGCTAAGAGGTGGCAAATCTCTATCATACAATATTTATTTTCTGCATGCGATTGCACAAAAGCAACTGTCAGTTGGATTTCTCAGTACCCAGGGACCAGGCCCTATGCTCTTGTTGTATAGAGATAAATGTCCAAGAGGAAATGCAGTGTGTTGTATAAGACTGTTGGGAGAAGCAATCCACCATGGCCCCTGAGCATTTTTATACATTCCACATACATCCACCGAGCATCTGTACCAAAATGCAAGGTCCTCACCACTTTACCTGGACCGTATCTTAAGGTTGTGTTTGCAGAAAGAAACCCTGAAGGATGAGGTGCTACCTACTTCCAATAAAGAACAGGTTTGTTTCTGCTTTCTAGAAAATTGTTAAATCTTCTAAGCTTAATGCTACTCTTATAACACAACCCACTGCATGTATAGGAATCAATCATGGGCCCTTTGGGTTGCCCAGTGGAGCATGGGTGGCATGGGGATACTACAGAAACCAACCTGACTCTTCTTGCTGTGAGAAATAAAGAGTCCTTTGTTTCTAACCCAGGTATTCTCTCATCTTGTTAGCTTGCAAATACTGTGAATCAGACTTTGCACAGTTTCTGACACAAACATTCCCAAAATTGGTGGTTAAAAAGAACCCTTTGTTAAAGCTCGTGTTTTTTTGTGTTTTTGTGTTTTGTGTTTTGTGTTGTGTGTGTGTGTGTGTGTGTGTGTGTGTGTGTGTGTGTGTGTGTGTGTGTGTGTGTGTGTGTGTTAGGAATTCCAGAATTGTTTGGCTGAGTGATTTACCTGTTTCCCCATGGTGTTACCTGGGGTCACTCAGTGACATTCATCTGACAGATGGGCAGGCCTAGAGGATCCAAGACACATTCATTCACGTGCCTGACGCCTTGACAATGACATCTAGAAGATTGAATTCTGCGGGACTGTCTCTCACATGGTCCCAGGCTTTCTTCACATGATCTCTCCAGCAAATCACTCACAGATTTCTCACATGGTGGCTCAGGGCTTCCGGAGCAAATGTTCCCAGAAACCTAAGTGAAAGGTGCAATCCATCTTCTGACCTAAGTTCAGAAGTTCCAGAATTTCACTTCGGCCAAGTTCTATTAGTCAAGCCAGCTGAGTATTCAAGAGAAGGGAAATTAGGCCCTAAATCTCAATGAGAATAGTGTTACAAAATCGGCAGTTTTTGTTTTAATATATTTTTATTGATTTCAGACAGGGGAAGGGAGATGGATAGAGAGATAGAAATGTTGATGAGAGAAACATCGATCGGTTGCCTCCTCGAACTGTGACCTGGTTCATGGGTCGATGCTCAACCACTGAGCCATACCCCCTGGGATCGGCAGTTATTTTTAAACTGCCACAATAGTTACTCAATTAGAATTACTTTTGTTTTTTTTTTCTGAACCTCTGAGCTTATCACATGTTTCCAAATAGATGCTTGGCTTGTCATTATAACATAATGTTTGCTATATGGTTTGCTTATGAATAGATAGCCTGAGTCTAAATGTATTTGTACACTCTGCCTTTAAAATATTTTACTGGAGACTTAAGCCTGGATGTTCAGAGAGATAAAAGAAGTATCTGAACCTTTAATAATACTGATCCCTATAATATGAGTCATTTTGTCCTTAACAATTTTCGTCAGATACAAGCATACTCTGTTTACACTGTTAATTAAGAGGAAATTATCTATTGTTAATTAAACATTGAATTTCACTCTTTTTGAGGAGTTTGGCTATGAAATGAAAGAGTTCAGTAAAAATCACGTGAAATATTTAGAACTAAATATATAAGCATAGTGGATAGAGCTTGGTATTGAAATGGCATCTTATTTGTTGTTTTTCTTATCCTGAGAATTAAATTTTACCACATTTAAAACATCCAATTAATTTTAAAATAAGACAGTGCCTGGCTGGTATTGCTCAGTGGCTGAGCATGGACCCATGAACCAGGAGATCATGGTTTGATTCCCTGTCAGGGCACATGCCCGGTTTGTGGGTTCAATCCTCAGTGGGCGGTGTGCAGGAGGCAGCTGATCAATGATTCTAATCATTGCTGTTTCTGTCTCTCTCTCCCTCTCCCTTCCTCTCTCTGAATCAATAAAAAAACAAACATTAAAATAAAGCAGTAACTTATTATTTCATGAAGAATGATAGAACTATTATATCTATTATATTTGGATTTTTTTGTGATTAAATGATTATTACTCTGATAGGTATTTGTTTTTATTTTTTCTGACTCTTAAGAGTAGTTGTACTCAATAGAAGTCAATGCTAATATGTAGATTTAAAAGAGCTAAAGTTTTTGCTCTAAAATGCTTAAGGTTGGAAAATGTTATTAAATGATTCAGTATAATATTATCAGATGTTTAATCAGGAAAGAATATCAGTTTGGGCAATAAAATAAACCTGAAACATTCCCAGGTCTAGAATATTACAACTAACAAAAAGACCTCATAAAAAGTAAAAATTACTAACTAAAGCATTAAGAATTTAAGTTAACAGAAAGTACTTTAAAAATGATGGTTACCTCAAAACACAAAAGTTAAATATTAAAGCAAAAGTAACTCTAAAATACTAAGAAAAAAGCAGAAAAGTTAGAGGCTCAATATTAGAATGTTCTAAATATTAAAATAAAACCTATTATAACACTAAAATGCAATAAGTATGGAAAAGATCACAAAACTCTAAAAATCAGTCTCTTTATTCCAGTGGTTCTCAACCAGGACATTTACACTTGAGGCACACTGTCAGCACATTACGTGGAGTTATTTATACACATTTATTTTTTATTGATTTCAGAGTGGAAGGGAAAGGGAGAGAGACATAGAAACATCAATGATGAGAGAGAATCACTGATCAGCTGCCTCCTCAAAACCCCTATGGGGGATAGAGCCCACAACCCCAGCATGTGCCTTTGACCAGAATCGACCCTAGGACCCTTTAGTCCGCAGGCCTACACTCTATCCACTGAGCCAAACCGGCTAGGGCTATATACTTTTTACAGTGCCCTGAGTATAATTTCATGCATTTCTTATTTTGCTCAAGAAGATCTGTCACAATGAAAGTTAGTGTTATTAAGAAAAACCTAAATTCTTCTCTACTGCAAAAAAACAAAACAAACAATCATTGGTACTTGAATTTCACAAGTAAAAAAATTCTGTTCTTTTTTTCTCCAGAATATTTTTCCAAAAATTTTTGCCTCACATAGTCCCAGTCATTCTTAAGGTTTCAGCCAAGAGGCACTTCCTTAAAAAGGCCTTTCCTAAATACTACCCACTGACATGCAATTTAAATGTGTATGTTTCTATCACTCTCTCATATCATTAGGCATCTTTTCTTTATACCACTCAGCACAATTTATAATCAAGCATATGTTAACCTTTTATTGTTGTTTCCCCTCTACCTCTAAAATGTAAACTCCTTAAAGCAGGGACTTTGTCTTGTTATAATTCTACCCCAGCTCTTTGAACAGTGCCTACCTGGCATATGATAGGCGCACGATAAATGTGGAAGAAATGAATGAATGAATTTACAAGCATTTCAATAGACTGCAGTTGACTACTAATATTATTCAACTGGAAAGTTTCCAAGAATCAAATTATGACACAGAGATAGATTAAACTAGAAGATACTGGGGCATCCTCTCATTTTGTTAAAAGATTGAATCACCTGGTATTATCCTTTGTGTTTTAAAAAGACATGTTTCCATGAATTCTAGAATTGGGGAAAATAGAACATGGAGAATTATGCACTGACTTTTTAATGCTTCTTCCCAGAAGTGACACTTCTAATGACCTGAAGATCACATTGGCATATCTAACTTTGAGGGAGTATGTGCTTGAAAGTAAAGGAGAACCCAAAATCTTTGGGAGCATTAATATCTGTCACCTAACACAATGAGCAAGACAGGCTTAATGACATGATTAGATGCCAGTTGAAAGCTATGTATGAAAGCCTACGTTCTTACAGGCTTATGTAACACAAAAATTACTTGGTTGACTTCACTGTTCCTTTCCCTTACTATCTCAGAGCTTATGAGAAAAGCAGTGGGAAAGGTATGTATTAGGATTATACAGTCATATACTCCTTAACATTGGAGATATGTTATATATATATTAGAGGCCCGGTGCACGGATTAATGGATTCATGCACCAGTGGGGTCCCTCAGCCTTGCCTGAGGGGATGAGGCTGAAACTGACTCTCTGAAATCCCCCCACAGAGTCCCGGAATGTGAGAGGGTGCAAACCAGGCCGAGGGACCCCACCGGTGCATGATCAGTGACAGGGAGGGACTATGGGAGGGCTCCAGGGCATGTCTGGCCCATTTCTCCCAGTCCTGATCAGGCCGATCAGGGCCGTATTGCCCAGTCCCAATTGAGGCTGATGGCGGCCGGCCGACTTGGGAGGGACTGTGGGAGGTTGGCTGGCTGGGGAGAGACCGTGGGAGGGCTCCAGGGCATGTCCATCCTGTCTCACTGTGTCCCGATTGGCTGGACCCCAGCAGCAAGCTAACCTACCGGCCAGAGCGTCTTCCCCCTGGTGATCAGTGCTAATCATAGCGACTGGTTGAATGGTGAACCAACAGTTGGACACTTAGCATATTAGGCTTTTATTATATACGATATTTTTATTGATTTCAGAGAGGAATGGAGAGGGGGAGAGAGACAGAAACATCAACGATGAGAGAGAGTCGTTGCTCGGCTGCCTCCCGTATGCCCCACACTGGGGACTGAACCTGCAACCCAGGCATGTGCCCTGACTGGGAATCAAACCCTGACCTCCTGGTTTATAGTCGATGCTCAACCACTGAGCCATGCCAGCTGGGCAGGAGATACGTTCTGAGAAATCCATTGTTAAGCAATTGCATTGTCATGTCAACATCATAGAGTGCACTTATACAAACATAGATAGTATAGCTTACTACTCACCAAGGCTATGTGGTATAGCCTATTGCTCCTAGGCTATAAGCCTGTACAGAATATCACTGTGCAAAACAACAGGCATTAAGTCAAGCACAAGAGAAAATGATGAAATCAATAGGCTCGGTAAACACTAGGTCTAAGAGGCTGATACCAGTGTAACACAGCATACTGTTTTACAGTAAACTTTTTTACATAAGTAGAAAAAGTACACTCTAAAATAACAAAAAGTCCCCTGGCTGGTGTGGTTGAGCATCAACCTAGGAACCAACAGGTCACGGTTCAATTCCTGGTCTGGGTACATGCCTGGGTTATAGGCTCAATCCCCGGTGGGGGTGCCTGCAGGGGGCAGCTGATCAATGATGTTTCTCTCTCATTGATGTTTCTATCTCTCTATCCTTCCTTCTCTCTCTCTCTCTCTCTCAAAATCAATAAAAACATATTTAAAAAAGTAAAAATTATAGTAAATATGTAAACTCGTAATTCTCAATAAATACTAGTTCCTTTTTTAAAAATCCAAAATGTGTTTATTGGGATGGTTCCCCACTCATCTTGATTTAAGGTGCTTTTAGTGCCTTGCTTTTACTCCTGTAGTGGCTGACAGAGGACAGTGGAGCACCCGACACACAAAATTACCGTTTGTGCAGTGCTAAAGACGGTGGTGACTTTATAGCATCCTGGGCATTTCACATCCATGAAGTAGGCATTGGGGCTCTGCAGTAAGTGCTTCTTCTTGTGTTTCCTCTTCTCTTCTGGAGAGGGATGGATATCCTTAGGGAGAGGCATCTGGTCACGGGGAGGTTGACACCCCAGAAAGGCAATACTAGTTCCTTTTAAGAAAGTATGAAGGGGGTATAATCTGGACATTAATCCTCTCCTCTTGGGACAACTAGACCCACTTGATAATAGGAAAGTTTTGTGAAATTTAAAATACATTACTCTTCATTGGCCTACATCAAGCATGTCAAACTCAAAGGCTAACACAGCCCAAATAAACGAGGCATGAGGCCCATGAGGCGCAAGTTTGACATGCTTGTTTGACATATTAGCCCAGGGTAAATAAACATTTAGAGAACTGAAATATTTGAAGTACTCAGAAAATTCTGAATAGATAACAAGCATTCTAATATTAGCTTATTTTCCATGTTGTAAGGCCTGAATGTATTGCCCAAAAATTCATATGTTGGCCTTTGGGAAGTAATTAAATTTAGAAAAAAAATTATGAGGGTGGTGCCTTCATGATGGGTCTAGTGTCCTTAGAAGAAGAGGAAGAGATTTGAGAGCTGGCATGCTCACTGACACTTAAAAATAACAGTAATATCACACACACACACACACACACACACACACACACACACACACACGTCAAATGGCTGTGGTCACAAAAATAGATCAGCCCTAGCTGGTTTGGCTCAGTAGATAGTCGACCCACAGACTGAAGGGACCCAGGTTTGATTCTGGTCAAGGGCACACGCCTGGGTTGCAGGCTCAATCCCCAGTAGGGGCTATGCAGGAGGCAGCACTGTATTTTTTGGCACCATGATCTCAACTTCCCAACCTCTAGAACTCTGAGAAATAAATATCTGTTGTTTAAACCACCCAATCTATGGTATTTTGTTATAGCAGCCCTAGCTGTCTGAGACATATATATATAAAATAATATTTTTGAAAGAACACTTATTCAATCTTGAAGAGAATTTTGGAAGACATTCTCACATTTTTGAAAACTTATAATTGTCAATTGTTCCTCACCAAGGCTATGCAAAGGTGCCTAGGGCAAATTAGTAAATTAAAAATCTAATGATATACTTAAAATATCCATCTTAGTGCCTAGTATATAATAAATGATTAATAAATATTAATCCCCTACCCTTGTCTATACAGGAATTTGCATGCAAAAAAGAAACTCCACTTGTGGAGTTTACTGGATTTATATGCAAATACAGAATGGAAATTGAACTTTGATTCTGTTTCCTTTTTTCTAAATCACATAATCTTGATAGTAGATATCAGTTTCTCCAAAGGTAGGATATGTGCCAAAAGAATATGATGACTAAAGAAATTCAGCTTTGAGCACAATGATATCAAAACACAGCACAAGAACTATCAAGGGGCAGGGAAGGAATTTGTCTACCTTCCCCAATGCAGTCAGGATAGTGCTGTGCTGAATCAAGATAAAAAAGAGGCAATCGTGTCTGGCTCAGTGGTTGAGCTTTGACCCAGGAACGAAGAGGTCACCAGTTTGATTCCCAATCGGGGCACATGTCCTGATTGTAGGCTCAGTCCCCCATAAGGGTCGCGCAGGAGACAGCCAATTGATGCTTCTATATCTCTAGCCCTCTCCCTTCCTCTCTCTCTAAATTCAGTAAAAAATATATATATATATATATGTATTTTTTTTAAAAAAAAGCAATAAAAGGAAGAGACAAAATAGGATGATTCAAAGTACAAATAACATGTTCATAATAGGACACTATGTAGCTAATATTAGTATGGTGTACAATAAATTAAAGCAGAAATGTACACTGTATCTAAAGCAGTTTTTTAAGAAAATTTTTATATGTTTTCATTGATTTTATGGTTTGTTTTGTTTTTTTTTTTCTTAGAAAGTGAGGACCAGAGAGGGAAAAACAGAGAGGAACATCGATGTGAGAGAAACACGTAGATTAGCTGCCTCCTGCACAAGGTCTGGGCCAGGGAGGAGCCTACAACCGAAGTACATGCCCTTGATGGGAATTGAACCTGGGACCCTTCAGTCCGGAGGCTGACACTCTATTCACTGAGCCAAACCGACAAAGCTGATGTTGTTATTGATTTTTAGAGAGAAAGGAAGGGAAAGGAAGAGAAAAACATTGATGTGAGAGAGAAACACCAATAGGCTGCCTCCCACACACCCTTCAATCAGGAATAGAAGTGGCAACCTTTCCATGCATGGGATGATGCTCAATCAACTAAGCCACACTGGCCAGGATAAAGTCTTATTTATTTTAATCAATGACAATCTGGAGTGAAGATTCTTGAACTGTAAGGCTCTGTGCTGGGGTTCTAGTCCCAGCATCAAGAAGGGTTCAGGAATCTGGAGAAGGCTGTGCGTAGATGTTAAATAAGAGTCCAGAGACGAGATATAATTTTGAAAGGCATTTGGGGGTCAGAGGAGCTTAGCTAAAGGAGCTAAGTTCTCAGGTCTTATGTCTAAGGCCTTAGGTTCTCCTCGTCCCCAGGATCCCATGCTTTTTATTAACACAATTTGTTCTGAGGCGAGGCAGAGATATACCCTTCAAAGGGTATACAGAAACATTGTCAGAATGGGGGAATTAGCCTACGGCTGTTCAGGTGTTTGGCCAGTAGGAGGCAATAACATGTAGATTAAGATGCCTTTTAGCTGTCTGGCAGCCAGAAATCAATTTAATGTATCCTATTCAGGTTTGGGGAAATGCCTTCAGCCGTTCCCAGATGCAGCCCTGCTGTCATGCTGGAATTGGTCTCCAGCAGCTCTGCTCTTTGTAATTATATTTAAATATTTTTATCAGTGACTTATTTGGATGAAGACATAGTGATAACATGCTCATAGAATACGCAGATAAAACATAGCTGGGAGTAAGAACCTCTAGGTTGAATAGTAGAGTCAGAATCCTCAAATGTCTTGCCAGCTAGAATACTGCCCTGAGTCAATCATGAGGATATATAACAAGGATAAGGTGGGGAGGGGTGGCAATAGTAATCCTATATAATAAAAGGCTAATATGCAAATCGACCAAAAGACGGAACATCCAGTCACTATGACATGCACTGACCACCAGGAGAAGACGCTCAACACAGGAGCTGCCCCCTGGTGGTCAGTGCGCTCCCAGAAGCTGGGCTCATGGCTGGTGAGTGCAGCGGCGGTGGCGGGAGGCCTTCCCGCCTCTGTGGCAGCACTAAGGATGTCCTAAGCCATTAGTCAGACATCCTCTGAGGGCTCCTGAACTGCGAGAAGGTGCAGGCCAGGCTGAGGGACCCCCATGAGTGCACAAATTTCATGCACCAGGCCTCTAGTTTCAATATAAATCAAAAGGTGGTTGTGGCTACCAAAAAGTCAAGATCGTGGGCTATAATAATAGTAATATTTTATTTAGAATTCTGGATGATTCCCTAATTAGTTAAAATACTGTGTCTCTTCTGAGAACCACATTCCAAAAGAAAATAAAGAAAGTGCATTGTGTTGAGAGAAAAGTAAATAGAATGATAAAGTTGATTTCTATCAATTGGTGAGACCAGGCTGAAGATGTTATCCTTTTTCTAAGAAATCCTGGGAAAAGGCTATGGCAGGGGATTGCAAGACCCTCATCCTCAATATTTTCAACAAAGATAGCATGGTATAGTAAGAAAGTAGGTTGTAGGGTCACACTATTTGAGTTGAAATCCCAACTCTGCCACAACACAAATTTGTGACCTTGATCAAATTGCTTCAGCTCTCTTTAAGTCTCATTTTCCTCTTCTGTAAAATTTTGATAAGAATAGCAGCTATCCTTTAGAACTGTTATGAAGTTTTGCTAAATTAGTCTCTGTAAAGCACACAAAACAATGCCTAATAAGTATCAACTGTTTTAAAAATGTTTATAAAGTATTTAAAATAAGCCACAAACAAGTTTTGTCGGCGTTAGATGACTTGAGGTATATATGAAACTTGTTGGGCCTGATGAATAGTAAAGACCTCACATATTATAGCTGGTATTATTTTTTTTCAAGGACTGTATTGTGAAAGTGGAATTAGAGTTGACCTCCAAAAAAGTGTTCTAGGAAAAGAGCAAAGATATATAAGGAGTTGTAATTACATCACAATAGACAAAGGGACTCTTTAATAGAGCGGTCCAGAATGTGAGGGGAACATAGAGAACCTGGACTCTAGATTCAGATGTTGAGTTCAAATACACCTGTATCCTTGACAAGTTGCTTTTTTGAGCTTTGATTTCCTCACCTGTAAAATGGGTAAGCATTGGAGGTAGTATGAGAATTAAATGAGAAAATTGTAAGGGATCCCTTGTCTGACTTATTCCTCGGCTATATCCCTAGTACCTAGAAAAGTGTCTGGAATTTATTAGGCACTCAATAAATATTTCTTGAGTGGATTTATTGAATGAAAGTGCTACAGCAAATGTCAGTTACCATCCTAATTCCCTGCCAAAATGGAATCTCCACATTTACCTCAGAGAAACGGTTGAACAAGCATAAAAGTGAAATAGGAATTTTTAAGGGTGAAATAGGCAGGTTTGGGGAATTTTTAACATTAAGGGGGTCCATGGAAAAAACACAGGGCTACAGAGTTTCAAAAGTGTACATTTCCATAAGAGAAGGGAGCAGGGAGCCAGCAGAAGTTACATTTCCATAAGACAAGGAAGTTGGGAGAGGCAGCAGTTATATTTCCATAAGACAAGGGAACTGGGAGTAGCAAAAGGTCTATATTTACAAAATAAAGAAGGAGGAAGAAAGCCAAGAGGGAATAGGATAACAATGAGGGAGGAGGGCCTCATATGTCCCCTGTGAGGTTTGACCTTTGAGCTCAGGGGAATAGCGACTAATCAGAGGGGATATCAAGGCACAAAAAACTGCAGCCTTTATAAACCCTGGAAAAAGGAACTTGGTGGGACCAACTTTACTATACCATCTTCGTTTCGTGGTTTCATTCTTTGACGGACAGGCCATTCTGCCCAGGGGAACACCGTGTGTTCCAGTCCAAAATTCCCATATCAAAAGGAGACATGGAAAAGAATATTTGTTGCACTGTTTATAATAGTGAAAAATAAAAATAGGGAAAACAAAAAAGGGGGATGCCAAAATAAATTGGGTTTCATGTTATGGATAACTGTGCAGCAGTTTAAAAGAATGAAGCAAGTCTATATACCATATAAATTTTTCCAAGTTATATTATTTAATAAAAATAGCAAGGAAGCCCTAGCCAATTTGGCTCAGTAGATGGAGTGTTGGCCTGCAGACAGAAGGGTCACTGGTTCAATTCCAGTCAAGGGCACATACCTGGGTAGCAGGCTTCATCCCCAGTGGGGGGCATGTGGGAGGCAGCTGATCAATGATTCTTTCTCATCATTGATGTTTCTACCCCTCTCTCCCTCTGCCTTCCTCTCTGAAATCTAATAAAAATATATTTTAAAAAAACTAAAAAAAAATAGCAAGGAAGCCCAGCAGGTATGGCCCAGTGTGGCTCAGTGGTTGAGTGTAGACCTAAGAGCCAGGAGGTCAGAGTTCGATTCCCGGTCAGGGCACATGCCTGTGTTGTGGACTCAGTCCCCAGTGGGGGGTATGAAGGAGGCAGCTGATCAATGATTCTCTCTCATCATTGGTGTTTCTATCTCTCTCTCTCTCTTCTTCTCTGAAATCATTAAAAATATATTTTTTACAATAGCAAAGAAAAATTAATATCATGTGTTTTATGACTACTTAAATATGATGATAAATATAGTAAAAGTCCAAAAAGAAAACTAAAATAGTGATTACCTCTGTAAAGTGTACTGAAATGGCATGGGGGAAGGGGTTTTAGCCTTATCTTTGAAGTTCTGATAATTTTTGAAAGCTCTGCCTCCAAGATGCTTAGCTATCAGTAATTGAACATGATTATGCAGGTCAGAAAAATACTTGATAGGGAAGTTATAGAGAGGAATCAGCCCTAAATGATTTTAGAGTTCTTCCTTACTCTGAGTTTATGATTCCAAAATTCAAATTCACAGGTAAATAACAGCCCATGCAGATTAAAGTTCATTTCTGAGATGGAGTCTTTGTAAATCAAGGGGGGGTCATGAACTCATCTCCTTTTTTCTCTTCAATATCCCTTTCCTCCACGGCCATCAGAGAAGACTTATGTGGTATAACAGTTTAGAAGCTAACACCTTGAATGTTCTCTGGGAATTTGAATAGATTGAAAGTGCCTGAGGGAATGTGTTTTCTGAATGGTTTCTGATAAGCCATTCAAAGAAAAGAGAAACAGTCCTTCAAATGACTCTTTCTATACAAAGTTTTCCCCTGATGAAACACTTATTTGCAGATATTATTCTTAAACTTTCAAGGAAGGACTCAGGAATAAAGAATAAAAACGACAAAAGAACAGAAAAATAGACTATTATATGCAAAGGACCTGGAAGTCACCCTGGGAACTGACATGAGGGCAATGTGGCCCTGTGCCCCACTAGATTTAAGGAGTTTATTTTACAACTAGAGGGAAAATGTGAACAAAGTTCAGAATTTCTCTATACAGACAACATTTTTGATGGTCATGCTTTACTGCATATAATGACTTTTTAAATGTGTGAAACAAACAAGGCAACAAACAAAATTGTGATACTTCTTTGCCGAAAAAAGACAAAGGTCTCAGTGCATTAAAGACCTGCCCATTTTAGTGGCTACAATGCAGTTTTTGAAATCTCATTGTCATTTTAGTAGGAAAGCTGGGGAAAATGTTTCACAATTTCAAACTGCTTCAGTCACTATTCCCAAGGCCAAACGTTAGGGTAGGAAGGCTGTCTTGAAGTTATGTTCCTGCTATAAAATAGTTGAAATTCTCAAACTCTAAAACCTCCTCAGAATTAAGCAGATTCCAAGAGCTGAGAAAAAATAAATAAAAAAAGAGCTGAATAAAGGAAGTGAGCCTAACCAGCAAAGGGAAAAGAGGTGGGCAGCTTGTAGAATTTCAGGTCTTTTCAATAGTGCTGAATGCCAGTGGGAAACAATCTAACCGGGAGTTGTCTATAATAAAGGTGAACTGAAGGTTTTCTAGGCAGATGATTAATTTTTTTTTTGGGGGGGGGCATTATTTGAGGCTGTACAGGTCTGGACTTGAATTGGATAGTGTATAAGAAAAATACAATTTGCTAGGGAAGTTAAATTTGTGTTCTATTTGACATGTCACACGACAAGGAACTGATTAGCCCTTATTTTATGGAAAAGCAGAAAATGAGAGACTGAAGGTAATGATCATTAGTAAAATGTTTTACACATTGGTATTGTGTAACCAGCTGAAATACAGGTGATTAATCATTAAGGCAATCAGTTATTCTTTACTATTTTTAGGAATCAAAGATATTTCCATTATAAGTGCACAAAATGAAAGTACCTATTTAGAAGCAGCTGATTGTTAATTCGTTATAAGCTAAATGAAATACAAATCAGCTGACTTTTAACTCATTTTTACATGAAAAATGTATTGGCTTTTACTCTATACGATATGGTAAATTAGAAAAAGCTCTGCATATCTTTAGGAAAATGACTTATTCATATTCAAAATTTAAACTCAAATTTTAAAAAAGAGGGAGCATTAAAGTAGATAGAAAAGTGAAATATGTGAGAATCATAGAAGTGACTCAAAACTAAGAATGAAGCCCTGTAGCTCTGTTAGTTAGAGTGTGGTCCTGATAGGCTAAGGTTGCAGGTTCTGTTCTTGGTCAGGGCATATACAGGAATCAACCAATGAATGCATAAATAAGTGGAACAACAAATCAATCTCTCTTTCATATCAGTAAATACATTGTTTAAAACTAAGAAAGAAAAAATCGCTATTGCTAGCCACCAGGAAGAACAAATTAGATGAAGAATTTTGGTGTTGCCTAGAAGAAGTTAAATATTAGAACTTTTAATTCTTGAAGTATTTTCACAGGAATTATTGAAAATATTACTGGTAAAATGTAGAAAAGTTTTACTAGTTCCATAGTATGAAGCTATGCTAAATAACTGGTAAATGAGGAGTCACAATTTCCATATGTGAGTAATTAGACATGGGTTATTTTATTGAATGTTTCACTTTCACTTGTTTTGTTCCCTTCCTGCTCTTGTTGTAATAGTGGAAAAAATATATGGGGGCCATCTAGTGGTCAATGCAATATTGTTTTTCCCTTTGGCTTGGAAAGAAATGATTGGTTTTCGAGAATTGTATTTTTTTTGTTGTCGCAACAAAAAGGGCAAACATGATTTCTTTTATGATGGGAATCACTTAGTAGATATTTTCTCCATTAAACTGTTTAAATGTTACACTTTACAATTTGTTAACCAGTGGCAGGTGTAGGAATGGGAGTGTTGAACTTCTGAATAATGACAAACACAGTAAATGTCAAGAGATGTCTTTGCAAAATAGACCTCAAAGTGAAGGCCATAACAAGAGATAAGGAAGGCCACTTCATAATACTAAAGGGATCAATACAACAAGAGGATATAACCCTGATAAACATATACGCACCCAATGCAGGAGCACCCACATACATAAGAAAACTCCTGGAAGATATCAGGGGAGAGATCGACAACGATATAATCATAGTAGGGGACTTTAATACACCACTGACATCACTGGATAAATCCGCTAGACAAAAAATCAGCAAAGAAACAGCAATCCTAAATGACTCACTAGATCAAATGGACTTAATTAACATCTTCAGAACATTTCACCCCAAATCCACAGAATACACGTTCTTCTCAAGTGCACATGGGACATCTTCAAAAATAGACCACATGTTGGGTCACAAGCAAAGTCTCCCCAAATACAAGAAGATTGAAATCATACCAAGCATCATCTCAGACCATGATAGCATAATATTAGAAATAAACTACAATAAAAACAACCGAAAATACTCAAACACTTGGAAGCTGAATAGCATGTTATTAAATGTTGATTGGGTTACCAATGAAATCAAAGAATAAATAAAAAACATCCTGGAAACTAATGACAATGAAAACACAACAATCCAAAACCTATGGGACACAATGAAAGCAGTCCTGAGAGGGAAGTTTATC
>NW_006285613.1:2761453-2790424 GCF_000327345.1 Myotis davidii
GCCGGGGAGAGTTGAGGGGCGGGAGGGGGGTGCGGTAAGAGATCAACCCAAGGACTTGTATGCATGCATATAAGCATAACAATGGACAACATAAGACAGGGGGTAGGGGAGGCCAGGGGATTGTCAAGGGCGGGGGGGAAAAAAAGGAGACATATGCAATACTCTTTGTAATACTTTAAGCAATAAAAAAAGTAAACATTTAATGCAACAAAAAAGAGATGTCTTTTTGATTAATCAGTTCAGTATTTCAGCAATTTTATTGGCAAAGGTGCCTAGACTTTCCAGTTTTTTCAGGAATAATTTTTGAGTGTGAGTCTAAAATTGCATTTATTACCAATGCAACTGACATTGACTCAGAACTGGTATTCAGCAGGTACTCACCTGAACTCCTATTTTTTGTGTGTGTTTTTTTCACTGATAATATGTCTTCTGACTAGTTAGTGCTCATGCTGTTCCTGTAGACCAGCGGTTCTCAACCTGTGGGTCACGACCCCTTTGGTGGGTGAACGACTCTTTCACAGGGGTCGCCTAAGACCATTGGAAAACACATATATAATTACATATTGTTTTGTGATTAATCACTGTGCTTTAATTATGTTGAATTTGTAGCAATGAAATCGGGGGTCACCACATCGTGAGGAACTGTATTAGAAGGTCGCGGCATTAGGAAGGTTGAGAACCACTGCTGTAGACTATCTCCTTGTTGAGAGATAGGTGTCAACTGTCTATGTATACAGGCATGTACCTAATTCATAGAATCAATCAGGCAAATTTCCAAAGGGAATATTGCTGTTTCTGCCTTCCTTTTTAATTCCCAGAAGTAACTAATATTAACAGTGTCTTGTATATCCCTCTTGAAATCTCTATGACTACATAAGCATGATTTTTTATTATACAAAGAATATCACAATACTATCTTGCTTCTTTTCTCCACTTGTATATTTTGAATATACTTTCCTAGATGTACATCAAGTGTCAGCTTTTTCTTTTATAATTGCTGCAAAATAGTCCACATACAATAATTAATTTAACCAGTCCTCTATTCATAGATATTTAACTTGTTCCTAATATTTAGTTACTGTGAAAAGTATACAAGTAGCATCCTTGTACATACTTCCTTACTCACATGTGCCAGTAATTCCTAGAAGTGGAAATACTATGTAATTTTAAATTTTGATTACAAGTAAAATGTTTAAATTGATGGTAGAAAAATATTTGAATGTAGTTAGGTCACTATGATAAC
Source organism: Myotis davidii (assembly GCF_000327345.1). Taxonomy (NCBI): domain Eukaryota; kingdom Metazoa; phylum Chordata; class Mammalia; order Chiroptera; family Vespertilionidae; genus Myotis; species Myotis davidii. Next base: position 2,762,697 of record NW_006285613.1, read on the forward strand.
ATTAAGTGACTTGTGACATTCTGCCTGCCATTGTGGATCATATAGCTGGTAATGTAGTTAGAACACATACAAATGGGTGCTATTGAAAGGTTGGTTCCAAGGCTGAAGAAAAACTAATTTTTCTCCCTCAGACTATAAAGGAGACCTGTATTTAAATCTCAGTTAAGTGAAAATCTAAAGTCAGTGAACCAGGTTGAGTGAAGCTGTCAATGCAGGTGCCATTAGAAGATACGCCTGCATTGAGATTTTGCTCTGTAAGCTTTAATATGTGTGGGAAGGCAAACCTCCTGGGTATGAATGCTTTATGAATGTCTTTTATAACATAATTTCCATTTGATCTTTAACTGAAAATTATTTCTTAATAAAATTTTATTTGCACTATTGAATTTCAGCTGAATTATGAATGTAAATGATTAAATACTATTTCATTATTTGTGAGCCAAAGATAATCTTCGAAGATATAATTTTTAAAAATATCATACTCTCATAAGCTAGGAAGTCTTTTATTTATTGCATAATAGCTTCTACAATGTTTTTTTAAAAAAATATATTTTATTGATTTTTTACAGAGAGGAAGGAAGAGGGACAGAGAGTCAGAAACATCGATGAGAGAGAAACATCCATCAGCTGCCTCCCTCACACCCCCCACCAGGGATGTGCCCGCAACCAAGGTACATGCCCCTGACCGGAATTGAACCCGGGACCCTTCAGTCCGGAGGCCAATGCTCTATCTACTGAGCCAAACCGGTTTCGGCCAATGTTGTTTTTTTTGTTTTGTTTTGTTTTTTAAAAAAAACATGTACAGAGGTTTACTATTAAAATAGTAATTTTACTACATTAAGAATTTCCATTTTCCTCCCATCATCCAGTAAAGTGAAACATTACTGATACAGAACATATAAACCAGTGTGAAAGTAAGCATGTCTGTTTTCATTACCACTGTATACCAAGCACCAATTCAGCACTTGAAATATATTTGATAAACACATGTTCAGTTAATACTTCAACTCATGCTTTGGTTAACTTAAAAGGGAATCTCCAAGTTCTTATATTTTACCTCCATTGCAATAAGTATGCTTTTAATGTGTTGAAATCACCTACCAATTACACCCACCAGAACATCCCCAGCTCAAATAGAATCAAATTAAGCCAATATGCAGATGGCAGTAATTTTTAATTGATGAATAATGCAGAGGGAGTGATATCAAATTATTTTCCTCCATCTGTTTTTCTGTCCTTTACTGTGCTTCCTTTACTGTGTAATGTGTCATAAATGTTCAGTAAGATACTTCTATGAATAAATTATCAGATTATTTAAATTGCTACATTTAATATCAATGGTTATTATATTTGAGAATTTACTATGTGCCAATCACTAGGTAATTTATAACATGTATTTTAAAAATAAAAAAATAGCCCGAACCGGTTTGGCTCAGTGGATAGAGCATCAGCCTGGGGACTGAAAGGTCCCAGGTTCCATTCCGGCCAAGGGCATGTACCTTGGTTGCGGGCACATCTCCAGTAGGAGGTGTGCAAGAGGCAGCTGATCGATGTTTCTAACTCTCTATCCCTCTCCCTTTCTCTCTGTAAAAAATCAATAAAATGTATTTTAAAAATAAATAAATAAAATAAAAATACCACCCTGGCCGCTGTGGCTCAGTTGGTTGGGCATCATCCTATGCACAGAAAAGTTGCTGGTTCAATTCCCAGTCAGGGCACATGCAGGGTTGTGAGCTCGGTCCAGGTAGGGAGCAAGAAGGTTTTTCTCTCTCTCCCTCTCCTTTTCTCTTTAAAAATCAATAAACTAGTCTTTTAAAAAGTACCATTAATTCTCATACCACTTAATCCTCTACACCACCTTATGTGGTGTAGTATTTTACCCCCATTTTAAGGATGAAGTGAATGAAACTTAAGGAGGCAAAATAGCATTCCTAAATTCAGGCATCACAGTTAAATTAGATTAAAACACAAGTCTGTCCAATTCTCTAAGACTATGGTTTTAATTAATATACAAAGCCACTTCACCATGTTAAACTAAAAAGGGGGGGGGGGACAGAGAGAGGAGAGGGAGGAGAGGAGTATTAATAATATTTTCATTTAAAGATTCAGCTTAGTATACTATAAAAATTTAAGAATGTAATGGAACTAGGGGTTGTTTAAAACCTTTGTTTGTTTGTTTAAAGCTTTTTTTTACTTTATTTTATAGTAAAATAAAATATGCATTTATTATCAGCATGGCAGTGTTTTAAGCTTTTTTATATATATTATTTAATTTTAACCTCATGGCAACTCTTTAAAGTAGATATTATTACCAACCCCAAGTCTGATATTGAGAAAACAGAGGCACAGAAATTAAATACCTTGGTCAAGGTCATACAACTACTAATTAGTAGTTATAAAACATGACAATCTAGAGTTTAGAGAGTGGGTATATGAACTCTATATTTTTATTTCTTTTGAACAATTATAGTTACAATAAATTCCTAAGAATCTTTGGAAGTGAGATTTATAATAACTAGAAGCATTTGTTAGGGTAGAAAAATCCACCCCTGTGTTAACTGACAAAAATTTTAAAAAGAAAAAAAGAAAATTATCTTAGAAGACCAGAATGTGTGACAGAAGCCAACATATTCTTTCTGTTGGAACATTTGCTTGAGGAGAAATAAAGAGCCAGGTAAGCTATTTGTTCTCTGGTGAGAAAAAAAGAAAAATTGAAATAACCCATGGTTATTTCAGAAAGGTAGTTTGGGGTCTTAAATGGAAAGAACTACTTGCTTTAATTTGCCAGTCATTTATTCATTTATTCTTTTGTCAAATATTTATTGAAAGTTTACTATGTACCAGACATTGTGGGGATACCATACCATACCATACCATACCATACCATACATATTATACTATGCTATACTACATTTAGTGGAAGTAATTCTGCATACCACTCTCAAGCACATAAAACACTTCGAGTTAAATCATGCCCCATTGGATCTTTAGAACTAGTCTGTGAAGTAGGTTGAACAGGGTACTTTATTATTATATTTTACATCAATTTGTTGTTCCACTTATTTATGCATTCACTGGTTGATTCTTATATGTGCCCTGACTGGGGATCAAACCTGCAACCTTGGCGTATCAGAACGATGCTCTAAGCAAATGAGCTACCTGGCTAGGACTTGAGCAGGGTACTTTAATCACCATTCCTCAGGCAAGGACACAGAGAAACAATGATGTTGAATGCCTACCCAAGTTTACTGAACTAATAAACATTAGCATCTTACCTCAAACTTACATCTTTTGTTTCCACTTATCTTTTTTCCACTACCCTAGTCTCCTGTTTTCAAACATGTATTTGCTAAGGAAATGTACTCTTCTAGGTTTGGGGAATGCAAACGGGTCTGAGACAGGAGCTCTACTCCCGTGAAATGTTTAATGTAATTGGAGAAACAAAATGTCCACTTATAAAGAAAAAGGAGCATAATCAGAGGAACTTAGAGGAGGAAAAGGCTTTTGAGTGGACAATGATTTGGGGATGTGATAGGATTTGAGCTTGTCTTTGAAATAAGGGCAGAATTTAGATACAGGGACAACAGAGTGAGCCATATCCAGGCAGGAAGAAAAGTGTGGGAAAATAATGGAAATGGAAAGATGTATTGCATGTGTTGTAGGATGTGATTTAGGTCAGTTTAGGCTAATGCCATATGGATAGCAGCAAAATTCAAGCAAAGAGCAACTCCTAGTTCAAAAACATAGAATTTGTTTTTCTTGTTCATTCATTTGTTGCTTTCAGGTTGATATCCCACATATGAGTGAAATCATATGGTTCTTAACTTTTTCTGACTTATTTCGCTTACCATGATATTCTCAAGATCCATCCAGGTTGTTGCAAATGGCAGGTATTATTTTATCTTTTTTAATGGCTGAGTAGTATTACACTGTATACATGTACCACATCTGCCTTATCTAATCATCTATCGAAGAACACTTCAGTTGTTTTCCTACAGATGATGTATCATAGAATTGTACACTTGAAACCTATATAATTTTATTAACCAATGTCATCCCAATAAATTTAATTTAAAAATAAAATTAAAAAGGAAAATATAGAATTATTTGCTACAAAATTATTCTAAACTAATCCCAGTTCAGTAGGCAACAAAAGAATCAACATTGAATAATAGCAACTCCTAGCTTTCTTACCTATGCTAATATCATTTTAATTATTATTTTATGATTATCTTTTCATGTTCAAAGAAAGTATCTGGAAATACTTGGTGTTGGCAGTTTGATTTGCTAAATCCTGTTTAGGGATCACTCTAGGGAAGAGGCTGCTAATTCTTTTCCTCTATCACTCAGCCAAGAACACTACGGAATATTTACTGTGTACTAGATGCTAAACCTACCAAATTAAGGAGGCTGTGGACGCTGTACTTGAAGAATAGAATCTTTGTCTCACCCTTCACTTCCCTTTCACTTTTTAACACATGACAATGTGGAAATAGCTAACACAGGCCTTGGAATTCAAATTAATGTCACTAGTGCCATTGACCTCACTCCATAGTTTATAGAAAGTGTATCTTTTATTAAAAACAGGCAAGAAATAAAAAGAGAAAAGGATCTTACTAAATTTGGGAGGTAGTTTTTTAAGGCAAACTCTGCAAAGTAAATCCAGAACTTACTTTGGTGGTCATATAAGAAATGCCACATTGAGAATTAAGAACCATGACGCAATTTGTGTCTGCATTAAACAAGGGTAAATGCTAGGCTTGGTGTTAGAAAATTCAATTCAAAGCTCTCAGTGGATTAAACAATATCAGTCTATTTCTGACTCATATAAAGCCCAGTTAGGGATGGTGGAAAGGCAGGCCTGGGACTCAGGCTGGTAGAGGCACCCTCACGTTCAGCACGAAGCTTCTAATGTTGCCCGAGAATGTAACACCTCGCTGGCAGATGGGGGAAAGCACAGTGTGCTGTTGCAGAGGAAGTTTTTATGAACCATGGACCATGTCTGGAAATGACAAAAATTGCTTTAACTCTTATTTCCAGAACTTGATCACATACCCCCAACTAATTTCAAGGCAAACTGAATAGTGTAGTTCTTGCCTGGGCACCTGGTAGCCAGGCATTGGTCTACTACAGCATGGATAGAGAGCAAGACTCTAGTGGACGGCTAACAATTACTGTTATAGTTTTCAATTTCTTCTAAAACAATATCTTCTGTGGCATTCTTATTTCTCTGCACTATTTTTTAAAGATATATTTTTATGGATTTCAGAGAGGAAGAGAGAGATAGAAACATCAATGATGAGAGTGAATCACTGATTGGCTGCCTCCTGCACACCCACCACTGCAGATCAAGCCAGCAACCCGGGCACATGCCCTGACCCTGATAGGAAACAGAACTGTGACCTCCTGTTTCATAGGTTGATGCTCACCCACTGAGCCGCGCTGGCCAGGCTGCACTATTTCCCCCACTAGAACCATTTGGTCCATAGTGATGAGGAAAGATGGTGAAAGTTTGCATCAACTTCCATGCCAAGAGGCATGATTTCTAATCAGTGCCTCCATGCAAAGTTTCCTGAATATAAAATATGTGGAACAAACAACAAAGTGTGGAATTACTCTATGGCTCAAGAACACATTTCTCTATAAAGAGGTATCTTCAGTGGGTAACTAACATTGATGGCTTATCAAAGGACTCACTTTAATTAATTTCTCTGTTGCCACAAAAATCCAATTTAAAATCAGGCCTGTTACATAATTTGTTCAGCTTGAAGAGTAAGGTCTTAGAGAGCATTTCATCAGACCAACCAATGGAAAAGGCATAACGTAACCGAAATTTGGAACATCAGCTTATTTTATGGTTCAGTCATTAACAATAAGCGAACTCCCACAAAGAGAAAAAGAGCACCTTCATGCCGAGTCCATGCTTGAAATGATGCTATTTTTTAATGAAAAGTAATTCATGCCTGTATGGTTTGGCTTGTGTCCCCCTAAAATTTCCATGTGGAAATCCTAACCCTCCAATACCTTAGAATGTGCCTTTATTTGTAAAAATGGTTGTCACAGATATAATTATTTTTTTAAATATATTTAAAACATAAAAAATACAGATTTGTTGATTTTTTACAGAGAGGGAGGGAGAGACATAGAGAGTTAGAAACATCGATGAGAGAGAAACATCGATCAGCTGCCTCCTGCACACCCCCTACTGGGGATGTGCCCGCAACCAAGGTACATGTCCTTGACCGGAATCGAACCTGGAATCCTTGAGTCCCCAGTCCGACGCTCTATCCACTGACCCAAACCGGTTAGGGCGATATAATTATTTTTGATGACATCATTAGGGTGGGCCCTAATTCAATATGGCTGGTGTACTTATAAAAATGGTAAATTTTGAGACAGAGACACACACACAGGGAGAGCAATATGTGAAGTTGAAGGCAGAGATCAGGGTGATGTTTCTATAAGCCAAAAATGCCAAAAATTGCCAGCAAACCACCGGAAGCTAGGCAAGAGGCATAGAACAGATTCTCTCTCACAGGTCTTGGAAGGAACCAACCAGACCAAAACCTTAATCTTGGACTTCTAAGCTTAGGATCAATGTGTTAATAAATATCTTTAGATTAAGCCACCTAGTTTGTGCAGCAGTCCTGGAAAATTAACACAATGCTTCAGCATTACAAGACATCTATGGCCAACGATGCTATAGGGCATTGATGGAGAACCTATGACACGCGTGTCAGAGGTGCATTTGCCTAAAAGTTTCAACATTGAAGAGAATGATACATCTTCACTGTAATTGGCAGTCTAGCACAGACTTGGAAGTCAATAGCTGCTGACATTCTTTTTAACATTTTTATCTTGTAATTAAATTAATTGGAGTGACATTGATTAATAAGATTATATAGGCTTCAAGTGTATAATTCTATGTTATATCTCTATATTGTATTGTGTGCCCACCACCCAAAGTCAAATCATCTCCCCTCACCATATATTTTACCCCCTTTACCCTTTACATTCTTAAGGAAGAACAGTTTTGTAGCCCAAGGGAAGCTTTGTATGTATGGTGGTGGTGGGATAGTGCTGTTGGGAAAGGGCAATAGAATGGTGGGGCAGCAGGCCTATGCACCATATGTGGGGTATGATGAATTCCTCCTAAGAAAGTGGTGTTAGATCTGTTTGCTTTGCTCATTGTTCAATTAACTGATGCATTAAAATAGTGCAGGGCCTCCTAGAGTTTCGTTGGGTTAAATTAGTACTGAAAGAAACCATTTAAAGGTGATATTTAAGAAGTAAATAATTGACTTCCATTCTTAAACCTATGTATTTGTTAATATGAAGAATATCTAGATGGCAATTCCCTATTACCCTAATTGAGTTTCTAGTGGCATGATGATATCAACTTGTTTTTTCTAGTGCATATTTGAAATGGTTTAAATTTGTTTGGTGAATGTCTTCAATATACTGTAATATATTTTCTTGGAGCAAAAAATCTAGTTTTATACTTATTGGATGATATAATTCCTAGTGATGTCAAAATAAATGTTTGCTGTATCACTCACTATCAAGTGTAAAGGATGTACAGAAAAAGAAAAATACAATACCCAATATTTTAAGACCTGTTGAAATTTATGTGCTTTCAATTAGTATTTATTGCAGTATAGTATCCCTGGCCTCTCAAGTTATTTTTGTTAAGATTTCATTACAATTCTCCATTTGTGACATCGACTAGAGAATATACTCATAAATGTTCTATATAAAAACATTTGCATTTCAGAAATTTAAAAATCTATTAATTTTTATCTGCTTTATCTGATTTACATATCTGGAGTTGTACCTTAAAAACTGAGTGATGGTTAAAAGTACCTTTACGTCTTTTCTTTAACTTATTATTTTTAATAATGTCAGAATTATAGAAATACTATAAAATCATAAACGATTTCTACCGAAGGTCTTGTATACATGCATATAAGCATAACTAATGGACATAAGACACTGCGGGGTAGGGGAGGCCAGGGGATTGTCAAGGGCGGGAAGAAAAAAAAAAGGACACATATGTAATACCCTTTGTAATACTTTAAGCAATAAAAAAAAAACCACAAAAACAAACAAACAAAAATAACAATTTCTATACATTTTTCACTTAGGTTCCCCGAATGTTAAACTTAGCATATCCACATTTGCTGCCTGTCTCTTTCGGTCTTGCCTAAGATAAACATTTTTTTTTTGTAATTCTTGAATTTCCCTCTTACACCATAAGTGCAGTGAGGACTTCTTATTCCTCCTCTGTAATTTTAATATAATGCTTACAACGAATAGTCAATGACCAGTGCTAGCAATGAAACCTAATTTCTGATCACAAACAAATCTAAACTCACAAACTGACGTAGTTTTGGAATACATCTCTGTTTATTCTTTATCATCTTCCTTTGCTGACAACTTCCAAACATTTATCCCTGTCCAGACTGCTTAAGATCTGTATGACATCCTGATTTCCATCTGAATATTTCATAAGTACCTCACATTCACATGTTTTTCTCTGATAAAAGAAGAGAGGGCATGAGAAGAGCCTTTCTCCAAACTCATCCATTTTCCTTTAGGTCATGCATACTTTTTTCAGGTATACACAGCCAATGAAAATGGCCACATCTTAATCCATAAAATCAGTCTTCAACAAATTGCAAGGAATTTGGGTTAGACCATATTTTCTGAACATATTTCAATTAAAGTAGAAATCAATACCAAAAAAAATAAACTAAACAGAGAGGATTTTCTTGTGATCTTTTGTGTGTGATATCAAAAGGAACTAGCAGTTCCTGATCTAATAATTTTTGCCAGTTTGGTTACTGTTTGCATGATATGTGTTTCTCTATCTTTTTACTTTCACTATATTTCTGTCTTTGAATCTAAAGTGCATATCTTATAGACTGTGGATAGTTGGGTTATTGTTTTTAAAAATCTATGCTATCAACCTTTGTTTTGAATATTGAATCCACTGATATTTAATCTAGTAAGTGATAAAATGGGATTTATAGCTGACATTTTGCCATTTGTTTTTATTTTTCTTATGTGTTTTTGTTGCTCTATTAGTCCATTACTGTGTTCTTTTGTAATAAGCAGATATTTTCTATTGTGTTACTTAAAAATTTTCTGTTCTAAAATTATTTGCCTGACTGGGTAGCTCAGTTGGTTAGAGCATTGACTCAATATGCCAAGATTGAGGGTTTGATCCCCAATCAAGGAACATATAAGAAGCAACCAATGAATGCATAAATAAATGGAACCACAAATCAGTGTTTCTCTCTCAAAGCAATCAAATAATAATTTTCAAATAATAAATTAAAATAAAATAAAATAATTTGTTGGTTGAATGGTTGTGCTTGGAATTACAGTTAACATCTTAAAACAAACTAGTCCTGATTTATACCAATTGAATTTCAATAAAAATTGTGTTCAACATATTTTCATTGCCTCTGCCTCCTATATGTTATTCTTGTCATACACATTGCATCTTTATTCATTATAAGCCCGTTGACAAAATTTTATAAATATTATTTTATGCAGTTGTATTCTAAATTAGAAGAAAAATACTTTTACACTGCCTCTTATATTTACTTATATAATTACCTTTACCAGTACTCTTTATTTCTTTATGTAGTTCCAAGTGACTGTGTAGTATCTTTTCATCTTATCCTATTAAGTATTTTTAAAATATATATTATTGATTTTTTACTGGGGATGTGCCTGCAACCAAGGTATATGCCCTTGACCGGAATCAAACCTGGGACCTTTCAGTCCTCAGGCTGACGCTCTATCCACTGAGCCAAACCAGTTAAGGCATATTAAGTATTTTTTAGGACAGGTCTACTAGTAATGCGTCTTCTCCGTTTTTGTTTATCTTGGAATGTCTTGATTTCTCATTCATTTTTGAAAAATATTTTTGCTGGATGTAGACTTTTTTTAAATCCTCACCCAAGGATATGTTTATTGATTTTTTTAGACGGAGAGGAAGGGAGAAAGGGAAAAAAAAAACACATAGATGTGAAAGAAGCATCAGTAGGTTGCCTCCTATATGTGCCCCGACCAGGGAGGGAACCCACAACATTTTGATGTAGGGGATGACACGCTAACCAACTGAGCCACGTGGCCAGGACTGGATATAGCCTTTTTGATTGACAGTCTTTTCAGCACTTTGAATGTGTCCTCCCACTGCCTTCTGGTTTCATGGATTCTGATGAGAAGTCAGCTCTTTCTCTTACTGAAGGTCCCTTATACATGATGAGTGGCTGGCTATTTTCTTACTCTTTTCATAATTCTGTTTTTGTGTTTGGCTTTCAACAGTCAGAACATGATCTGTCTATATTTATTTTGAGTTCCTCCTACTTGGAGTTTTTTGAGTTTCTTTAGGATATGAATTAATGTTTTCCATCAAATATTGTAAAATTTCATTCATCATTTCTTCAAATATTCTTTCTGCCTTTTTTGTTCTTCTGGGACCCCTATTATGCATATATAAATATGATTGATGATATTCCACAAGTTCCTAACAATCTGTTCACTTTTCTTTAGTCTTTTTTTTTTCTTGTTGTATCTTAGACTGGATAATCTCAATTGGCCTATTTTCAAGTGTGCTTACTCTTTCTTCTACCTGCTCGAATCTGCTACTGAGCCCCTCAGTGGATTTTTTTTTTCATTTTCTTCATTGCAATTTCAATTCCAGAATTTCTGTTTGGTTATTTTGTATAATTTATATGTTTTTATTGATATTTAGTGAGGCATTGAGGTCATATTTTCTTTTAGTTCTTTACACATGGTTTCTTTTAACTCTTTCACCATATTTATAGTAGCTGGTTTAAATATTTTTCAAGGAAGTTAAATGTCTTGACTACTTCAGGAACTGTTTCTATTATCTATTTTTACCCACCTGTATATGGGCCATACTTTCCTGTTTCTTTGTATATCATGCAATATATTTTGTTGTTGAAAACTGGATATTTCAGGTAACATAATATGATAACTCTAAAAATCAAATTTCCCCTTTCTCAGGATTATTGTTGTTGCTATTTGTTGTTGCTGTTGTTCTTGTTGATGTTTGTTTAGTGAATTTTCTGGGCTGAGTTGGTAATGTCTATATTCCTTGTCTTTTCTAGCCACTAAATTTTTCTTGGTTAGCTAATAATTGGCTAGAGATTCTTAAATATCTTCAAAGAATAATTCTTTCATGTTTCTCTAAGGCAATGGTTCTCAACCTTCCTAATGCTGTGACCCTTTAATACAGTTCTTCATGTTGTGGTGACCCCAATTTCATTGTTACAAAGTGAACATAATTAAAGCATAGTGATTAATCACAAAAACAATATGTAATTATATATGTGTTTTCCGATAGTCTTAGGCGACCCCTGTGAAAGGGTCGTTTGACCCCCAAAGGGGTCGCGACCCACAGGTTGAGAACCGCTGTTCTAAGGGGTTATGTGCTTGTGTATTGGGGCATGCTTTCAATGTTTACAAAGGTTTGGTTTAGGCCTCTCTTCTTAATTGTGCAGGACATCAAGGTCAACCCAAAGGAAAAAATCAGGGCTTTCTCACTTTCTTCATAGACATGCCCACAGCCCTGCACATGCACACAATCTTCTAAATCCCCAGTGATGTGCCAGAGCTTTTCAAAGTTTCCTATGGGCATCTCATTCCCCAGATTTTCTTTTAAAGTTTTGGTCAGCCTCTCAATTGCCCCCTGTACTGATCCTTAGACAGCTGAAAGGTTAAACAATTGCATGGGAATTATTTTGTCCCCCTTTGGAGTGAACTGAAGCTGGGAGGCCAAGTCAAATAACATCAGCCTGTGAATGGGGTTATTCTGTGGAGCTGTCAGTCTGGTAAAATAATGACAATGGTCGGGAGATAAGATGTTTTGAGAAGGTCCAGATCTGGTCCATTTCCTCAAGTGGATACAATCCTGCTTGTTCTTATGGCTATTCGTGTTTGTGAGGCTACTAATGTTCAAGGCTGTTCTAGAACTAGAAAGTGGGAGGTAGCTGCAGGTTAAGTTACAATTCCATGAACTTATATTCTTATTAATATTCAGCAGTTTTTCTCGAATAAATGCCCTTTGTATTGGTGTGAGCATTTGGCTAATTTCCAGAGTTTAGAAACAGTTGATTTTGACCATTTTCCAGGGTTTTGTTATTTTTATGGAAGTCTATATTTACTGAGGTCTTCTCTGCCTTTCCCCAAAGCATACACTTTTAACTACTGCCCTGTAGTTCTCTTTCCTTGGCTGACTCAATCATTCTTCAAGTTTTCTCTTAGAAATAACATCCTCCAGGATGCCTAGAGGAAGCTAGGCTTACACAAGAAGGGCTAAGCACTCTTCCTATTCCCTATAGTAACAGCCTGTATCCTTTTTCTCTTTAATAACAAATAAACAGGCAGTTACAATATGATCTGGTATCCCTCCTATGAGACTGTAACCTTCTTGAGAAGAGGAATGCTGTCTCTTTGGAACTCAAACACATATTGCCTAGGGAGGGATAAGGTGAACTGAATGTAGGGAGTCAAGTGTTTGATTCTTAATTATTAAATGTCAGCAAGTAAAAGAAAGAAACAAACAAAAACCCTTGAAACTGGGAACAAATTAAATACACTTTCTAAAAACAATTTTCTCAAGAAAAAGTCCATTTCACTTTATCCTTGTTACTAATTTAATTGCTGCTCTTAATCCTTTTCTAATCTATGCATAAGGTTCTTAACTGGCCCTAAGGCATTTGCTTTATGAGTCATTTTGAAGTATAATAAGTATTCGTAAAGTTCTTTATTACTCTTCTCTTGACAATCGCTACTACTATAATAGAGTGTTTTTCCACAGACAAACACAACAAATTCATCTCTAATTCAATTTGTTGAAACAAGTCTGCTGAAGCAGAAAAGGAGGCGGAAATTTAAAGATGCAGCAAGATAGTTTCATTCTACAGCCTTCTCTATATATAAAAAAAAACATAATAGAAGGGAAATTCAGGTAAAATGTTCTTACAGCAATAGGAAATATTTCAGAACCTAAACTTTGCTATGACAGCCAACCTCCAACCTAATCTCTGAACGAGTCAGCTAAGTGAAATGTAATAATTGCTCTGTCACACATCAGTATAGAAAGCCACCTCCAGTTTTGTGTTCTCTCCCTTATGGTGCTGATGTTGTAGGCTGTTATTGAAAATGGGCTGAGAAATTTGGAAGAACTACTTAACAAAGGAAACTCAGCAAATGTAAAGAGGAAAGGGGGAGAGATGACAAGACCAGCTGGGGAGGACGGAAAATGATGATTCAAGAGGAAACGTTGAGAGTGATAACTGGTATGTAAAGGTTACAAGAGAAGGCAGAAACACCAGTGACATGTTGAGTTAGAACAAAAATTTTCCTCTCTGTGTTTTGGCAGAGCCTGCAAGGCACTTTGGGCTTGGACATGAGATTTATAAATCAAAGTAACTGAGCTACGTTGGATTGTTTAGAATAGCTTCTTTTTAAAATTTAAAAAAAAATATTTGTACTGATTTCAGAGAAGAAGGGAGAGGGAGAGAGAGATAGAAACATCCATCTTGAGAGAGAATCATTGATTGGCTACCTCCTACATGCCCCACACTGGGGGTCGAGCCTGAAACCTAGGCACGTGCTCTGACCGGGAATTGAACCGTGACCTATTGGATGTTCATAGGTTGACAATCACCGGGCCATGCTGGCTGGGCTAGAATTGTTTTTCATTACTCTAGACTTCACTCTGCTTCTCTACTTTTATTTTATTTTGATATAATTTTCTAAAATACCTGAGATTGAGAATATAGTTTTCTATAACATGTATTTAAAAATGGAGACACCAATTAAATAAAAATTACTGTTGATAATTTAATAAAACTATAAACCATACAGCAGCTGAAAACAGTATTTACTTAAGATCCATCAAGGCTAGGTATGAAGTCAGGATGCTGCGTGCCAGGGTGAACTTATTGACTTAGAGGATACGTTCTGTGTTTACGCACATGCTTTCCCTTTGTCTAGAATACCTTTCTCCAGCCCTGAATACCTGATGAATGTCCAACACATGCCTCAATAGCAAGTCACATACCTCATGCTCTAATTGTATTTTCCCCTTAAGGTGTGGTAGGTGTGCTTAATGCTTCTGGAGCCAGAGTGCCTGGTAGCTGTGCTCCTTCCAAGCTGTGAGACCTTGGGCAAGTCATTTAAGCTCTCTGTGCCTCAGTTTTCTCATCTGTTACATGAGCATGATATTAGTATCTACTCCATGATATACTGCGCAGCTGTACTATAGAACTATGCAAAGCTTTTAACCACTTTCTAAGTGCATATCAACTGTTCTATGAGTTTGTGCTTTTATTATCTGTTCCCCATTTCACTGGTTCTTTGTATAACCAACCACTCTATCCTTCTCATAAATGTCTCTTATAACCTTTATTGCAAGTAGTTGCCAGAACACCTTTTTCCTGGACTGCGCTGAGAGCTTGAGGGAAGAGACCTTATTTTAGTCACTACTGTATCCCAGCATTCAGTCCAGTACCTGGCACAGAGTGTTTATTCAAAATGTCATTTGCTCTTTCTCTCTCTTACATGGCTCACCCGTTTTTAACTCCAGGCCCATAATTCTCAGAATTTCCCCAGGATATTGTTTTATCTACACTAATCATTTGTGTTTTTTGAGTTTTGACTGTTCAGTTTCTGCTGATGACTCTCCACATATACCCACTAGCACCCTACTGCTGGTGTCAATGTAAGAAACATTCAAACCTACCCATCCGGTGTGGCTCAGTGGTTGAGCATTGACCTATGAACCAGGAAGTCATAGTTCAAGTCCAAGTCAGGGCACATGCCCAGGTTGTAGGCTCAGTCCCCAGTGGGGGGTATGCAGGCGGCAGCCAATCGATGATTCTCTCTCATTATTGATGTTTCCATCTCTCCCTCTCCCTTTCTCTCTGATTAATAATAATAATAATGAAAACATTGCTGTTGTTAAAAAAAAGAAAGAAACATTCAAACCTATGGAGAAATTTTGTGAGTTTATTTGAGCCAAACTGTCAACAATTGCTAGGAAGTAAAACCTTGACAGATTGAGAAAATGCTGAGAATGCCAGTTTTGCACCTCATTTTATACATTACAGTCAGAAGAGAAGACATAAGTGGGTCACTTGAAATCCATTGGTGATAGATTAGGAAGGCGGGGGAAAGCAAAGCGGGGTGACTCTGGGATTGGATAGTGAAATGATAGACACATGCATCTTTTACATAGGTGGGCACAGGATAGTTGGCAGTCAACAACTAACATAACGATAAGGGGATTTGTGGTCCCTGCCCTGGTGCATTGGTTGTGCCCTATAGGGTCTGGAAAGGGGAAGTTACCTTGATGTTTCCAAAGGTGTGTTATCCTAGATGCAAAAGACAATAGACAGAGAAAGATTTACTTTTGTCAAGGAAGATTCTAGCCTAGGACATGACTACCTGCCACAAACTGCTTTTAGTTAAAAAAGTTTTAGTTTCAGACCATATTTAGTGATTACTTTCGGTCTCTGAGTTTGCAAGGCCACCACGCAAGCCTCCCCTGAGCTTGTCAGGTTTAGCACGTGGCCTCTTTTCATCCACACTAGCTTCCTCTTACTGGCAGGATATCTCTCTTTGGAAATGCTGCCACCACCTCAAATGAACTCTGTTCTCTAACTCCACTCTGTCTTTTCTCTTAAACTACCTCTCTTCCTTTCCAATGTTGCAATTGAATTGCTTAGGCAAAACTGCTTTCATCATAGTACATTATCTTGTGTTGGTTTTTATATTATTTGAGTTCAAAATGCTAGAGATCGGAGCTTTATATTTCTGAATACCAAATTTGAACACAAATATGCACAGTAAATTATAGGTAATTATTCTACAGAATCCAAGTAATAGAGTGGTATTGATTGAAAATGTAATCACTCTCCATACCTACCTCCTACTGCTGTAGTCCTCTTCAATGGTCTGTTTTCTCCTGCTCCAATTCCTTTCTCTCTTTTGTTTATGGCTTCGTAAGCTTTTTCCTATCCTATTCTGTCACAGTCTTAGCCTTTTCTTCTCAGCCTATCTTCTTCCTTCCTTTTTATTCTCTTTCTTATACAAAGCTTCTTTGAAAAGGTTCTATTCAACTTAATAAACACTCCTAGCCCTCTGGCTTCTTATCTCACGGCCCCTCCCCCCAAACACACAGACACACACACACACACACACACACACACACACACACACACACCCGCAAGCAATTTGAAGTCAATTTAACATTGTAGGGATGCTTACTGTGCTTTGTGTATATAAAGATGGGTAAGAAGGACTGTCTTATTCAGCAAAACTAGTTGGATAGAGGTATCAGAGTGGCAGTTTCAAAGATTATGAAGTAGGTAAAGGCCAGTTCATAGTGGCTTAGTTGGAGTACAGAATTTTCTGGTTAGAGAAAATAAGAAAGCTAGAGCTGATCATGTATTAAAAATACTCTGATGCAGTTTCTCACTCACGTTTGCTTCCTTGATCGTCACGTCTTAGGCTATTCAGAATGAGTACAACTGATTTGCCAGATTCCTTCTCTGCAATTGATAAGCACAATTCAATAAGCTAAATAAAATGGATCTGATGATTTAAAAAATAATGTTATGAAAGCTAGTTATGGCCTCTGATTCTTAAATCAACAACAAAGCACCATTATTTAGAATAAATAGAATCCCAGAAAAGCTTATGTGTTCCTTATTTTTCATGCATATACTGTTCTGTGAGAGTCCACAAGGCACTCTAAGATTGCAATTTCAGCCATTAAAATTAGCATGAGCGACAGTTTAAAAAAACTCAAGGAATGACATAGATCAGTGGTTCTCAACCTTCGTAATGCCGCGACCCTTTAATACAGTTCCTCATGTTGTGGTGACCCCCAACCATAAAATTATTTTCGTTGATACTTCATAACTGTAATTTTGCTACTGCTATGAATCATAATGTAAATATCTGATATGCAGGATGTATTTTCATTGTTACAAATTGAACATAATTAAAGCATAGTGATTAATCACAAAAACAATATGTAATTATATATGTGTTTTCCTAAGGTCTTAGACGACCCCTGTGAAAGGGTCATTCGACCCCCAAAAGGGTCAAGACCCACAGGTTGAGAACCGCCGATATAGATGGTGGTGGTATTCGAATCAGCACATCAGACTTGTTCCTCTTTTTGAAACGCCAGGACAAGAAAAGGGAGTATTAAGTGCATCCGCTTTCAGGAGACAGATGGAAACTGGGACATAGAGATCAAGAAAAGTAGGATTGAGTATGGAAAATAAACCAAAGCAAAATCTGAATGAGAGAAACCTTGAGCAATCCAATGAACTGGAACAGAAAATGTGCAAAACTACTTGATTTTTTAAAGCTTTGCAGGCATAAAAATCTAGGACTGATAAAGAACATACTTCATGTGTATAAAAATGCATGCCAAGCCCAGGCCGGTGTGGCTCAGTTGTTTGGACATTGTCCTGGGCACCAAAAGGTGACCAGTTCGATTCCCTGTCAGGGCACATGCCTGGGTTGCAGGCTGGATCCCCAGTAGGGGGCATGCAAGAGGCAACATAACAATGTTTCCCTCTTTCCATCTCCCTTCCTCTCTCTCAAAAAATCAATAAAAAATGCATGCTGAGTATATCCATAAACCTAATTTAATGTGCCCAGTTTCTTAGCATCAAGGAGGGTACTGCTGATACTGGTGATACTAAGAGACTAACGGGCTCCAATTGCTTCCAAATATTAGTTACTTCCCCACCACTCCTCTACATTTTTTATTATTCCCCATTTCTCTACTCCTTTCCCCCTTCTCTGTTATACATTAAACTAATCCCAGTAAGTAACTGTAGAGGGTTTATGGGAGGATTTTCTCGGAGTCCTGCTGCGGCAGAACACAGCCTGTGAGGAGAGAGGTCAAAAAATAATACCAGTCCACATCTTGCAGCCTTCACAATTTCCCTGAGCCGTGTGTGTGTGTGTGTGTGTGTGTGTGTGTGTGTGTACCCGTACACATCTAAGGTCCAATATATTTGTGAAATATGTATCCTCATTCACTAATTATCTTATTTTTTTCTCGGAAGCAATAAGGAAGTAAAAATCATAACAGAAAAATGTGCCTCTCTGTGAATAATATTCTCTGCTCATGCAGGCATGGCAGTATTTCATGTACTATTATGTGCTTTGTACTGATACAGTTTTCATGTCTGTGGTCATGCCCTTGGGCACCCCAGATGCTTTCTTCTCCTGTTTGCTGTTATGAGGAATAATTCAGAAACATGCTCCACTCTGGGACTCCATTTGGTGCCTATATACACGTATCCTGTAGTATGTCTAGCATACATTTCACATGCGCAGCCCTAAAAATATTTAAGTGTTGACTTGGAGTTAGTATATTTTTTAGAGGAAAAGGGTATATTTGACATTTACCCAATTTCTTAGGAATCAGAAAAAAGCAATTATTTCAGAGCATGTTTATTATTTGAGACTACTTTGGTGTTACAGAAATAATATTGAGACCTTAGGGTTTTCCTCACCAAATGTTATTAATTTGTTTAAGAGGATGAGAAGCAAAAGCTGTAATGATTTTAGCAAACATTTCTGCCTGCAATCAAAACCATTTGTGCTCCCGTTCCAATCACCAGAGAGATTAAAATCATAACCATTTTACAAGAGTGCATTTTTGACAGATTTTCTAATAAAAGGGATAGAGCTGATAATGCAGGTGGCAAGAAATTATTCCCCTGAATGCTGGTAAGGTTATGAAGGCAACATTTTTCAAAGGACTAGTTTTGGTAAATAGATTTTGACTGCGCTTGTGATACAAAGTTGTCCTACATTGGAGATTAAAGACTCTTTTACCAGAAGTGACTTAAGAGATCTGAAGATGAAATATAGTTCCAATTAATTTCATATTCCTGTGCCAGTGATGCTCTTTTCTCTTTTCAGAAGGAAACTGGCCACTTGGATTCTATGGAATTTTGTGAGAAGCTTCCATGCGATACCCTTATTTTGATAACACAAAGATCTTGGCTGGGTCTTTGGTTGGATCAGATGTGACTCAGTATTTGAGGATTTGAAGCATCTTGTGTCAGACTGAAAATAACACTCTTTTCCACTTATGAAATGATCCCTCGAGGAGCAGAATTTTCAGTCTTATTTAAGTCTGTTGTCTCATCCTGGTTGTTCTATTTCAATACACTGAGAGGAACTCACTAAGTGCTGCAACTTTGCAAAATAACTTTTGTTTTCCTTTCTTACCTGTTAAGTGTACCTCCAGTTCTGTTTCAAAGTTCAGCATGATCTTTTAAAATGAGGAATTACAGGTTCAATTTCTAGCTTTGTCACTAAGTTGTGTGACTTAGAGTAAGTCAACATCTAGGACTAAAACTGCCTGTCTGTGTTGTTATCTTAGGTTAGTATTTTGCTGTTGTTGAAAATGGTGGTGGTTATGTTTTTTGTAAGGGTAAAATATAGTAATAATTGTCAGAAAATTATTTGCTTGAGCACTTAAGGGCTATCGCCTTCCATGAGAGCAAGAGGAAGTAGGAGAAGCTTGCAACCTGATCCAGAAAAGAATGGGTCATTCCTTGTGCTTGTATTAATCATTTCTGTCTTATAACTCTGCCGAGAACAAAAGGGATCTTTTCAGAAACCAAAATTCAATGGGTGATACTTCGGGAAAGGATGAGGCAAAGAGCTTCAGGTGGCTATGAAGCACTGATGGTCTCTGAGGATTTAGGAACAGATACTTGGAATCTAGAATATTGCAATCAGCTACTCTTCATGTTCACATTTGTTATTGACTATGCTTAGTGTAAGGCTTCCAAAAGGCATACATTTAGAGAGAAGATATAAAATCAGACAGAAGGTTATACAAATGGCAATGTCACTCAAGCTTACATTATGGTGTATTCTTGTGAATGGGAGAGAAAGAAAGGCTGGAGTTACAGTTAACTTACTGGAAAATACCTATATTTAAAGTGGTATTCCAGCCCAGCCAGTGTGGCCCAGTGGTTCAGTGTCAACCCATAAACTAGGACAGTGGTCGGCAAACTGCGGCTCACAAGCCACATGCGGCTCTTTGGCCCCTTGAGTGTGGCCACAAAGTTTCAATCACCCTGTATGTGTGCGCCCGCACGTGGTATTTTGTGGAAGAGCCACACTCAAGGGGCTGCAGTTTGCCGACCACTGAACTAGGAGATCATAGTTCGATTCCAAGTCAGGGCACATGCCTGGGTGGCAGGCTCCATCCCCAGTTGGGGGTGTGCAGGAGGCAGCCAGGACCTACAGGAGGCAACCAATCAATGATTCTCTCTCATCATTAATGTTTCTATTTCTCTCCCTCTCTCCCTTCCTCTGAAATCAATAAAATATATTTAAAATTTAAGTGGAATCCATTCTATCACCCTCAGTTCCCTTACTCTGTGTTATTTTCCCAATATGACATATATTTTCTTTTTCTTTATATTCTGTCTCTCCAACCAAGTCAGATTCATGAACTCCAGTACCTGGAGTAACACCTGGCACAGAGCTAGCATTCAAAAATATTTATTAATTATGAAGGGGGTTGGGATATGATACCCTTAGATATGCCACTTTGGCATAGGACTATTTTGAGCTAAAAGCAATGAGAAAAAGCAGATACATGAAGAACTCTCTGCCCTCCCCCTAACCATCTAAAAGCAGGGCATACTTTCCCTCCTGAAGGTGCCACCTCCTCTCCCATACCAAGAAGAAGAGAAGAACTCTTAACACCAGAGATGGACGTAGCATTGAGATGAGTCTGTATGGACAAGCCTTACTAAATAATCCTTATCCACTATTAGTTTCCCTCATATGTTTACCTTCCCAGATATTACCATCCCTAGAAGCCCGAACTCCATTTCCTTTGTCTAGTCACTTCCCTACAATTTATTATCTTTTGTTAAAATGGCCTATAAGCCCCAAGTCTAACTGTCTCTCTGGATTTTTTAAAACTTTTTTTTTCCTTCAAAGCCCCTGTACGTGTAAAATAAAATGTGCATGCCCTTTGTCCTGTTAACCTTTTGTACATTTTGTCTTTTGTACATTTAACTGGCTAGTCCTAGCTATGAACCTAAGAGAGTACAAGTTTTTCCTCCTCTACTGGTCAACGAATGGTTACCCATATCCCACAGGTTAGCTTTTCCTAGGCCACAGTCTATGCGGACTACCATTGCCAATGTTAATCACTGGAAAATTACAAATGATAGGAGTGATTTACTTGTCATTTGGAAAGAAGGCATTATCAAAATCTGATTACCCTCTGGGGGTGTATCTACACATGAATGCTGTTTGTCTAATATGAGTCCTGGCATAGTGGAATAGATAGGGAGAAATATAACATTAGCTATAATTTGAGCACGTTATAGATGTCAGGTCCTTCAAGTGCTTTTTGAGTTTTATTTAATCTTCTATAAGGTAGATAGTATTAACAGTCCTGGGTTTTTTTTTTAAATGTGTTTTTATTGATTTTATTGAGAGGAAGGGAGAGGGAGATAGAGACATCAATTATGAGAGAGAATCATCGATTGGCTGCCTCCTACATGCCTCCCCAATGGTGTTTGAGCCTGCAACCTGGGCATGTGCCCTGACTGGGAATTGAACCCTGACCTCCTAGTTCATGGGCTGACGCTCAACCACCAAGCCACACCAGCCAGGCACCAGTCCTGTTTTAAGATGAGATAACAGGCACAAATGGCTAAGTTACTTGCCCAAGACCCAAAGTTAGAGTCTGAATTTGAACCTAGGAAGCCAAACAACAGTATATGCTTGCTCACTACACTCTGCTACTTACTGTGTAGTGTCACATAACTATAGTAACAAAATTGAGGCAAAAATAGTGTTTAAAAGAGAGTCAGGGAAAATGTCACTTCCTGAGATCTTAAGCAAGTGAGAGTCAATAAAGTTACTCCAGGAAAGAACAGATCTTGCCCCTCTGCATTTCTAGTAAATAGTGGGGGCCAGGTGATAGGAAGAAGATAGAAAACCAATCTGGTAAGAATTCCTCTTACTCTCTAACTCTTTTTAGTGCCTCATAACAACAGTTTTTATATCATACACATGTTCAGCAATGGTTGAAAGATGGCAATACATTGTATTTTATAGGCAGCCTGAGGGACAAGAATCTAGATGACAAAACATGATGGGGAAATATGATGGGTCAAACCCGATGAATGAAGAAAATAGGTGAACAGACACATGATAATAATTGGCCAATAGAAGTTTCCATAAGCAACTGAATAGCAATGAAAAGGAAGGGCACAGAGCTGTCTAGAAAGGTATTAAATAGAGAAAATTTAGCCTTTACAAACATGAAAATCAGAATTATCAATAGAACAAACATATTAAGTTCAACTTAATATTTTCTAGAAATTTGACATTAAGAACTAGAATGGCCAAGTAAGATAGGACACAGCTCTCATAATTTCATTCTCTTTCCATAAGCATGCTATATGGTATATCAAGTATTATCCACATTTTAATTGGTGAATCTGAACTTAGGATAAGGAGAGTTTACTAAGTTTTCTATTTAATTGCACTCCTATAATACGGATGCATTTGCCACAGGGACAATATATTTTGTCTTTGGACTAGGGTACTCTAAATACTGTTTGCTGATATTTGTTCATTTTTGTGATTTTTAAATATTTTATTGATTAACACTCCTAATTGCTTTTTTTCACTGAAAGTCAATTATATTTTAAAACAAATTTAAATAGTAAGAAAACAATCATATATTTATGCAATCTAGTTTCCATTTGCAGTGATCTTTTTTTCCTTTTGTATAGATCTATATTTCCATTTGGTATCCGTTTCTTTCTGCCCTAAGGACTGCCTTTAATATTTCATGTATTACTGGACTATTGGTAATGAATTATTTCATCTTGTTGTTCCTCAGGAATTCTTTATTTTATTAAATATCTATATATGTATATATATATATATATTTAAATATATGTATGTGTGTGTATATATTATATATATTTATATATTTAATTGATTTCAGAGAGGAAGGGAGATAGAAACATCAATGATGAGAGAGAATCATTAATTGGATGCCTCCTGCACTCTCCCTACTGGGGGAGATCGAGCCCGCCACCCAGGCATATGCCCTTGGCCGGAATTGAGCCTGGGACCCTTTAGTCTGCAGGCTGATGCCCTATCCACTGAGCCAACCCAGCTAGGGCAGTCTTTATATTTCCTTCTCAATTAAAATATATTTCCACCGGCTATAGACGTCCAGGCTGATTGTTTGTTCTTTTAGTACTTTAATGAAGTTGCACTACTATCTTCTCACGAGCATGATTTCCAATGAGAGCTCTGCTGTCTTCCTTTTCTCTGTTGTTCTGTACATACTATGTCGTGTTTTGTTTTGTTTTTTTTTTTTTTTTTCAGGGTGCTTTTAAGATTTACTCTTGATAACTACCCTTAGGCAATCTGATATGATATAACTTAGGGTTACTTCCTCTGCTCCTTTTTATCTATCTTTATTGTGGCGGGAACACAATATACAATCTACCCTCTTAACAAAATTTTAAGTGCTTTGATTTAATTTTAAATCAAAAATTTTAATTTTTATGATATTGTTCACTGAGTATTTTCTTTGGATGTGCTAATGATAGAAACCAAGTCCCTGTCAAGACTTGCAAGTCTGGGAGTCATTTTCTTTCCGTTGCAGGAACAGATTTTTATTTTCATTGTTTATGTGTTGATTTTAAAACTTTACTCATAGAAGACATTCATGTTTTCCTTATTTTCACATTTCCCTTGGTCGAGAGCTACCTCACTGTAATTCTAGCCATGTCTGAAATCCTCATGTTGCTTGCTGTCTAGTTCATTTTGCCCAATACCGTCAATGAGGTTACTTTTATCTCAGAGCTTTTACACAGAGCCTCTTCCTGGAAAGCTCTTCCTAGTCATCAAGACACTAAATCCTCTTCATTGCCTAGGATGCATCTTAAAAAGTACTCCTTCAGGGAGCAATTCCTAGACTAGATTAAAGTGTCTTTTATTATTTTCCCTCATAGAATATTTGCTTCATAGAATGATCAAGATGCATCATTATATATTTATTCAAATTTTTGCTTATTATTCATCTCTCCCCACTTAATGATGTAAAAGCAAATACAAATTAAAATAAGTGACTTAAAGTTTCCCTATTTTGAAAATGAGGGAAGACACTTCACTCCCCTCCCCCCCTTTTTTTCAGACTGTCTTTCCCTGTCCTTTTCAAATTCATGTATATCTTTTTAATGACTAAATATGCCTCTTACCAGTCTCAGAACTCAGGAATATTTCCTCAAGGACCTGAGAGTGATCTCTTGAGATGTAATCATCAAAAAATATATAACACCCTATCTCCCAGTTTCCTGGGAGGATGTAGGTCTAAATTCAGCGGGCAGCTGACTCCGAAGGGCAAAACCTAGCTTCAATTATAAAGAGAGCAGAAAATTAGTAACTTTATATTGAGAACATGAATGCAATGTGTTATATCCATTCAGCTACATAATAGAGTGAGATTTCTTTCTGTCTTTGTAATCTCTTTAGCATATTGCCTTTGATGCACATTGCATTGCTCATTCAATAATAAAATTGTTTTCTTTGCTGCCTTTGTGAAAATGTTTTCTGCTTTGGGAAGAAATTTTGTTGATATTCCTCCAATAATGGTATGGTCTATGAAGACAGTAAACAGGTCTGTTTTGTTTATCATTGTATTCTCAGTGCATATACAGAGACCTGTCCAGAAAAAAATTCAAATAACCATTAAATGCAAGAATAGATGAAGAATTTAGATAGGAGACTCCATTTTTTTTTCACTTACTTTCCCTAAAGGATAATTATGAAACTCAAATGGAGTCAGACCAACCTGATTGGGAGCTTTAGTTCTATCTATTTAGTATTTTGTAGTGTGATTAAGGACATGTTGCTTAAACTCTCTGAGCTTGAATTTCCTTATCTATTAGAACAAGGATAATAATTGAACTTACCTTAGAAGACTATTGTGAGCATAAATTGATAGACTGCATTTAAAATAAGCAGCATGGTGCATGTACATAAGAACAATAAATTTAGCTGATAAAGTTTATTATAATTGTTTACCCCAATAAGTGAACATTGTCCTTGGGACTTAAGAATCATAATGATAAGAACAGCAACAGATTGAAAGAAGCATGAAAAATTGCCTCTGTTATCCTGGCCAGTGGCACAGTTGGTTGGAGCATCTTCCCATACAACAAAGAGGCTGCAGGTTCGATTCCCAGTCAGGGCACATACCTAGGTTTCAGGTTCGATCCCTGATTGGGAGTGGGGGTGGGTCGTATGGGAAGCAACCAATGAATGTTTCTCACATCAAGGTCTCTCTCTCTCTCTTTCTTTCCCTCTCTCCCTTCCTTTCTCTCTCTCTCTCTCTCTGAAATCAATACACATATCCTAGGATGAGGATTAAAAAAACTGCCTCTGTCATCTTAGGAAATTTTGTAATGCTACTACCCTTGTCTTCAGGCTTCTTTGCGCTTTTTCATTAAGCTGACAGTATGAGACTGCAGCGCTTACCTAAACCCTTCTTCCTACCTTTCCTCAGTGATCCATAGCTAGCCAGATACCTCATTCAAGCGGGAATTAGAGTGTGAGGTATGTCAGGATGCCTGTTAGCCATAGGTAAGTTAAATGCAGACAAACATACATTCTTAGAGTCTGGCCTTTTCCATTTTCTCTCCTGATCAATCAGTAGCTTCTCTCTGTGAATAGTTCTCAATCTCCCTGCCCCAACTCAGGTGGGAAAAACAACTCTTCTCCTTTGTGCTTTCATGTGGGTGAGCCCAATAGGGTTACTTGTGGATTTGCAGTCCTTTTAAACTTCCTTTAACAGATCTCGAATAAAAAATTGTATGATTTTAACCTCCCTTCCCAAATCTCACATCCCCATATCCCACTCTGAACATCCTTAAATAGATACAACATGGTCAGAAAAAACAAAACTGCCATGGTTTTTAATATTTTAGAAAAGAAGGCTACAGAGTGGTGGTTGTGGTGGTGGTGGTGGTGGTGGTGGTGGTGTGTGTGTGGAAAGAGAGGGAATGAGGGAAAGATAATTTTAAAAAAAGTTATTCATGAAAGATCACTGAACCAGGATTAAGAATGCTAGCTTTCGCCATAGCTGGTTTGGTTTAGTGGATAGAGCATTGGCCTTCGGACTGAAGAGTCCCAGACTCTATTCCAGTCAAGGGCACATGCCTGGGATGCAGTCTCAATCCCCATTAAGGAGCATGTAGGAGGCAGCCAATCAATGATTCTCTCTCATCATTGATGTTTCTACCTTTCTCTCCCTCTCCCTTCCTCTCTGAAATCAATAAAAATATATTTTAAAAAACATGCTAACTTTCTCTGCTCAGACTACCAGTGTATCATTATGTAAACTCACGTTAATGATTTAGTTTCTTAGTTCATCTATTTCTCATTAAAATTGAAACTGGCAATGCTCTTGTACAAACAAGTTGGTTGCACCTATCATAGCACAAGGCACAAATAGATTACTCATTAATACCAGTAAATTAATGGCTTGATCCATAGGGAAGTTATAAGTGGAAATGATGGCAATGTTTTAGATCCCTAGGATAAAAGGTTCTTTTGCATTTAATGTAACATCCCATACCTCATCATAGTACTGTCCTTCCTCAGAATTCAACACTTTCAGCATTTCCGTAATGAACCCTTTAAGAATGGGAGTCATGTTCTATTGAGCATTTTAGTTTGTCAGTCTAATATGGAAGGACTGTACTCAGAAGTCAGCTTTGAAAACCGGCACAAAGAAAATGGAATAGTGAGATGCTTTTATGTTCAGCTGTAGGAACATAGCTCACTGTAAGATAAAGTAATATGAGTGATTTCCTTGTGTGACTTATAAGCTGATTCTGGTGGCACTTGCAAGAAAGAGGTTCACACATTGATAGAATAACTGCCTATCATCTGTAACCATATTTACTGAACTCCAAGTCACAACACATGGTTTGATCAGGGTTTTTCCTGATTTTTAAATTTATGAAGTCTTACCAAATTATTCAGATTAAGAAGTATTGCATTCTATTTTTAATGACTCACTTTTATTGAAAATTATATATAATATATATATACTAGAGGCCCGTTGCAGGAAGATTCCTGAAAGAATAGGGCTTCCTGCAGCTGGAGCAAAGCAGAGAAGGGAGTGAAGCCCGGGAGCAAAACCTGCTGAGGAGGGCTTTGCTCCCGCTCCCAGCCGCTCCAGCTGGGTTTCCCCTCCAGCCTCCAGCCTCCGCAGCCTTGGCTCTGTTCCTGTCTCCGCTGCCTCTACTTAGCTCCCTTCTGCAGTGCTTCGCTTCCACATTGTTTTCAGTCTTCACTCCCAGCCTGTATGTGCAAATTAACTGCCACCTTGGTTGGGTTAATTTGCATAGAGTCGCTCTGATTGGCTGGTGGGCATAGTGAAGGTACAGTCAATTAGCATCTTTGTCTTTTATTAGTGTAGATTATGAGATGTGAGAAAGAAGAGAGGCATACATTTTGAACCATTAATTCTAACAGCTTAAATTAATTTTATTGAGAATAACTAAACAAGTAAGTTTATAAGTTCCATATGTAAAGAAAACAAATTTACATGTTTGCATAAAAGACAGGAT
>NW_006285613.1:2791239-2808133 GCF_000327345.1 Myotis davidii
CTCAGAGGCCTGCAGCGGCAGGCGGGGAACGTTGGAGTCCTCCTTCACTGAAGCAAGCAAGCCTCATGTTAGTTTCAAGCTGCCTGGCTGCCGGCCGCCATCTTGGCTGGCAGTTAATTTGCATATCTCGCTGGTTAGCCAATGGGAAGGGTAGCGGTTGTACGCCAATTACCATGTTTCTCTTTTATTAGATAGGATAGGAGATACATATATATAAAAGCTAAGTGGCTGACCATATGTACATCCAACCGACCAGCCAACTGGTACATATGATGTACACTGGCAATTTAAAAATAAACATTGACTTGCACATGCGCGATGCATAGAAAGCTCTCACTGGAGCCAATCCCATTCATGTGTTTCAATCTGTCATTGTCATTCGTGAATTTAGTTGTTTTTGTTGACATTTCTATTATAAAGAAAGGGCTAATAGCAATATTAAAATATTTCTTCTAATTAATTTCCTTTCAGTGTGCATGAATCCGTGCACCGGGCCACTAGTGAAATTATAAGACATCTGGATTGTCTCTCCTGGACAATTTGGAACCCAGAGTTACGTG
Organism: Myotis davidii; assembly: GCF_000327345.1. NCBI lineage: Eukaryota > Metazoa > Chordata > Mammalia > Chiroptera > Vespertilionidae > Myotis > Myotis davidii. The sequence goes on from NW_006285613.1 coordinate 2,791,800, forward strand.
TACAGCAAAGATGATTACTTGGAAGAGGATAAAATTCACTAAAATGTAATAATGCTTGGATGCTTATTTAAACACTAGTTTTGCTCTTTTACAGTCAGATCTTGTATTTATATGTGCAAGATGCCCTAAAAAGAGTATAATAAAAAAATGACTGTATCTGTTGCTTTTCTTCCCTAGAGGTAATTCATTAGCACAACAGGTAATAATTCCTTGCTCTTCAATATTTGAAAAAGGTAGTTATTAATAGATTATGGTACACTTATTATTCAACCACATCTCTATATATCAGATAAAATGGCTCACTGTACATCTGTAATTTGGCTTAAGAGTGGTATTTGCCTCTGAACATTCACAAAGCACCAATCCAATTTTTCGTTTATGAAATAGGTATCCTGATTTCCTCTTGTCATTTACATAGCGGTAGGAGACCATTATCCCTGTGACAGTACTTCTTTCTTTAACTCCCATTAATTTTAAAGAAAAGAAAAACATCCACGGTCTCTTTAACATTTTAGAGGGCACAATTCAGCTTTTCCCTTGTTAAGGTCAGTATATTAGATATTTTTACCTGCAAAGAGATCTAGCTTCTCCATATTATGCCCTTGTGGTCCCTGTGGGAAGTACTAGCTTTCTTATTTTCAACAAGTTGAAGTCACTGCTGGTGACCATACTTGTTCTTTCCCTGTCTATTTACTAGTCTCAAGCCTGAGGGAGATAGAACAGGCATGGCTGACCATTCATAGGCCAGAAGGAACCATCTGGGCCTGCTACTACCCTTCTTATGCTTGCCAAGTTCATAGGCCCTTCAGGACTATCCAGCCTCATAACTATTGAATTAGCTCATGTTTGGGCATTTTCCCAGATTCAACTTGAATAAGGAATAACTTTTCACAAACAAATTTATAGCACCAGCAGGCTGTTCAAAGATATCCTCTCCAATCTTTTTTTGAAATATATTCTTCTTGATTTCAGAGAGGAAGGGAGAGGGAGAGAGAGATAGAAACATCAATGATAAGAGAGAATCATTGATTGGCTGCCATCTGCACATCCCATCCCACACTGGGGATCAACCCCACACGTGGGCTTGTGCCCTTGACCAGAATCGAACCCAGGACCACTCAGTCCACAGGCTGACGCTCTATCCACTGAGCCAAACTGGTTAAGGCTCCAGTCTTTTTAAGATTAAAAAGATATAGTTTGTATCCAAATTATGAGTATCTTAGAAAATATATGGCTGTGGGTAGATAAGTGGGAAAAACCAAATTATTATTCAATGATTTGTTATTATTTTCAGCCCAAATAGAATTTAGAGCTCTAGAAGTATTACTAGAAAAAATGATATGGAAAACATCTCTTATTAAGACACAAATAATTTTATTCTGAAATCACAACATTGCCAATCAAATTGAAAACTCAGTTCTTACTTAGTTATTAGAAATGACCATTCCTTAATTTTCTTGCAAATATTCTCTTCTGTAATATAGAAAAAAGCCAAGAGGAACTCTTTTCAGTTATTTTTTTGCTAAATCATCCAGTCTTATTTTGATGCTGTCCCTTAAAGAACATTGAAAATAACCTCTTTAGAAAGAGGAAAGTAGAAGAGGGCACACTGGGACTTTGTTGCCATGTTACTTCAAGATCATTTGAAAATTAAAACCAAACGAAAAAAAAAATCCAGATAAGATTGGTGTGTTGGTGGTCATTTGCAGGAGGTTTCAAATGCTGATTTGAACTCCACTAGTTCCATCTGGGTTTTTTTTTTTTTTTTTTTGCTCAAAATGTACAGTTCCAGCATATTATTTTTATTGATTTTAGAGAGGATGGGGGAGAGAGAGATAGAAACATCAATGATGAGAGAGAATCAGTGACCGGTTGCCTTCTGCATGACCCCATTGGGGATCGAGTCCTCAACCTGGGCATGTGCCCTGACTGGGAATCGCACGGTGACCTCCTGGTTCATAGGTCGACGCTCAACCACTGAGTCACGCCAGCCAGGCAGTTCCAGCATATTTAAACAATTAAACATAGGTAATAGTTTGTTCCTACCCCCCTGGAGACTAATTTTCTGTGGTTGCTTCCAGGATGCAAGAAGCCAGATCCAACTGATAGGTGTAAGACTGACATTGTGGTAAATAGAATTGATGACTATATCAATATCACATTTCTTTTTTTAAAAAATAAAATATGTTTTTATTGATTTTTAGAGAGAGAGGAAAAGCAAGGGATAGAGAGATAGAAACATCAATTGGATGCCTCCTGCATGCCCCCTACTGGGGATCAAACCTGCAACCCTGCCATGTGCCCCAACCAGGAATTGGACGTGTGACCTCTTGGTTCCTGAGTCAATGCTCAACTGATGAGCCACACCAGTGGGCTGCTTTTCTAATAGATACTGTACTTAAAAACTAAGTCCTCGATATGAAACAGCCTCAAGCTGCTTTGTGTTTTGAACCTTGAAGCTGCATATATGAGCTTCCAAAAATGTTCTTGCAAGGATAAATAATTTTGTAAGCCCCCCTAGACACATCCAGAGAATTCCAAATTAATGGGCGTGTGGCAATGTGGTGTCTTCAAAAGAACACGGGCTCTCAACTCAAGCAGATGGCCTTTTGCAAGTTATTTAACTTGTCTGAGTTTCAGTTTCTTTAGGTGGAAAATGCACGTCACTGCTACTTTAAGGGTTCCAGAGAAGATTAAAATAGAAAGTGTTTAAAAAAAATCCAGCACAGTTCTTGGCACACTCTAGGTGTTCAAGAAAAGGTGCTCACTATATGTAGACATAACATCTAGAACAGCGGTTCTCAACCTGTGGGTAGTGAACAATGAAAATACATCCTGCATATCAGATATTTACATTACGATTAATAACAGTAGCAAAATTATAGTTATGAAGTAACAATGAAAGTAATTTTATGGTTGGGGGCCACCGCAACATGAAGAACTGTATTAAAGGGTCACAGCATTAGGAAGGTTGAGAACCACTGATCTAGAACATTTAAAAATGCACTTTAAAAACAAATTGCAGTTTTTATTTTCTATGCATTTTCAGGTAACAAGCTGTGTTTGATATTTCTAATAGACCAGTTAGATAGGAAGTGTACTCATTCTTTTTTTAAAGATATTTTTATTGATTTTTTACAGAGAGGAAGGGAGAGGGTTAGAGAGTCAGAAACATCGATGAGAGAGAAACATCAATCAGCTGCCTCCTGCACACTTCCCACTGGGGACGTGCCTGCAACCAAGGTACATGCCCTTGACCGGAATTGATCCTGGGACCCTTGAGTCCGCAGGCTCTATCCACTGAGCCAAACCGGTTAGGGCAGTAAGTGTACTCATTCTTATTTTACAATGAAAAATCTGAGCACAAAATATGTATATATGAAACTTACCCTAAGTAATCTAGTTATCAAGTGGCAGAAACAGGGCTCATTGTGGTTCTCTTCCCCTCCCCCCCCCCCATTCTGCTGCTTCAATAGTATAGAATAGCCATGAGTTTGGAGGAATTAAAATACAATATATATCACAATTTCTATGCAATCATCTATTGAAGGGTAATTCAGTTTCCATGTCTTGGCTACTGTCTATAATAATGTACTGAACATAGCTGTACATATATTTTTATGAATAATTTTTTAAAAGGTAGATACCCAGAAAAGAGATTGCTGGGTCATATGGTAACTCTCTTCATAATTTTTTGAGGAAACTCCATACTGTTTTTCCACCGTGGCTGTACTAACTTACATTCCCACTAGCAAAGAATGAGGATTCCTTTTCTCCACAACTTCTCCAACAATTGTTATCACCTGTCTGTTGATAATAGCCATTCTAACAGGTGTGAGGTGGTATCTCATTGTGGTTTTGATTTGCATTTCTCTAATGGCTAGTGAAGTTAGGCTCCTTTTCATATATCTGTCGCCATTTGTATGTCTTCTTGGAAAAATTTCCTTAAGAAAAGATGGAATGCTGCCATTTGAGACATGTATGGATCTTGATAATATTATGCTAAACTAAATTAAGTCCAAAGGTGAAAGTCAAGAATCATAGGATTTCAACTCATATGTGGGATATAAAACAGAAAGGAAGAAACAAGACAAACAAAACTCACAGACACAGACAACAGTATGGTAGTTACCAGAGGGAAAAGGGGGTGGTGAGGAGGTAGAATAGGGTAAATGGGGTCAAATACATGGAGATGGAAGGAGACTTGGCTTTGAGTGGTGAACCTGCAATTCAACATACAGGTGATATATCATAGAATTGTGTACTTGAAACCTATGTAATCTTAGTAACAACTAGAGGCCCAGTGCATGAAATCCGTGCACTCAGGGAAGTCCCACAGCCCGGCCTGCACCCTCTCGCAGTCCGGGAGCCATTGGGGGATATCCAACTGATGGCTTAGACCTGCTCCCCAGGCGCCTAAGCCGGCAGTCAGACATCTTTAGTGCTGCCGCGGAGGCAGGAGAGGCTCCCGCCACTGCAGCTGCACTCGCCAGCCATGAGCCCAGCTCAGGGCTTCTGGCTGAGTGGTGCTCCCCCTGTGGGAGCACACTGATCACCAAGGGGCAGCTCCTGCATTGCATGTCTGCCCCCTGGTGGTCAGTGTGTGTCATAGTGACCAGCTGTTCTGCTGTTTGGTCAATTTGCATATTAGCCTTTTATTATATAGGATTGTCATCCCAATAAATTGGATAAAATTTAAAAAATACAAATGTAACAGTCATAAAAATGTAGCAAGGGATAAATAATTTGTTACTTTAAATCACCCTGCAGTTTATAAGGCAAGTTGATCCCCAAGGTCAGCCCTTCCTTAATAGAGTTACATTCTAATTGTGAAGGTAAAAGAATAAGGAAGAGCTAAAATGCTCTGCATAAGAAAAGGGAGAAGTGTTGAGGGTGAGGCATGCTTGATTTGGCTATAGTGTAGACCAGGCAAATGCCAGGTCTGGAGAATGAGAGTTAAAGCAAAACTTTGGAGGAACAACAGAGATACTTCATTGACAGTCCCTTATAATTTTGCTTTTGGGATGCGATGTAGCCCTAAACTCCACTCCTCTAACAAATTATTAGACAAATTTCAATTGCTTAATATTGCTAGTAGAGTAGATTTTCTTTGTCAGGATATAGAATATGATAAGATGTATTCCAGGGCTAGTAGGAATCCTTTCTGTCCTCACTGGACACCAGGCATATCTGGGTTATAAAAGAATAAATTGCCATCTTTTAACCTTGGCAGATAATTAGAGTACTTTTTAAAGATCTTTGTATGTTCTATAGCAGATGCCATATATTTCAATATGGCCAAGCAGGTGGTATGAAAAAATAGGGCAGGCTGTGAAGTGGATACATGGCTCTTCTAAAGGGAATTGCCTTAACTTAAACCTGACAGATGACTGCAGTGCAGAAATGAGTGTTGCCAGATCTTCTGATATTTTTTTCTTTAAAAAAAAAGGAAAAGAAAAACAACAACTGGTGATCTTAAATATTATGAGGACTTTTGTGATTTTAAAATATCTACAATATTTTTTAAACAAAATGAAATAAATGAGCAAACAGAAAACACTCTGCTGGCCAAACAAAATCTCCAAACTGGATCTGCCTCTGGACCACCTGCTCATGACTTCCGCCAGCATTCCCAATCTTCCACATGCTGCAAATTCAATTGGAGAAGCGCCAGTATATATACATCCTAAACACCCCAGGCTAGGGTTTCAATAAGTAGTTGACCTCAGAAGAGTATCTTTCCTCTCTGTACTTCAGTTTCCTTACCTAAAAAGTAGAAGAAAAATCATCGTTCTTACCTCGTAGGATTGTTGTAAGGATTGGACATATTAATACATTAGTCTCTTCATTCACTTCTCATCTATCTTCTCCTAAAATAACTCCATCTGTATTCACCTTTAACAAATAGTGGCATTGCTCAAGGATGATTGTTCTATTTATGTCCTTTTATTTTAGTCCCAAACCCTAGTGAATAAACAAGTTATGTTTTTGACCAGTACCATGTCTCTCCAAATTTTTCAAAGGACATAGGTCCATTTCTAACTAAACCCCAGTAAGATGATCATTGCCAATGTTTCTACTATATTTGCTGGAGAAGTGAGCTTTTGTAGGCACTACTTTAATCTCACTGCTTTTGTCCTACATTCAATATTTCCTTTTCATCCACTATTTAATACTAAGCCAATTTTGTTGTTTTTCACTTTGTTTCAGTTTACAAAATTAATACTTAGAAAAATTAAAGAATACAAAAATCTAAAACATTTTTCTTAACAAGTGAAATCCTGCCAACCAGATATGACTACCATGTTTTACATGCATCATTGTGTTGTGGACCTTTTCCTAGTCAATGAATTTTATTTAATAAATAAAAATAGCATCACTTGTAAATACCTTTCTAACACTAATTTCTAAAACGAATTTCTCCTTTAACTCTTTGTGGACCCACTTTAAGGAGTCATTAGTTTTTAGGCTTTCAAAGGTGTTAAAGATAATGAAGAATAAGTACTTATACTTTATTCTTCCTACTGAAACCAACTATATACAAGAAAAAGAATGAGCAACTGAGAAAAAATCCATTCATAGCAGATTTTTCTACAATTAGAACATAACAAAAACTTCTATTATATACATTTAAAAATAAGTAGTTTGTTTGAAATATGATATCAAAAAATATGTAAAATGAAATAATAACAAAAAACAGAAGGACTGAAGGTATTAGTTGGTAGAGTACAGAAAAAAGATGGAAGTGAAATATTAATATATTACTAAAATGAAAGGCAGAAAACAATAACAGATATAGCCAAAAACACAGTTTAGGAAGACTAGTGTAAGGGATATGAACAAAATGAAATGGGAAAGAATAAAATATTTTTAAAGTTTCTATATGAATGTTAGCTAATTAGAATAACGAGTTCCAACATATGTATAATTTATGTACATGAAGAAGAGAACAACATTATATTAAAAATTAAAAATCATATAAACAAGCTATTATGAAATACAAGAATGTCCAAATCTCTCATTCAATGCCAGATTTTATCATATAGTACTAAATTAAGTATCTATAATGTATACAAAAAGGATGAGTGTGTGTGTGTGTGTGTGTGTGTGTGCACGTGTGTCTGTGGCTGTGTGTGCGAGTGCGTGTGCCTATGTATGAGTGTTGATGGTGGTTACTTCTGGTACTGGAATTCTGGAGTAGGAGGAAAACATTTTTTTTCATTGTGTTCCCTTTCAAATAGTTCTAAAATATAACCACGTGTGTATTATTTTTATAATATTAATGTTAAACTGGTATAAAATGTGAATTTATTCAATTTTTCTTCACAAGGAAATGACTAGTTTATTTTGTAACAAAGCTACCCTTAACTGTTCAACTGTGATTTATCCTCATAGGAAAAAATGTAATATAAAAATAAATTAAAATTCTTTCCACTTTCTAAATGCCAGCTTGGGGAAGTGACAGAGCAGCTATTTAGGGAAGACATGCAGTCCTACCTGGTTCCTTCTCTTCTATCTTCCCTGTGGGGAAAAAGCCTTAAGCCAACCAATATACCAAACCCTGTCACTCTCATGCCATAATTGAAGACCAATTGTGTCTTAGGAAATTAAACAGAAAATAAACAAACAATAAAACTGCCCTTGTAATTGGGCTAAGAAAACATCCTGGGCTCAATTATTATAGATAACCTGATACTGCCAGAAGAGACAGGATCACTCGAAAGGCTTATATCCAAAATCCAGGAATAAAGCATCTACTTATAAGACAGAGCATACACTAGAATGCACCCCTACCCCAAACACAGTCTCCTCAGTGTTGACAAGTTAGTAACAGCAATCTTATGTTAGTACTGAGACAAGAAAGAGAAGGAGAGAGACCCCATCTGAAGTGTATGTGCAAATGGAAAATACAAACCTGAGAGAGTAACAAATGCTGAAAAAACCTACCATCCTAAGTAGCACCATCCTAGGCAGAAGGTAATACTAGAAGAATTTAGAGATTGCCACACTGAGGATACACAATGACAAAAGCCAAACTCAACTCAACTAAAAGCCTCAAAAAGAAATAAATTGCATAAATACAATTTCAGGACACAAAGACACATATCCCAGTCTATACTGTTTGACAAAAGATGTCTGATTTTCAACAAAAATATATACACAACATACAAAGAAAAGTAAGGTGAAAGACAGAGCAATCAATAGAACAAGATGTAAACATGACTCAGATATTGGAATCAAAAGACAAGGAATTTATAATACCTATGATAAAATAGAAATGCTCTTGTTCAGGGGTTAGCAAACTTTTTCTGTAAAAGACCATACATAAGTAGTTTCACTTTTGAGCCCAATTAATGATAAGAAAATGCAAATTAAAGTTACAATGAGATATCAATCCAACCCAAAACAAAATGAAAAGAATAATAATAACATGTTGGTGGGGATGTGGAGCAATTACAACACTCATGCCATAGCTAGGGAGTGTAAATCAGTACAATCTCTTTGAAAAACTGTTTGGATGTATTTAATAAAGCTAGTCATATGCACACTACATATAAATTAAGAATTCTCCTAGGTATATGCACCAAATTCAGGCACCAAAATGTTTATAGCAGCATCGTATATAATATTAAAAAACAAACTTAAATGGCCCTCAGTAATAGAATTTATAAATTTATGGACTATTCATATAACAAAACACTTTCTGGCAATGAAAATGAAAAAATACTGATATACAAAAAAACCATTGATTCTTCTCACGAAAATAATGCTGCAGAAATGGATATGCTGGTGCTACATGATAATGTGATACTGTGGATTTCAGGCATATAGGGTGATGGTAGAAAGCAGACCAAAGAACTGCTGCCGGGTGACATAATTAGCCAACAAGAGAAACCATCTCTGGCCACCATAATTCTTAGCCTCTCACCCCCTTGAATATTCCCCATTGTCAGTGAGAACCGCCAAATCTTACTTTTACATTTGGGCTTAGAATATAGATTTCTATCCTGTTGTGTTTTTAAAACAATTTTCAGAAGTTCTTAAAGGCAAAGGTGAATTGCTGTGAAATTTACTGGTCCCAGCTTTTAGGTTCTTTAAGAGACTAACAGTGGCTTCATGGAGGCTTTCTCAGCATCCCTGTATTGTCCCCTGCCAGAGGTGGTAAGATCATCATTCAAAATGGAAATTATATTGGAAAGCCATTTAGACTCCTAGGTGATGCAAGCATCTAAGAGAGAGGTTAATCACATCACAGAGGCGTGGGTGGAATCATTTTTTTTTCTAATTGTTTAAATAAAATTTTATACCATGTTTAAAATTAATTTTGTGTTAACTTGAGGTAGTTAAAGGGAGTTTGTTGTAATGGTGGTTTTGCTCTAAAAAATTGTTTCAAACTCTGCTGAAATATTGCTGAAAAGCATGATGCTGTTAACACAACAATCTGTGGCTGCTCTCTTTTGCCTACTTTTTCTCTCCCTCTGAAGCAGGTTGAAGGTTGGAAATGCAAGCACAGAAAAACCTGCATTGGTATTTATTTCGTTGTTTCCTCTCCTCTCCCCCTCACCACCATGCCCAATCCACCCTGTGTCTTACTCAACCTCTTTGTTCAGTATGTGTGACTTCAAGCAAATTTACCAAAGAGCCACAGGTAGAGAATCTGTATTATTCTTACTAAAACACAGCATGGAATTTACATTGAAATTGAACAAAACAAATCTAAATTTTAAATGTCAAATATTACTAAGCCTACATTACTTATACTTCTAAAATAAAATCTCTAGTCCAATCAGTCAATCAGTCAGTAAGACAAATGAGGATAAAGTTCTGCCCTCTTTCCTGCTTTTGGATGTGACTGTGTAAAGATAGGATGAAAGATGATGCAATAGCCATGTGACCATGAGAACAAAACAGGGGACATAGTTTCCATGCTGAGGATGGTGACCTGAAAAGATAGAAAGGGTCCAGACCCTTGTGAATATCATTGAGCCACTGTACTAACTCTGAAAGAACCTATTTCAGATTTTGTGTAATGTAAGGGGGGAAAAATGAAAAACAAACAAATAAAAATTTAAATAAGTATTTTTAAACCAGTTATTTTGTAGACAAAAATATCTCCATACTACAATGACTTTCTTATATCTGGGTATCTAAAAGACTTCCTCATCTCAAAAGTTAAATAATAAAAAATGTCTCTGTATTTTTTTTGCCATGATAAATTTTTCTTGGAACAATGAAGCCTTTTGATTAGTAGACTCAGGACTTCTGTCATTTCTGGAAGATTTTTTTCTTTCATACGTGTGAATATTTTGTTGTATTTGTTTTTCCTTTTCATCAGGCATATCAGTTATCTAGATTTTATATCTCAACTTCATGAGTATTTATCCATTTTTTCTCTAATGGGATTTCTTCTTTGTCCTTTTTGACATTATCTGTTATGTACTCACTCTGTCTTTCATTCTAGTAGCTCAGTTCTTACAGATTAAAAATCAGCAATTTTCTCTTTTAATTGCAATTTCACATTAGGTGCTACTATTATATCTCCTTAATTTGTTTCCCTGCAGACATACTACTCTCAGATGTCTATCCTATTTATGAAATAGCAGTGGATTTATGTATACTTTCATCTGTTTATATCCCACCAAATTACATTGGTCTCTCTATAGTTGATTCTTAGTGTATTCTTTCATTTTCTTTCAAATGTTTTCTATTTGGATGAGTTTCCTCAGCTATGTTTTGTGATTGGAATATTGTTTTAATTTCAATCATATTTTAACCCTTTTTTACTCTTTTTATGTCTCCTTTTAGGAAGGAAAGTTATTATGAACCTGAATATATACCACTTTATTTCTTGAAATGTACACTACTCTTTACTTTAGTTATTTATGGTCATAATTGTTCTTTTGTTCATAAAGAAAGTAAAGTTTTCTTGGCCACCACCTTAGAATTGTCACCCTAATATTTGAATTTTTTTTACATACCACTCTTGCTTTAGCTTATACTAAGCAGTTCTAAGAAAAAGTGTAACTAAAGCAATAAAAGGAATATGAATTATTTAGTCTTGTGACATATTTTTTCTTGTGAAACTTCCCTAGTTATTTTACATGACTTTAAAATTGATGTTTTCACTATTTCATATGAGAATAGAAGCTTGTATCTTTGTCTATGTGTGCTTTCTCTGTCTTTATTTATATAATTTAATGGTTTATGGAAATGGTATAGTAAACCAATATAATTAGAACTAATAACCAAAATTTCACCCAGTCACCTTGTGAGGCCATACACATATTCTAACATTATTGACATTGCTTCAGATCTGGGTGGATTTCAATTTGGGAAACTGCCATCAGAGCCAGTTGATATATCACACAAGAAAATAATTTTTATCATCTTATAATTACACTTCAATTTGGATCCTAAAGAGTAATATGACATTTGCTTTCTAACCATTTTTTTTAGATTTGACTTTCGAAGGCAATTTACACCTTCATGTTTTGTGTTCTTACTTCTGCTAGCCTTTCCTTCGCTACCATCTAGGCCAGTGTTTTTAAGATAAGTGCTTTAACCACAAAAGCAAACAATGGTGTGTACTATGCTGTTGAAATTAATGTAAATCACAAATATAAATTTTTAATGTTAAAAATTATTATATTTGACTCCCAGGCAGCTGGCATTGGCACAGAAACCATGCCATCTTGAAGGGCAGAGCTGTTTGTGACTAGGGTCCTAGCCTCACCACCATCCAGACTGGCCTCAGATGCAAACCGGGACCCTACAGCCACTCTGGACAAAGACCTGCTACCACATCTGCAGACCCAGGGACATCAAGATTCCAGACATCCTGGCTGCAGATTTCTGTGAGTCACAGAGTGCATCCCCCTCCCCGCTGGCCCACAGCAGTGGCATAAGGCATGCACAACGAGTGGCACACAACTGGGCCTCCCGATGACACCAGGCAGCTGTGCAACCTCGCCCCCCTAGCAGGCCAGGGACTTTGATTATTGGCACGCACGCTGAAGGCCACACTGAGTGCCAGTGACTTTGATTCTCGGTGCACGCAAGCAGGAACATTGCTTCTTGTTGCACATGTGCATGGGAATGCTGACTATCGGCATGCACAGACTGATTCTCAGCGCATGAGCAAGGCTGCACTGAGCACCAGTGACTTTTGTTCTCAGAGCATGCACACGAGGACTCTGTTTCTCGTCGTGTGCGAATGGGGACCCTGATTCTCAGAGCACACTCGAGGCCACACCAAGTGCCAGAGACTCCAATTCTTGATTCTGGGCACATGCATATGGGGATTCTGATTCCTGATGCGCACTTGGGGATCCTGATTCTCGATGTGCACATGGGGACCATGATTCTCGGCGCAAGCACAAGGCTAAACTGAGCACCTGTGACTCTGATTCTTGGCGAAGGCATGCAAGGACTCTGATTGTTGGCACACACGGCTTCCTCTGACCATGGCAGCCACACGTATCAGTGTCTGAGCTCTTCAGTGACAGTCGGGTGGTGCAATGCTCCTGCTGCACACGATTGAGGCCCCCACAACTCTGTGCTTGGACCTTCTGGTGATAGCGAGAATAGGGAGACAAGGAAACAATCCCCAAAGAAAAGGAAAAAAAGGAATCACCAAGAAAAGAAATAACTGAAATGGAGGCATGCAATATGTCAGAAAAAGAATTCAGAGTAATGGTCATACAGTTCATAAACTGGATGGATGAGAAAATCAACAACCTATGCAAAAATTAGGAAGAAATCAAAAGTGATATAGCTACAATCAACAATGCAATGGAAGGTTTCCACAGAAGACTAGAATAAGTGGAGAACTGAATTAGTGAGTTAGAAGGTAAGGTAGGAAAACAAGCCAAATCTGAACAGTAACTGGAGGGAAAAAAAAGCAGGAGGAGAGCCTAAAAGAGCTTTGGGGCAACATGAAAGGAAGTAATATATGAATAATAAGGGTGCCAGAAGGACAAGAAGAGCAACAAGGATTAGAGAATATATATGAAGAAATAATGACAGAAAACTTCCTGGTTATGGGGAAGAAAAAGTCACACAAGTACAGAGAGTCCCAAGCAAGATGAATCACAAAAGACACACACCAAGGCACATAATAATTACAATTGCAAACATTAATGACAAAGAGACAATTTTTTTTATTAGTTAAGGTGTTACAAATGTTTCCTTATCCCCCCCCCCATAACATACAGTTGATTTTTAAAACTAAGTGAATTACCAGCTGTTAAAGTGTGTATACAGGGTGTCCCAAAAAAGATAGACACACTTTAACAGCTGATAACTCAGATCATGTGGTATTTATCTTTCTCTGACTGGCTTATCAAAGAGACAATCTTAAAGGCTGCAAGAGAGAGACAGAGAGTTACCTACAAAGGATTCCCCCATTAGATTATCAAATGATTTCTCAACAGAAACACATCAAGCCAGAAGGGAATGGAATGAAGTATACAAAGTGATGCAAAGCAAATGACTGAATCAAAGAATACTCTAACCAGCAAGGATATCAATCAAAATTGTATGGGAAATCAGGAGCTTCACAAACAAAAAAATGCTAAGGGATTTTATCATTACCAAGCAAGCAATGCAAAAAAAAAAAAATGCTAAAGGGAATGCTTTAAAAAGAAGAAATAGAAAGGGAGGAAGTAATACAGGCATAAAGAATAGAAATGGCTACAAACAAGCACCTATCTATAACATTAAACATAAATGGATTAAATGCTCCAATCAAAAGACATCATGTGGCTGAATGGATAAGAAATCATGGCCCATATATATGCTGTCTACAAGAGACCCACTTCACAACAAGGGATTCACACAGACTGGAAGTGAAGGAATGGAAAAATACCTTTCAGGCAAATGGAAATGAAAATAAACCTGGGGTAGCAATACTTACATTTGACAAAATAGACGTCAAAGTGAAGACCATTACAAGAGACAAAAAAGACCACTTCATAATTCTAAAGGGATAAATACAACAAGAGGATATAACTCTGGAAAACATATATGCACCCAATACAGGAGCACCCAAATACATTAAAAAAAAAAAACTTCTGGAAGATATTAGAGGAAAGATTGACAGCAATACAATCATAGTAGTAGACTTTAACACCCCATTAACATCACCAGATAAATCTTCTAGACAAAAAGTCAGCAAAGAAACAGCAATCCTAAATGACTCACTAGATCAGATGGATTTAATGGACATCTTCAGAACATTCCACCCCATAGCTACAGAATATACATTATTCTCATGTGCACATGGGACATTTTCAGGGACAGATCACATGTTAGGACATAGGCAAATATGTCTTTACAAATTCAAGAAGATTTAAATCATATCAAATCACTTCTCGGATCACAAGAGCATGAAACTAGAAATCAACTGTAATGAAAAACCTTCAAAAACATTCAAAAAAAACAATCACAAAAATCCAAACACTTAGAGGCTGAATAGAATACTATTAAACAATGATTGGATTACCAAAGAGTTCAAAGAAGAAATAGAAAGCATCCTGGAAACAAATGAAAATAAAAACACAACAATCCAAAACCTTTGGGATACATTGAAAGCAATTCTGAGAGGGAAGTTCATAACATTACAGGCCTACCTCAAAATAAAAACAAAACTGGTAATAACCCATCTAACTCTGCAACTGGAAGAATTAGAAAGAGAGCAACAAGAAAAACCCAGAGTGAGAAGAAGGTAGGAAATAATAAAAATAAGAGTGGAAATAAATGACATAGAGACCAAAAAAAAAAAAACCAACAACAACAGATAAGCTCAATGAAACCAAGAGCTGGTTCTTTGACAGGATAAACAAGATCAATGAACCTCTAGCCAGGCTCACTAAGAAGCAAAGAGAGAGGACCCAAATAAACAACATCAGAAATGAAAGAGGTGAAATAATAACAGACCCCACTCAAATACAAAGAATCCTAAAAAAAATACTATGGGCAACCCTCTTCCAAGAAACTTGTCTACCTAAAAGAAATGGACTTATTCCTAAAAAAATATGACCTTCCAAAACTCAATCAGGACGAATAAAATAATCTGAATAGGCCAGTAACTATGGAAGAAATTGAAAGCAGTAATCAAAAAACCTCTAACAAACAAAAGCCCTGGACCAGATAACTTCACAGGGGAGTTTTTAGAAATATTTAAAGAAGAAATAAAACCTGTCTTTCTCAGACTATTCTAAAAAATTCAAGAGGAAGGAATACTTCCAAGCTCTTTCTATGAAGCTAGCATTACCCTATCCAAAACCAGACAAAGACAATACAAAGAAAGAGAATTACTGGCCAATATTCCTCATGAAAATAGATGCCAAAATTCTCAACAAAATTCTAGCAAATCAAATCCAGCATTACATTAGAAAGATTATACACCATGACCAAGTGGGATTTATTCCGGGGATGCAAGGATGATACAACATCTACAAATCAATAAACGTGATACACCACATAAACAAAATGAGAAATAAAAACCATATAATCATATCCATTGATGCAGAAAAAGTATTTGACAAAATCCAACACCCTTTTCTTGATAAAAACTCTGAGAAAAGTGGGACTAGAGGGATCATACCTCAACATAATAAAAGCCTTATATGACAAACCTACAGCCAACATCATACTCAATGGGCAAAAACTAAAATCATTTCCCCTAAGAACACTAACAAGACAGGGTTGCCCACTCTTACCAATCTTGTTCAACATAGTACTGGAGGTATTAACCATGGCAATCAGACAAGAAGAAGAAATAAAAGGCATCCCAACTGGAAAAGAAGAGGTAAAATTATCATTATTCACAGATGACATGGTATTGTATATAGAAAACTGTAAAGACTCCATCAAAAGACTACTAGGCTTAATAAATGAATTTGGCAATGCAGCAGGATACAAAATTAACACCCAGAGTATATGGCTTTTTTTATACACCAATAATGAACTCACAGAAAGGGAATCTAAAGAAAAAATCCCATTTACCATCACAATAAAAACATTAATTAACCAAGGAGGTAAAGGACCTGTACTCAGAAAATTACAGGACTGTGAAAAAAGAGATAGAGGATGACATAAATATATAGAAGAATATACCATGTTAGTGGATTGGGTTGAATCAACATCATTAAAATGTCCATACTACCCAAAGCAATCTATAAATTCAATGCAATCCCCGTTAAAATACCAATTACATATTCAAAGACCTAGAACAAATTCTCCCAAAATTCATCTGGAGAAAAAAGACCCCAAATAGCTCCAGCATTCTTGAGAAAGATGAACAAAGTAGAAGGGATCACAATACCAGATAT
>NW_006285613.1:2809077-2814359 GCF_000327345.1 Myotis davidii
CGGCATATATTCCAAAAAACAGAAACACCAATCAGAAAGGATATATGCACCCCTATGATCATAGCAGCACAATTTACAATAGCTAAGATTTGGAAACAGTCTAAATGTCTCTCAGCAGATGAGTGGATTAGTAAGCCATAGTACATCTACACAATGGAATACTATGCTGCTATTAAAAAGAAAAAATTCTTACCACTTGCAATAACATGGATAGACCTGGAGAGCATTATGCTAAGCAAAATAAGCCAGTCAGAGAAAGATAAATGTCACATGATCTCACTCATTTATGGAATATAATGAACATCATAAACTGATGAACAGAAATAGATAGAGACAAACAAGCATCAAACAGACTCTCAAACTACAGAGGGAAGGCAGGGGAGGGTTGGAGGTGAGAGATCAACCAAAGGACTTGTATGCATGCATATAAAGAAAACCAATGTGCCCTAACCAGTTTGGCTCAGTGGATAGAGCAACGGCCTGCGGACTCAAGGGTCCCAGGTTCGATTCTGGTCAAGGGCATGTACCTTGGTTGTGGGCACATCCCCAGTAGGGAGTGTGCAAGAGGCAGCTGATCAATGTTTCTCTCTCATCAATGTTTCTAACTCTTTATCCCTCTCCCTTCCTCTCTGTAAAAAATCAAAAAAAATATATTTTAAAAAAAAGATAACCAATGGACACAGACACTGGGGGTGTGGTGAGGGAATGTGCCGGTGTAGTAGGGGAGGCCGGGGGAGGTCAGTAGGGAGAGAATGAGACATATGTACTACTATCTGTAATACTTTAAACAATAAAAAATAAAACAAAGCGAAAAAATGTTATATTTGCCTTAATGATGTCTTACATGGAATAATAAGCATATTCTTTGAATAGTTGGAGAACAGTGTGATATTTTTTAATTTCCACCTGACAAATACCAAAGAAAATTTGCATCAAAAAAGAAATTTCACATCCGTGTCAAATTGCAGATTTATATGTTCCATTTGAAATATACTTAGAGATACAATTCAAAAATCTGAGTTTGTTTATGGCTTAATGAAGTCTCTTTCTTTCTTTTTTCCTCTCTTCCTTCTCACTTATTTTAAGATATTATGTATATTTATAATATCTATAAATTCATTATTGATATTTCTTAGAAAATGTTGATGGTTGTACTATCAAATTAATCTTTTTGAAGATGTAAAATGATAATAATACTGTACTCTTTTGGATTGTAAGAGCAGACAGGGCACAATAGGAAATTTGTGTACATATTGTGAATATCATTAGAAAAATGACTGACTGTTAAGGTGATTGCAATGACCCAGGTAGGCTCAACTTTAAAACTAGTGTGGAAAGGATAGGTAAAAAGGAAGAATGGGGATGATTTGCTAACATGAACATAAAATTAATAGTTTAAGTTAGACCATTCAAATGTGGTTAAATTGTACTTGATTTGGGATGGCAATGGAGTCCTAGAGAATCTCATCAGGTATGTAATGTCACAGAAACAGGAGACTTCTGAAAGTGGTGATTGACAATTCTAGATTAATTACAGTTCTGTGTGGTTATAGTGATATATTCAATTTTGAGCAAGACATCTGGTAGATGGAGGAAATATCGCAAGTAATTGGCAATACGTGGAAAGTTTGTAAGACACCAAACATGTTCTACTATCAAATATTCAGGATCCAGACAAGGCTTTAGTTCCAATGAAAAAATGAATAATCAGAAACAAAAACTTAGCTCAGAAGCACAAATTGAACACACTTAGTTTAAAAGAGAAGTTGAAGGATATCGGATATTTAACTTACAGCAATAGAATTAATTCAAAATTTCACTCAGTGATAGAGCTATGTCTCCTTATATACATTTTGCCTCGGTCAAATATGGCTCCAGATCCTTCAGTATGAAAATGTAAGAGTTTATAGATTAGCAATACTAAGAGAGGATTATAAAACATGCGCGTTAGAATTTATGTACCTTACAGATTTTATCTCAGAGTCCAGCCATTAGTTGGTGGATGTTAAACTGAAGAGTATCTAGCTTCACATAGAGTATTATGTGATAGGATTTAAATGAAATAATATTTTCTATGTAGTTCTTCTTTAAAAAGCTAGCTAGAGGCCAAACTATACATAAGGTAAAATTTGCACTGGGATTATTTTCATAATCTAGAGATAGCCTCCCTATATCTGGATGCGTGGGAACTCTCAAGACAGCACCACACTTAGGGAGTAGAAGCAAATTGAAATTTTCTCCAAGTAAATTGATTTATTCAACTCTTCTTTCCAAGTTCATCTCTAGAACAATGAGAGTTAAGTCAAGTTCATCCTGTACCCCATCTCTCCATCCTTTTTATTGGCTTTCTTAAACAGTCTGCTTCTATTCCTGCTCTCTTCCTCTGCTTTCCTTACACTTCACTAGACCAAGACAGAAATCATTTTAGAGCCCTTTCTTCATTTTTCACCCATTCCATTATCCTATCTCTGGACAGTGACATTAAAATAACAATTAAGCAAATTCATACAATATGGTTATTAATATAGTTCTCCAGTATAAGAGAACACCCAATTCAGTCAAAAAAATTTAAGAAAACTCATAAAACTTAAGGCAAACAGTGTTGGCCTTTTCAGGATTGTGGAAATAAGATTGTGTAAAAAAAGAAACTTTTGGGCTTTTAAAAGCATAGCTTGTAGGCAGCTACCTATCCTCCAGGATTGGTCCTCACTTGGTATTCAAATAGATTTAAAAAGCCATGTATGACAAACCCACAGCCAACATCATGCTCAGTGAGCAAAAGTAATTGCGTTTCCATTAAGATCAGGAACAAGACAGATGTTTGCTTTTACCACTCTTATTCAACATTGTACTGAAAGTCCTAGCCATAACAATCAGACAAGAAGAAATAAAAGATATCCAAATTGGAAATGAGGAAGTAAATTTGTCATTATTTGTACATGATGTGATTTTGTATATAGAAAACCCTAAAGACTCCACTAAAATCTACTAGATCTAATAAATGAATTCAGCAAAATACCAAGATACAAAATTAGTATTAAGAAATCGGTGGCATTAGTGAACTATGAGAAAGATAAATTACAAAAACAATCCCACTAACTACTGCAACAAAAACAAATAAGGTACCTAGGAATAAATTTAACCAAGGAGGTAAAAAACCTGTACTTGGAAAATTATAAGATACTAAAAAATAAATTGAGGAAAATACAACTAAGTGGAAGCATATACTGTGTTCATGGATAGAAAAAAATTAACATCATTAAAATGTCCATACTACCCAAAATAATCTATAGATTCAATACAATTCCTATTAAAATGCCAATAGCATAGCTTGCAGATCTAGAGCAAATATTCCAAAAAGTTTTATAGAGCCAAAAAAGACCCTCAGAGCTTCAACAATCTTGAGAAAGAAGAACAAAGTTGGCAGTATCACACTATCTGATATCAAGTTATATTATAAGACCATAGTAATCAGAACAACATGGTATTGACACAGGAGAAATCATATAAATCAATGGAACAGAATAGAGAGCATAAAAATAAACCCATGCCTTAATGGTCAATTAATATTGGACTAAGGAGGCAAGATCATACAATGGGGTAAAGAGAATCTTCAATAAATGGTGTTGTGAAGATAGGACAGATACATGCAAAAAATGCAATTAGACTACAAACTTACACCATACACAAGAATAAACTCAAAATGGATTAAAGACTTAAATGGATGTATTACTATAAAAATTCAAGAAGAAA
Organism: Myotis davidii; assembly: GCF_000327345.1. Lineage (NCBI taxonomy): Eukaryota > Metazoa > Chordata > Mammalia > Chiroptera > Vespertilionidae > Myotis > Myotis davidii. The sequence continues at coordinate 2,812,831 of NW_006285613.1, forward strand.
ACATATGCAGTATAACTTTGTAGCAATATTTTTGCTGATATATCTCCTAGTGCAAGGGAAACAAAGGAAAAATAAACAAATGAGACTATATCAACCTAAAAAGCTTTTGCACAGCAAAAGAAACAATCAACAAAATAACAAGGGAACCCAATGAATGAGAGAACATATTTGCCAATGATACATCTGATAAAGGGTTAATTTCCAAAATATATTTTTTTAAAAAGAAAAACGTATACAACTCAGCACTAAGAAGACCACCCAATTAAGAATGGGTAAAGGACCCAAATAGACACTTCTCCAAAGAGGACATACAGATGTCCAATCTATATATATAAAAGCCTAAGCGACCAAATGACCAAACGACCGAACAATCAGTCAGCCAGTCAACTGGTTGCTATGATGCGCACTGACCACCAGGAGTCAGGCACTCAAGGCAGGAGCTTCCTCCTGGTGGTCAGTGCATTCCCACAGCGGAGCGCCGCTCAGCTGACTAACAGCCGCCAGATGTGGGCTCACGGCTGGCCGCTGCAGCCTGGAGACTGCAGCAGAGCAGCAGCAAGCTAAGTGAGTGGCGATGGTGGCAGCTGCAGTGGGGTCAGGATGAGCAGGAGTGGCAGGCGGCGTTGGACTGCCGGTTTTGGCTGATCCCCGCAGGCTATGAGGAAGGACCCCACTGGTGCATGAATCCATGCACCAGACCTCTAGTACACACATAAAAGAAAGCTCAATGTCACTAATCATCCAAGAGATGCAAATGAAAACCACAATGAGATAGCACCTCACACCTGTCAGAATGACAATATTTAATGAATCAACAAACAAGTGCTTGTGAGAGAATGTGGAGAAAAGGGAACCCTTATGCACTGTAGATCGGAACACTGGTGGGTGCAGCCACTATGGAGAGCAGTATGGAGTTTCCTCAAAAAAATTAAAAAATAGGGGTTTGGGGGCTATCGAGAGATAAGGACACATAGGTAATACCTTAATCAATAACGAAAAAAAGGAAAATATTAAAAATGGCGCTAGCTGGCTTTGCTCAGTGAATAGAGCTTCAGCTTGTGGACTGAAGCATCCCAGGTTCAATTCTGGTCAAGGGCACATACTAGGGTTGCAGGCTCAATCCCCAGTGGGGGGCATGCAGGAGGCAACCAATCAATGATTTCCTCTCACCGTTGATGTTTCTATTTCTCTTTCTCTCTCCCTTCCTCCCTGAAATCAATAAGAATATATTTAAAAAATTAAAAATGAAACTGCCTTATCATCTAGCAATCCTACTTCTTGGAATATATCCTAAGAAACCCTAAACACTAATTCGCAGGAATATATGCACCCTTATGTTCATTGCAGTGTTATTTGCAATAGCCAACATCTGGAAACAGCCCAAGTGCCCATCAGTAGATGAGTGGATAAAAAAAGCTGTGATACATTTACACCATGCAATACTACTGGGCTGCAAACAAGAATATCTAACCTTCTGTGACAGCATGGATGGACCTGGAGATTATTATAGTGAAATAAGCCAGTGATTT
>NW_006285613.1:2814395-2827816 GCF_000327345.1 Myotis davidii
CCATATGATCTCACTTAAACGTGGAATCTGATGAACAAAATAAACTGATGAACAAAACAGAAACAGAGGCTTGGATACATGGAATAGATTGGTAGCTCTTAGAGGGGTAGGGGCTTGGGGGTTGGAAGAAACAAGGTGAAGGGATTAAGCAAAAAGACATATAACACATAGACACAGACAACAGTGTGATGACAGCCGGAGGGAAAGGGGGGTGGAGGTAGGTGGAGATGGGCCAAGGCAGGATAAATGGGGACAGAAAGATACTTTGCTTTGAGTACATGGAATAGATTGGTAGCTCTTAGAGGGGTAGGGGCTTGGGGGTTGGAAGAAACAAGGTGAAGGGATTAAGCAAAAAGACATATAACACATAGACACAGACAACAGTGTGATGACAGCCGGAGGGAAAGGGGGGTGGAGGTAGGTGGAGATGGGCCAAGGCAGGATAAATGGGGACAGAAAGATACTTTGCTTTGAGTGATGGGTTCACCATGCAATGTGCAGATGATATTTTGTTGAGTTGTAAACTTGAAACCTACATGGTTTTGTGAAAGTGTCACCCCAATAAATTTTAAAAAAGGAAAAAAATTTAGAATTAAAAACATCAAGAAATATATTTACTATGCTTATATCTTGAATATAAACATAAAACGTTTGAGACAGAAAACTAGTGAATAGCTTATTGCAGTTCTATAAATAATAACATCAGCTTCTCAGCTGAAGAAATAACTTTTTCACTTTGCCATTTATGAAAAATGAATGACTTCTATATGTGCTGACATATTTTGTAGGCTACCTTCTGACATCCAGTGATGTCTAATTGGACTATTGTCACTAATGCTATTATCAATGGCTTTTCTGCATTGTTATGATTTCTGATTATGAATCAAGCCAAAAGAAAAATATGAATAACAGTAGTCTATATTAGAATAGTGCTATATTAAATTTTTGAATGCCTGCCCTCAGCTATAATTTTATTCTCTTTTCCAAACAGCTCTGCCAATTAGGGAAAGTGGGCACAATCCACACTTTCTAGGTGAGGAAATTGAAACACAGAAGTTTGTGCATAATCACACAGCTAATTAATTAGCAGCGGAGCTGGGTTAAGTGCTTTTTATATTTCTGTTGTACTCTATGCTGCTTCTACTATAAATTAGTTAAACTGGAAGGAAAATGATGAAAGGTATGTATGATTTTTCATTTTCTCTTTCCACTTAAAATAGTAGCAGTCATCACCATAATACCAATAATCAGTATTTTTGTGCTATCCTCATCTATACAAAAGTGCATATGTATATTAAACACCTATCATTTATCCAACGTGGCTTGTGGGTTTATTAAGACTAATGCTCTGATTAACCAGAAAGAGTTAATCAGATCTTCCTTAAAGACTTGTTTACTCTCACAGAGTCCTTAGGGATGGAAAGAGTAGGCATAATAGGATAATTGGACGTGTGTGTTTTTTTAAACTAGCACTATTTGTTAGAACAAAGGTTTTACCTATATTTATTATACTGAAGATGACAGCTAGTATTACTGAGTTGTTTTAGGTTGGAGTATTTTAATTTAAAAATACTTCAGTATGTACAGTATGATATAAATGTGTGTACAATTTAATACAACCTCACTGTGGGGGCAGTTCATTTGCATTTAAAGTACTTTAACTTGTAATCCACAAAAGAAAATTGGTTGTTTACCATTTCCAATATTCTTATCAAAATATACACCACAGATTTTTTACTTAGTATAAGATGTTTAGAGATAAGTTTCATTAGTGGTGTTCAAGAGAGATGGCTGGTTAGAGAGATAAGATAGGTCCAACTACTGGTTTTTTCTTTCTTTTACTTTTTTCATCACCATTCAACCCCTCCCCCACTATATGTTCTTCCATCCCCAAGCACGTGCCTTTACCTGTATGAGAACTGGGTATAAGGATCTGGCAAGCCCAGCCACCTATGATCTTCTGCACAGAGCTCAATATCTAGAACCCCATTGATTTTGTATCCACCACTTCACGGAGGACCTTGCTACCTGCCGAGACTACTCCCTTGGCTGTTCCTGCTATAGAAATGTCTTTGCATCTGTTAGTCTTTTCTGCAAAGTGTCAGTTTGTGTATCTTGGTGCAGAGTGGAAATTATCCTGAGATACAAGCAGTTATGAATGTTTTTGTGCTTTTAAATATTTGTACACATGACAGAATTTTGTGAAATACTAGTTTACAATGAACTTACCACCTGGTGGTGAGGTTTTGTGGTAGGGAATGTACATCTTCTGCCAATTTCTAACTACCAAATTCTCTCTTTATTTACCAAAAGAACTGACAGTTTCTAAACGGTGAAATTTCAAAAGGATTCTTGCAAAAGATTGTGTGCCAGGTACTTTGCTAAGTATATTACCTATTTTGTCTTATGTAAGCTTTATAATAATCCTGTGATTTTTATTTTTCTGATAAGGAAACTGAAGAGAGTTTAGGTAACTTGGCTAAGATTTTTTTAATCTGATAAGTGATAGAACTGACGCCTTTATCCAATTCTATCTACTTCAAATTACAAATATGGTCTAGTGTTTGCCAAAATGTAAGAAATGTACCTTGATGATATACAGGGATTATTTCAGGTGACAATACATATTGTCTTTAAAAATAATAAGTAAGTGAGAAAGCTATTTCCTTAACAATCTCCTTTTATTTTTTTTAAATTACCCAATAAAAATGAATCTCATCCCTGTCTCTTTCATATTACTCAGTATTATTTTCTTCAATGAAATTGTTCTACCTCAAATTAATTTTTGTACTTATTTATATTGATTGTTTTTCTCCTCTATCTTCTCCCAGTAGTGTCCTAATGAGACCAGGTATCTTTTTAGAATCCTGGCACATAGTAGGAGGACAATAAATATCAATTGTACGAATAAGTGGATTATGTTAAGGAGAAAGTCTCAATTTGGTGCTAATGAGTCTTTACGATTTTTCTAATATTTGATAATCTTTCTATTTGATAAACTGGAAGCAGTCTTGGGGTCAGAGCATTTGACAGAAGTTAGAAATCATAACTTCTCTTTATGACTAGCAATCTTGACATTCTATTTAAGTTGTTTCATATATATGTATATGTTGAGAGAAAATAAGTAAATGAGTGTACAGGTGTTGGAAAGTTATGACAATGATTGTGAATGTTACATTTTAGCATCAATGAAAACCGGTAGAAGGATATTTTGTAGTGACAAAATAAATAAAATGCGCTAAAAAAAGCAGTTCAATAATTCAATTGAATAGCAAGGTTCTAGGAGAGCCCCCAAAGAAGTTTATGTCATGGTTCCTACTCAATTCAAATGTGAAGACAACATGTGATAATTGATGTGTTATATGATAAATTATCAAGATATACGTCATAATACACAAGGACTTTTCTTAATGGGAAACACAATTTGGGCTTTAGGAGACAGGAAGAAATAGCTTCATAAAGGTGGAATTCAGCTGTGCTTTAAAAGTAGGATTTCACTACACACCCACCTACTGATTCGACCAACACCAACTGAAAGTCCACAGCGAGGAAAATAATGTCCCAGACATTCTGGCAGAAACGGACCTAAAGGAGATTCCTCTGAAAACAGTAACAATCTAGTGAGGAATTGACTTGCAGTGCTTGACTCCTATATAAGTTAATATAAAGTGAAAGCTGATTCAGAGAAAAGAGTGCCCAGTTGCATCTGAGCAGGGATGCTAAAATCAAGGAAAACTTTCAACACATAATGGCTCTTGTGTAACTCTTTAAGGCTGAAGAAGAATATTGCATAGTTGGGTGACCTAATGATGTATGACAAGCTAAGCTGAGTAAAAGCAGAGGCAGGTGTCAACATGGTATGTTTAAGGGATGATAAAGAAACTGGCTTGGTCAGCATGAATGAAAGCTATTTTGATTAATGTGTAGACTTCATAATGGGAAGTAATGGGAGATACTGGAAATGGGTAATGAATGGTTAGATCAGTGGCACATCTAGGTTTGGTGGATTCTAAAACATATATAATTTGGGACTCTCTTTAAAATAAATACTGTAATGGTTTAATACAATATCAGATATGAACAAATATATTTAGAAAGAAAAAAAATTCAACAAGCTTCAAATTTTAGAAAGCTGAAAAATATTTTTAAATCTAGAAAAGTAACATTGTTATTAAATCATGGTTTGAACACCTTCACACTACTTATCTTTATACAAGTTTTGCCTCATACTTGTTGATTGACTCTTCATAAGGTAATGGTTTTGTAATATAAATGTTTATGGAATGAATAGAGAGATGATTGCTTTGTGCCTGTAGTATGATAGATGGACATTTCTTGTAATCACTGCTGGTTTAAACAGGATCTTTCAGTTACACAAGTCATTATAAATAAATTTTTAGGATTGTGGTCAAATATGATAAAACTATCAAATTCTTTCATATGTAAGCTGAAAGATTTCTTTACCCTTCAAATTTTCTTGGGCAATGGCTAGTCTTAGACACTCTTTAATTGATGGTACACATTAACACATTTATCTATGTCCTCATTATAACGGCAAATGAGTTTTATGTTATTTTTGTCAATGTCAGAAAATGTGTCATATTCTCTTTAGTCAGACTCTAAAAAGGCCTATGACGATGATCCTTCCAATGCCATCTAACATGAGGCAAAATCAGAGTGAAAAGAGATGGTGGTCTTAATAGAATATAGTTAAATATTTTGGAAAATTTTCAGAAATGCATTGACATATGAAGTACATTGTTAAGGCCCTGTCAGGGTCTTTAAAGGGACCCATATAAGCAAGGGACCAAGAAATTCAGTTTTATTGGATTCAATGAATTTTTATCTCTGGGTATGTTTTTTGAGAATTTTGAATACCAGGATGAGGAGAGTAAACCTAAAAGATATGGTTGATGGGGTAATATACTTTGAATAAAGGATGTATAAACTATGGGAATATAAAATGTTAGTGTGGATTTTTAAAATGTGAATTCTAGAATGAATTTCTGTACTGAGTCATATGCTAGTGGTCCAAGAATAACTGTTCTCCTAGGGATGGACTTTGCTTACTTCTAAGAATCTGCTCCTAAAATGAGAAAATAGGGAACATGTAAAATGCTTTACAAACATTTGTTAAAGGCATATTTACATTTATTTAACAATCACAATAATTAAATACCCATTATTATACCCTGAGTAGCCAGATTATTATGACCAGCCAGATTATTATGACCACCCCATCAGTACTTCATTAACACTTCCAAAAATACTGAATATTGAAAACTTCCTAAGTAAATACTCTCAAGGTTTTATTATTATTATTATTTGCATAACTAATTCACTTCATTGTACTGATGGGGTGGTCATAATAATCTGGCCACTCAGTGTATTCAGATATTATATCCTAATATTTAGTTACCTTCAAATAGAATTACTATTACCTTATTTTGCAGCAAACTACATGACTCAGATTCATAATATCAAATAGGTCATTACCAAGCATGTAGAAACTAAAGAGCAATAAAGAATGGTTAAAAAAGATGTTCTAATGTGTTAAACCGTGAAAAATACTCATCATTTTAGGGTTTATGAGCTAAATTCACCTTGAAGCTAAAATTTTCATGGAAGAACAAGCTCTGGATTGTGCTGAAGAATAAAAGCTTGGAGCAAAGTTTCTCCAGAGGATAGTTCTGGAAGAAAGAAATAAACTTGATAGTCTTTATCACTAGTACATTAACCATTTCAATTGTACATCTTGTAAGACTTGCATTGTAAAAATTGCATTTACCTTCTGAAAAGTGAAGCAGAAGAGTAAAGCAACCAATGACACAAAGGACTAAGGTTAAGAAAAAAAAGTAAAATGGCTTTTAGTTTGTTTTTCTGTTCTGTTTTGTTTTAAAGAATATCATATATTCACATTTAGCATGTACAGTCCAATTATTTTTTAGTATTTATTGGTGTTCACTGAATAATGTAACTAATAGTGGTCACCAAAACTTTTGAGAAACTCAAATCAACTTAAATATAAACTGAGTATTAGTTGATAATATGGAATTAGCATTAATTTGGGGGAGGGTGATAAATCACATGTTAGTAAAACATCTATATCTAGTGAAATATTTGTAGGTAAAATGACATGATGTCTGGCATTACCTTTAAAATGTTCCTGCACTGACACATATAGAATTAGAATATGATAGAGAAAACAGAATTGGCAATTTTTGGAAAGATTTTTTTTATTGTCTAAAGTTTTACACATGTCTCCTTTTTCCCCAATTGACCCTCCCCCTGCCATTCCCACTCTGAGGGCAGCACCCACTGCCCAAGTGTCTGTGTCAATTGAAATTTTTGTTCAGCTTATGTTGATCATTATCCCACATATGAGTGAGATCATGTGACATTTATCTTTCTCCGACTGGTTTATTTCGCTTAGCATAATGCTCTCCAGTTCCATCCATGCTGTTGCAAATGGTAAAAGTTCCTTCTTTTTTATAGCAGCACTAGAGGCCCAGTGTATGAAATTCGTGCATGGGCGGGGTGGGAGGCGGGTGTCCTTCAGCCTGGCCTGCAACATCTCCAGTCTGGGACCCACTGGGGGATGTCTGACTACCAGTTTAAGCCCGATACCGGCAGTCAGACATCACTCTCACAATCCGGGAACGCTGTCTCCTAACTGCTCGTCTGCTTGCCTGCCTGATTGCCCCTAACTGCTTCTGCCTGCGAACCTGATCGCCCCCTATCTGCTCCCCTGCTGGCCTGATCGCCCCCAACTGCCCTCCCCTGCTGGTTCGATCGCCCAAAACTGCCCTCCCCTGCCACAACCCATCTCCTCTGCTGGAACCGACCTCCTTGGTGCCTCACAGAGCCATGGGAACCCCAGGCCTCACCGTGCGAAGTGGCCACTGGGTCCAGCCTCCTCTGTGCTTGCAGCCATCTTGTGGTGGCCATTTTGTGGTGGCCATCTTTGTGGTGGTCATCTTGTGGTGACCATCTTGTGATGATATCGTGCATGAGGGCCACCTAGGCATTTATTAGTATAGATAATATTCCATTGTGTAGATGTACCACAGTTTTTTAATCCACTCATCTGCTGAAGGGCACTTAGGTTGTTTCCAAATCTTAGCTATTGTAAATTGTGCCACTATGAACATAGGAGTGCATATATCCTTACTGATTGGTATTTCTGATTTCGTAGGATATAGTCCGTTGATGATAGCCATTCTGACAGGTGTGAGATGGTATCTCATTGTTGTTTTGATTTGCATCTCTTGGATAATTAGTGACTTTGAGCATGTTTTCATATGTCTCTTGCCCTTCTGAATGTCCTCTTTCAAAAAGTGTCTATTATGTCCTTTGCCCATTTTTTTTATTGGATTGTTTATCTTCCTTTTGTTAATTTGTATGAGTTCCCTGTAAATTTTAGAGAATAAACCCTTATCCTTATCTGAAATATCATTGGCAAATATGTTCTCTTATGTAGTGGGATTTCTTGTTGTTTTGTTGATGGTTTCTTTTGCTGTGTAGAAGCTTTTTATTTTGATGTAGTCCCATTTTTTATTTTCTCCTTAGTCTCCATTGCACTAGGAGCTGTGTCAATGAAAATATTGCTACAACATATTTCTGCTATTTTTCAAATTAACCATCACTCCACCACTCCACTACACCCACCAGCCAATCAGGATCAAGTATGCAAATTAACCCAACTAAGATGTCGGCGGCCACGGAGCTCGAGTGAGCAGAAGGCTTGGGTTGCCCCCCGTGAAGGAGGAAGCCAAGCTTCCTGCCTGCCCTGGCTGGCCCTGGGCTCTGCTCAAGGCTACAAAGTTTCAATCAAAGAAGATAAATAAATCCCAGATACCTGCTTCCAGCCCACCCTGGCCTCTGCTCAAGGAGGTGCTGAAAAAAAAAAAGAAAAAAAAGAGAGGCTGGGAGCTTGGGTCACTGGGGGGCATGGCCAGCCTGAAAACAGCCATAAGCCCCTCACCCAGGCTGGCCAAGCACCCCAGTGGGACCCCCACCCTGATCCAGGACACCCTTCAGGGCAAACCAGCCGGCCCCCACCCATGCACCAGGCCTCTATACTAATAAAAGGGTAATATGCTAATTAGACTGGAAGACCTTCCAGGAGACCTTCCAGATATTTTTCTGGACAAAGCCATGGTGGTGGGGTTGAGGTAGAGGTGGTTAGAGGCCAAGAGGGGAGGGCAGTTGTGGGTGATCAGGCCAGGATGGGACGGCAGTTGTGGGCGATCAGGCTGATGGAGGTGGGGCTGTTGTGGGTAAGAAGAGCAGCAGGGGGGCCAGTTGGGGGTGAGCAGGCTGACAGGGGAGGCAGTTGGGGATGAGCACACTAGCATGGGGGGCAGTTGGGGGTGATCAGGCTGGAGGGGGGGCATTTGAGGGCAAGCAGGCTGGTGGTAGGGGCAGTTGCATGACATGAATTTTTCTACTTGTCGACCGGCAGCGAGCGTTTAGGCCGCGCTCAATGGCGCGAGGAGGGAGACTGCAGTGGAGATGCAGCACGTAATGCTTATTACTTCCCAGTTCCCTGCCCACAGTCAGAAGAGTAAGGTCAGTAAAGTGAGAAAAAATTTAGTTTCTTAAGTAAAAGATAAAAAATAAAAAAGTGAAGTAGTGAAGTTGAAGCTTCAGCGGAGCTTCAGTGACCCATGGGGGCTGGTTTAAAACCTGTCTCTACTGTTCTGCCTGGCATGGCTGTTTCCTGTCAGGTAGTCAGCACAGTGTTGAAGTTCCCAGCAATACACCGCTCCTCTGTGTCATAAGCCACAACCTTGGTTTCAAGCAGGCGGAATCACTCTGCTCACTTTGTTTCTCTGCCTGCCTTCAGTTGTATTTGCACAAGCATCTATTTCTGACACAGCTCCTGGGTGACGGTGTTTCTGCATTAGTTTCCAGGACCAAATGGCCCCTCAACCAAGTCCCCCAGGGCTCCCTGGGGGTGTTTAGACTCTTTCTTTCCCTGCTGCACTCAAGACTGGGTTGGGGGGACGGACTGTCCCAGAGATGGTTTCCTGCTCATCTCTCCCTATTCTGCTCCCCAGTTTCCACAAAAACCATCTTCCCCTGCAGTATCAGTGAGTGTTTTTAATTGGAAGATCCTATGTACTGGGTTTAGCAAGCAAAAGCAAGGAAGTAAAAAAGATAAAGTAACCGTGCTGCCTCATGTCTTTCTGCCCCCAGCACTGTGCAGCTGGTATAGAACTTCCGGCTGCCTTTCTGGGTACAGTTTCCCATTGCTGTGGGCTTAGATCTAGAGTCCCCCACTGCCAGCAGTGCTGTGGACCCCTTCCACATTCAAGGGCTACACTGACCTCAAGGGCCGTGGATTTGGTGCAGCACAGTCTCCCCCTGGGATTCTAGTCCCAGCTGTGTGTGTTTCTCCCTCCAGCCTGGATCCCAGATCCCACCTCTTCTCCAGGTGATCTCTGACCTTTCTGTCCATGGATTGCCTCACCAGCTGTGTTTAATTCACCAATTCTTGGTGGATATTATTTGATTCAGCTGTTTCTTCTATCTGTTCTGTGAGAAGGTGCAGGACCTGTTCACGTATTTGGCCACCACCTTGTCTCCCCTTGGACAAACTTTTTAGGCACCCATGGCTGGGGAGGCTGGAGTCTCAGTGTTCATGGGTTTGCAGCTGAGGCAGCTGGTCCCTGGGTATTGTTGCTATAGCGTCCCAGTAGGTATCCAGGTCTCTCTGGTTGAAGGTAAGGCTGGGCTTCCAATTACAGCCACTCTCCCCTTAACAATTTTGCAATCTCTGTGGCAGAGCCGGCTGTTCTGGGAGAGATTTCAGCCGTAGTAGAGGCTGTCCGGCCAGGGGAGCCTCGTCTGCCAGTCCCTGACAGTCCTATGGAATATACCTGTCCCTCAAAAATACAAACCCTCCTCACACATCCACATACACTCCTTTCACTCTCTCACTCACACACTATTATACTGATTGCCATCCCGTCAGCCACCATCTTGGATCCGGCCATTTTTTTTTTTTTTAACTTTTATTGATTTTAGAGAAGAAGGAAGGGAGAGAGAAAGAGAGATAGAAACATCAATGAGATAGAATCATCGTGGATTGGCTGTCTCCTGCATGCCCCCTTCTTAGGATTGAACCCACAACCTGGGGCATGTGCCCTGTCCAGGTATTGAACTGGTGACCTCTTGGTTCAACCACTGAGCAACACCACCCGGGGGCAAAAATTTTTTATAATTGTCAAACTGGCTAATGTGGACATTATTATATGATTCTTTCTGCCTTTGTGGATTCTTGAGAAGATAGTTTTCTCATATCTAATGTTTCTTTTTTTTCTTCACTGTGACCCCAGCATTGCAAACCTCCTTCTCAGTCAGCAGAACCTTTAGCAGTGGCCTCTGTCTCTACTGAAAAGCAGTCCAGTTCTGTGTAATATGCCATTTCCATTTCCATAGGAATTGCAATGAATCTATAGATTGCTTTGGGCATTATGTATATTTTAATGAGGTTAATTCTTCCTACCCATGAACATGGTAGATGCTTTCAGTTATTTGTGTCTTCTTTGACTCTTTCTTCAGTGCTTTATAATTTTCCAAGTAGAGGTCTTTTACATCCTTGGTTAAATTTATTCCTAGGTATTTTATTTATTTTTTGATGCAATTGTAAATGGGGCTGTTTTCGGGCTTTTTTGTTGTTTTTTTTTTTTTATTATTGAAAGTATTACATATGTCCCTTATCTCCCTCCCCTTTGAATCCATATAGCCTGCCCCCAACCCCACCCCAGGCATTCACCACCTTATTGTCTGTGTCCATGGGTTATACCTATATGCATACAAGTTAGGGTGGTTTTCATAATTTCCCTTTCTGATAGTTCATTATCCTATATAATAAAAGGGTAATATACAAATAGTTCAAACAACAGAACAACTGAAAAACCAATCAAAGCATAATATTCAGGACTGAGTGAGATGGGCCGGACATGCCCTGGAGGCCTCCCACAGTCCCTCCCCGGCCCAATAGTGCACCGGTGGGGTCCCTCAGCCTGACCTGTGCCCTCTCACAGTCCTGGACCCCTTGGGAGATTTCAGAGAGTCAGTTTAAGCCCAATCCTGCAGGCCACTCCCCTTGTCAGGGTGCCAGATGCAGGGCTCATGGCTGGCAAGTGCTGCTGTGGCAGCAAAAGCTTCTCTCGATAGGAACTGATTGGGCGCAAGCCCACGGCAGGCACGGTAGGGCTGGGATAAGTGGGAGTGGCAGGGAGGAGCTGCAGGTGGCATTGGACTGCGGGTTTTGGCTTGATCCCTGCAGGCCACGCAGAGGGACCCCCACCCATACATGAATTTGTGCACCTGGCCTCTAGTTGCTGTATAAAAATGCAACCTATTTCTGAATCTTAATTTTGTATTCTACTTTACTGAATTCATCTCTCAGTTCTAGTACTTTTTTTGGTGGAATCTTTAGGGTTCTCTACATACAGCATCATGTCATCAGCAAATCATGATAATTCTACTTGTTTCTTTCCAAGTTGGATGCCTTTTATTCCTTCTTCTTATCTGATTGCTGTGTCTAGGACTTCCAGTACTATGTTGAATAAAAGTAGTAAAAATGGACATCCCTCTCTTGATCCCAGTCTTAAGAGAAACATTTAATTTTTCCCCATTGAGTATACTAACAGTTTGTCATTTATGGCTTTTATTATGTTGAGAAATATTCCCTCTTCCAACTTTGCTGATAGTTTTAATCATAAATAAGTGCTGGATTTTGTCTAATGATTTTCTTCATTTATTGATATGATCACCTCACATTGTCAGAATGGCTATCATCAGTAAATCAGCAAACAACAAGTGCTGGTGAGGTGTAGAGAAAAGGGGACCCTTGTGCACTGTTGGTGGGAATGCAGATTGGTGCAGCCACCATGGAAAAGAGTATGGAGGTTCCTCAAAAAATAAAAGATGGAACTGACTTGTGACCCAGCTGTTTCATTTCTGGGGATTTAACCAAAGAAAACCAAAACACAAATTCAAAAGAATATATGCACCTCTATGTTCATTGCATCATTATTTATAATAGACAAGATATGGAAGCAACCCAGTTGCCATTTATGATAGCATGTATCAAACTAGATGGTATTATGCTCACTGAAATAATTCAGTCAGAGAAAAACAAATATCATACGATTTTACTTATATGTGCCATATAAATTACAAAATACATCAACAGACAAAATTGAAACACACTTATAGACAGAGAGTGAACTGGTGGTTGCCAGATGGGAGGGGGATTGGTGGACTGGGTGAAAAAGTTGAGGGGTGTAAGATGTACGAATTGGTAGTTACAAAATAGTCATAGATTTTATAAGTAAAGCATAGAGAATATAATCAATAATATTGCAGCTGGGGTACTAGAAATATTGAGGGGAACACTATGTACAGTATATGATCATCTAACCACTAAGCTGTACACCTACAAGCAATATAAAATAAAAATTTAAAAAGCACCCCAGCAGATACACTGATATAAACTGAGAATAAATCTGAAAGCTGCCTATAAATAAATGAATATATCATAAATATAGTTATATTACTTCTTAATTATAACTTTAGAACTGATGAGTATATTAAAAATTGTGTTCATAGTAATGAGAACTTTGGTTGTATAAAATATTCCAACAACAAATATCACATGTTGAGAAACTATTCTGAACTAGGAGCTGTAGTAATTGCTTTACTTACATTATTTTCAGTTACTCTTCCTATTAGTTTTGTGAGGTTAATATTATCTTTATTTTATAAATAATGAATTTAAATGAACTAATGTGATTAGTGTGATTCTATGGCATACATTTTTCTTCTTCCCTGTTAGGGTTTTTCCAGGTCATTTTTGTAATTATTTGTTTCTAATTAAAAACAGAAAGAGAGAAGGGGGGGGTGAACATGCATTGCTTATGCTAGTTGTGTAAATCAGGAAATGTGCTGAATATTTCCCCAAAGTTATCTCATTTCAAAACAAGCTTGTGAGGTGATTAGAATCATTGCTATTTTTTCTCAGTATTATAGGTGAGAAACTGAGTGTCATTCTTGTCAAGTAATTTTTGCAAGATCACACAGCTGGTGAATTTGTATCTTGCTATCCAAGAGTGTCTATCTCTGAACTCGTTCAAAAACAACAACACTAAATAGCTATTATCTTGGTGAGAAGTAATAAATCTTTTCATTCTAGAACTAGAAATAGAACACTGACTCCATGACAAGTGTTGTGGATAGGGAAGAATACAAAAAGTTTGATGATGTGATTCCTACACTTTTTAAAAAATATATATATATATTTTATTGATTTCAGAGAAGAAGGGAGTGGGAGAGAGTGATAGAAACATCAATGAGAGAGAATCATTGATAGGCTGCTTCCTGCATGCCCCCCACTGGGGATCGAT
>NW_006285613.1:2829141-2847944 GCF_000327345.1 Myotis davidii
CACTGTCATCATCCCAGAGAACATGCTAGCTCTCACGAATGTTCAATGTGGTCTTGGGAGCGCTAATGCCCTAGAACAGTGGTTGGCAAACTGCGTCTCGTGAGCCACATGCGGCTCGTTGGCCCCTTGAGTGTGGCTCTTGCACAAAATACCACGTGCGGGCACGCACGTACAGTGCGATTGAAACTTTCTGGCCACACTCAAGGGGCCAAAGAGCCGCATGTGGCTCACGAGCCGCAGTTTGCCGACCACTGTACCTGGTTCAGAGGTTGATGCTTAACCACTGAGCCATGCTGACCAGGTGTGATTCCTACTCTTAGAGAAGCACATCATTAAGAAAACGTGAATCAATAAGTAAATGGGAAATACTTAGTTTAATGCTAAATATCAAGGTGTGTTTAACTCACTAACTCTAGAATATGAAAATATAGTGGACAGAGAAAACCATAAGGAAAAATGTGGTTGTCTTTGGTCTTGAAATATTCACTCTTTCATCTTCAAGAGAAAGACTATAAATAGATTTTCATATTACAGACCATTTTCAGGTAATCGTCCCCAACATTGAGAGAGCATCTGGGAAACTATCAGGTTATGTGGGGTATCTTACCAGACTATCAGAAGATATGAGATCCAGTCCTGATTTTACTACTAATTAGCAGAGTGATCTTTCACGGACCCTCCCTAAGCCTCAGTTTATCCATCTGTAAGACATGTGTTGCTTCAACCAGATTATCTCAAGATTCCTTCCAGTTTTGCCATCCAAAGTTTTTATGGAATAGATCATGTAAAACTATTAAGATGCTTCATTTTCGCCTCTTATAGGTGCAGGGAGTGCATCAGTACCTACACCCGAGGTACAGCTCACCTCACATGCATTATCAGAAGCATAACATTTGTAAGTTATGCTTACAAATTTGTAAGTTAAAAGAAAAGTGGAACTAGTCAATATGTGAACATTGGTCGTGCTCAGAGATGGAGACAGTAGTGTGACATTGTGGCTTTATGGATGCTAAGAAATCTCTTGTCTGAGGATATACCTGCATCCCCAGAATCCACACAGATGCCAGGGTTTTCGTTTAATTCATTTTTGCTTATTCCTTTATTTCCAGTTAAAGAACAGACATCTTTGAGAGAAGTAACATTTTTAGCTTTACTAGACATCAATATCTCATATTAATTTATTTGACAGCATGATGATAGGGAAAATGGAAATGGATGAGAGTGACAAAAGGCACTTCCTCCAGTCTCACACTGAGAAACTATATTTCACAGTTAAAACAAGTGGTAAAAGAACACATTTTTCCCCAGTGCAGGGGATGTATTTTGTTTTCCCCTAAAATGATAGCAAGAGACCTTCAGTGTCTTTTTGAGAATGAGAACAGAGGACAATTCTGTGAACAAATTATATTATCTTGTTCCCTAATGTAAAAGAGAAATTCAACCTCACTGCTTATTGTTAATATCATAGGTATATAGAAAGTCTCCTTTATAAAGAGCCTCAATACCCCGTGCATCATTACCCTGTATGTCAAATGCAGTCCACAACTGCAAATCTAGTTATCTAGGTATGTGCGCATTTTCTGTCTACACCATATGGAATATCTTTAATGTATTTGCTACCTTTTTCTCCAGACAGGCATTCTAACAGGATTGACTCAATATTTCATTTGTTTGGCCGAGAATTACTTTCTCAGTTCATTTTGTATTTTTTACCACGTGCTTATAACATAACTCTGCTTCTTGACAACAATTCACTTAGAACATATCCCCCCCCCCCTAATTTATTGAAAAGAATTTTAAAACCTAGGACCCCCTCACCTGAAGTTAATGAGTGCTATTGTGGCAGTTCGGCATATCGCCTCGAATATGTTTTCTTTTTTTCACCTCTAAAACAATGGCAGCCGGTCTAAGGAAGCTCTCTGCTTAATACATTCATCCTGCAAAAATGAAAGTGATTCATGGAGGGGCCACTTATTCCCTTGTTATATGTAAAACATTAAAATTCTGGCTGTCTTAAAACATGGGAGCTGTCACAGAGGTAGGGTAACATTCAAAGGATGTTCTGGTTAAAAAGTGACACTTGGAAGGCAAATACAGCGCTTTAATAAGCATAGGAGAGGCGCCAGGGAGTTAGTCCCTTTTGAAAAACATTGGCGCTGCCAGTTTCTCAGAATGCCAGGCACATTTTCTCCTCAACGACCGTGGAACTGCGATACAGGTACAGCACATGGAAATGTGTTTGCAGAATTATGGGAAACCCACGCAGGAGTCAATTGCTAAAACCTGTTTGTGGTCAGATTAATGAGTGGAGAAGCAGCTGGCCTGTGACCTCTGCGTGGCGCTGTTCCTTTAGACTGCCTGCACATGGATAGAGGCCTTTCATTTTTGTAAACATATATTTATTGATTTCAGAGAGGATGGGAGAGGGAGAGAGAGATAGAAACATTACAGATGAGAGAGAATCATTGATCAGCTGCCTCCTGGATCGAGCCCGCAACCTGGGCAAGTGCCCTGACGGGGAATCGAACTGTGACCTCCTGGTTCATAGATCAACACTCAACCACGGAGCCAGCCGGGCCATATGCCTTTCTTTTTATTTCACTACACATTCATGCGTTTTCTGAATAAGGAGAGGACTTTAAAAATTATTTCTAGTTTTCCTCAAAGTTATGTTTGGTTCTTCTAACACTTAGCATATTTTTTTAGGAGCCTATATCTTTGAAACAGTCTTAACTCTCTTTATAGCATTGCTGCCATAGAAATTAGTCTGGTTCTTGGATTAGAATGTCATTTTGATCATAATCAGCCTCCTGACTATCATCCTTACAACTAATGATATGGCAAATATTTTGTCCATTAGACTATTTCATGTGAGGAAAATTCGGACCATTTCATATCCTAGGCTTTCTCAGCTGTAGTAATACTGGCTACCCTACTTTTATACCCACAGATGAGCCTATAGGTCTTCTTAAATAGGATATTTGGTTTCTTATCATTCTCTATGTTTTTACTAAAGCTCCCCCTTTTTCCATGTATTTTCCTTTTTCAAATATGACCAATCTGAAAGCATTGATTGACATTAATATCCTTTTTAATTAGGAGGATCTTCCCAGGCTATTGCAGAAGGATTGTCAAGAAACAGAAGGCATAATTAGTTATTGGGGCAGGAAGTGAATATCAGAACCGAGGCTTTTGAAACTGACTCCTAAATTTGGAAAACAGGAGGGTTTTCTGTACCTGCTAATGAGGTAGCCAAAAAAATACTTAGAATACTTTTTTTGTCAGAGAAACATAAGTGCCTGAAAAAGTATTTTAGATGCTATTCCTCATAAGAGTGTCGGCTGAATGAAACTCAATATCCAACTGTTGATGAGTCTCTATTGCTGTCAGCTGAATGTATCTGTCACTGCCAAAAGCTGTACAGCTTCATGAGCCTTTAGTAGAATCCTCTATCAGCCTCCGTTGATGTAGGACTAGCAGCTAAAGCATAGAGGGGTGTTCATTTATCATTTTGACTTGAAATGCAGAGGAAAAAAGCAAAGCCATATTTAACTGGTGCACAATTAGGGAAGTTTTATTCCTGGTTATTTGAATTTTCACGGTAGGTGAAGATTAGCAGGACGTGCCATTTATTTACTTTTAAATAGGCTTTATTTTTAGAGCAGTTTTCAGTGCACAGCAAAATAAAGCAAAAGGTACAGAGATTTCCATATAGAGCCTATTTCCATATACATGCCATCTCCACTACCGATTTTATTTTAAATTTGTGAATAGCACACTCTCCTCCTTCCTTATCTCCCATGGAATACACCAGGCAAATTGCCTGACTTTATAATTAAGGAAGGTTTCCAGGCTAGCATCTTGATTGAAGATCCACCCTCATTATTCAGAGCATTATACATAGAAGCAATAGATTTAGGAAATTGGGGTGAATGTATGCTGACCCCAGGTTGGCTACTCTGAATTAATTTCTCCTTTTTGTCTTTTAGAAATTAAAACCCTGATCTCTTCTTTTCTGGTGGAGGAGAGATAAGATATTTGGTAACCTAAGGGTATTAGTTACTTGAGTTTTGGTTAACAAAGTTTGATTTATAAGTAAAGCTGGAACTATGGCAAGGCGCCCAGGGCTTTATCTCAGGATATTAAAGTTAAAGGGAGGCGCCGAAACCGGTTTGGCTCAGTGGATAGAGCGTCGGCCTGCGGACTGAAAGATCCCAGGTTTGATTCCGGTCAAGGGCATGTACCTGGGTTGCGGGCATATCCCCAGTAGGAGATGTGCAGGAGGCAGCTGATCGATGTTTCTCTCTCTTCGATATTTCTGACTCTCTATCTCTCTCCCTTCCTTTCTGTAAAAAATCAATAAAATATATTTAAAAAAAAAAGTTAAAGGGAGGCAAGTAACAATGATAATGCTCATTTTAAAAGTATAACAACAGGTATAAATGAAAATCAGCCAGAAAGTGGTCTATAGCATGATTTTTAGTTTAAATTTAATGAAGTCAATTTTATTTCATTAACTTTGGTTTACCTTCTGAATAAAATATCTGTTCCCCAAAAAGTTGTACTTTAATATTATGCAAATATATAGGATGTCCAAAAATGTGTATACACACTTTGAATAATTATAAAGGCAGTGTTTATTAAAATACATTTTATTTTCAAAATTGAGCTACCTGATGTTAAAGTATGTATACTTATGGGGGGGACACCATGTATATCAACATAATTTTGTCTACAGAGCAATTCTTCTTTTAAAATCTTATTAAAATAAATTCTACCCACTCAAGTTTATTGTTGACATTGAATTTACCTGAGAGGCACCTGAGCTAATTGAGCTACCTAAATTAAAACAATAAGATTTTGCCCTGGCCTGGTGGCTCAGTTGGTTGGAGCATCGTCCTGTGCACCAGAAGGTAGTGGGTTTGATTCCCGATCAGGGCACATACCTGGGATGCAGATTTGATCCCTGGCTGGGGCATGTATGGGAGGCAACCAATCAATGTTTCTCTCTCATGTCCGTGTTTCTTTCTCTTTCTCTCTCCCCCACTTCCTCTCTCTCCTTCCCTTCCCCCCTCTCTCTACAAGTCAATAAAAACTTATCCCCAGGAGAGGATTTAAAAAACAACAACACTAAGATTTTATTGGCGAAAGTGTCTTAAAATTAGTATTGCATCAGATTTAGTTATTTTTAAAATACTAAACATAGTTGTTTAGTACTTTTCAGTTAATCTGGTTTAGGTAGACATCAGAGATTGAGAGTGTCAACTTTCTCTTCTGCATGGGGATTTTGAAAACCAATGCTCATCCCATCTTGGCACCAGGAAATTCCCAAGAATAGCTCAGCAAAAACACAGAAGAGGCAATGAATAGGTTTCCATTGTGGGATTTTAAAACATGGCACTAATCTAGTTGGGGAAAGAAAGCCTTCAACAACCATGCTTATTAAGTTAAAAATGCTCTTGCTAACCTCGTATGACATGTAACCCCAAACACAGAAAATGTTATCAATAATTCTTAAGAAAGGAATAGCAGTGATCAATGACTAGCTTTTGGACCAACATACCCAAATTTACCTTCTAGGATTCTAATACCCTCCAAAGGGAGAATAACTCCCAACGAAGAACTCAAACATAAACAATGCAATACATTTAAACCACATTTCCCATGTGCAATACTTAATTGCCTAGCAAGTACAAGCTGGCTTATGATAAGGAAGTTTGGGTCGGTAAATGGTAGAAATTTTAGATGTATGGAAGGAACAGCGATTAATATAAATTTTCTCTGCAAGGAAGATAATGAGAACATCTGAGAGGAAATACGATTTCTGCCGTTGGGTGTAGAACATCTTGGGAAAGAACAAATTGGAAGAAAGTCTTGTATATTATCTAATGGTTAAATAACAAGCACATTTTTATATTTGAAAAGAAACTTACACTTTTCACAAGAGAGAAAGAATTGCTGCTGTGTCTATTTTTATTATGAGGTTCTTATCTCCTAACTTTAATGCTTCAAAAATACTTTTCTGCAGAGATGTGCAGATGGCATCAGTATAACCTTTGATATCACAATCAGGCCAAAATGAAAGAACAGAAAGAGACAGATTTTCCAATTTAGTAATAGAATGTTAGAGGTGCAAAGCCTTATCTAATGTTATTACTTTATTTAGGACCTTAGAATTAAAGAGGAAAGAAAAAGTTTTAAAGCTGTGAACAGTGTGTAAAAAAGAGAGAAACAGCCCTAACCGGTTTGGCTCAGTGGATAGAGCATCAGCCTGTGGACCAAGAGGTCCCAGGTTCAATTCTGGTCAAGAGCATGTACCTTGGTTGTGGGCACATCCCCAGTAGGAGGTGTGCAGGAGGCACTGATGGATGTTTCTCTCTCATCGATGTTTCTAACTCTCTATCCCTCTCCCTTCCTCTCTGTAAAAAAATCAATAAAATATATTTTAAAAAATAGAAAAACATTATTACAAGTCCCTATTCATAAAGTTGTAGTATAGACCTAATATCAAAAATATATATAAACTTCTAGAGTTGACAAGGAAATATAGCACTGTCATAGATACAGAATTATCACATAAAAATAAATCATATTTGTTATATATTAACAAATAAATTATTCATTGTTATATATTAACAATGAATATATCAAATTTTAGTGAAAGAAATTAAAATTTAAAATACAATACCATACATAATAACCTCAAACTGAAACATTTAGGTATATGTCTAACAAATCATGTACATGATATATATGCTGAAAAATACCAAATGGTGAAAAAAGTAATGCATCTGAAATAAATGAAGTGGCATATTGTATTCATGGGGTTGGAAAACTGAAAATATCAAAGATGTTTATTTTTCCCAAGTTGATCTATAGGTTTAGTAGAATCATAAAATTCCAATAGGGTTTTTAATAGATATAAACAAGCTTATTTTAAAACTTATATGGAAGAGCAGAGGATGTAGAATACATAAGAAAATTTTGAAAAAGAATAATGAAGTTGAAGAAATCACATTACCTGATTTTAAGACTCATCGTATAGCTAAAAAAATCTGTATATTGTGGTATTGGCAGATGGATAGACACATAGATCAATGGAACAGAATGGAGTCCAGAATAGGTCCAAGCAAGTATGGCCACTGGAGTTTTGACAAAGGTGCAAAAACAATTCAAAAAACAAAGGATACACAGTCTTTTCAACAATTAGATATACATAGGTTTAAAAAAAAAAGAAATAGTAAGAGCTCAACCTAAACCTCATACCTTACATAAAAATCAACTCCAAATGGATCATACTTCTAAATGTAAAGTTATATTTATAAAACTTGAAGAAAAAATAGGAATAAACCTTCATGATATGAGATTAGGTAATGATCTCTTAGATTCCAAACCAAAGGCATGATATATAAAGAAAAGTTGAAAATTTCATTTATTAAAATTTAAAGCAATTGCACTGTGAAAAAAGGCAAGCCACAGACTAAGAGAAAATATTTGCAAATCACCTACCCAACAAAGGACATATCCTGAACATTTGAAAAAACTCTAAAATCAACAGTAAAGGAGCAAGAAATCCAATTAAAAATGCTCAAAAGACAACTCATCAAAGATAATATACAGATGACAAATAAACGCATGAAAGGGTATTCAACTTCTTAGCCATTAAGGAAATTCAAATTGAAGACACAATAAGTAAGACAGACAAATTAAAGATACACCTATGTCAAACTGCAGCGGGAAGGCCGGGGAGGGTTGGGGGGCGTGAGGTAGTGGGGTAAGAGATCAACCAAAGGACTTGTATGCATGCATATAAGCATAACCAATGGACATAAGACACTGGGGAATAGGGGAGGCTAGGGGACTGTCTAGGGCGGGGGGAAAAAATGGACACATATGTAATACCCTTTGTAATAAAAAATTAAAAATTATTAAAAAAATAAAAAATAAAAAAAAGATACACCTAAAATAATGGATAAAATAGAAAATTAGTGACAACACAAATGGAAAATATGTTGGCGGTTTTTATAAAGTTAACATACAGTAATTGGATGACTCAGCAATTCTACTTGTAGGTGTTTACCCAAGAGAAATGAAGTAATATGTTCACACAACATCCTCTCTAGGAAATGCTTATAGCTGTGAGCAATTCAATGGGCATACCGTCTATTTGTTTAGTGCTTATATTTTTGCAAAGTGTTTTATCTGCATTTTATTTTATCACAGCAACTCCAGTAGGTACATAGCACAGAATTTATAATCATTGCAAAAGAGGAATAAACAGGTAAATAACTTTAAAAAGCCATGCAACCAGTTAATGTCTGCTAGGGAACCAGGTTGTATTTTTCCTCACTCCTCATTGTTATTTTTCTTACTCCATGCTGACTTCCACATTACTTCTCCATCTATCGCAATTTCTCCTTATATCGAATAGAAATAACAATTCTTATTTAATAATCATAAGAGTTGTGTGGTTCAAATAAGATACAGAACATGTAACATCTTGAAAAATAGTAAGTACTACCAAAATATAGTATTTTATAATTCTAAAACCCAACATTTATAATACTATAAATGTTGTTAAGAATTAAGGGGATATATACTTTCATTTAAAAAAAAAAACAGGAAGAACAAGTCAGCCATAAGGAAACATTAATCCTAGTATGCTTCCAGGTAGGAATGCTACTCTAGGATCTAGCCCCAATTTTACTTAATAATTGCCCCAAAGCACAAGAGTAGTAATGCAGGCAATTCTGATATGTCAGAGAAGCCATAAAGTGCTTAATTCAAGGAAAAAAGTATCTATGTGTAGGAAAAAAACTTAGCATAGATCAGGTTCAGTTCTAGCTGTGGTTTCATGCATCCACTGGGGGGCTAAAGATGAGAGGGGAATACTGTAAGATGATTTTTGTATAAGCGAGTGCTACTCATGCCTGTGAGTAACTCTAGAGAGGACCTGAATCTTTTCATGTTTATCTCCCCTGTACCTAGTATAGGGCCTCGAGCACATTAGTTTCACAGAAAATGACTGTTCAGCACAGGGAAACTCTATAGGACTGTTTTGCAGCCTCTCTGGAGGGAAGCAGTGGGCTCTGTTCATTTGGCCACATGACCTCTTTTAGTTCGCTATGGATGTAATTCTCAAAGTGGGTTCTGATAATCATTGATTCCAAAAATTTTTACTAGGTTATCTGAGAAAAATAGCTTTATGTTCAATAAGTTTGGGAAGTTATAAAGTTTGAGTCACTCATGTAGGGCTGTACAAAATATTAAAAGTCCGAATCATTCTTGGAGTAAAGAAATCTACTTTTGTTTAGGTAATTTTTCACAACTCTAGAATACCTTTTCCAAAATTTCACACTCTTTGGAACATGGCTGGAAAGATGCCTTTGATCTTTTACTATACATGCTTATCTGACCCTTATGTAAGCCAAAGAATTAAACCATCTGTTAGTATTAGACCACACATCTCCCCCGCTCCTATTAAGAGACAAAGGACTAGAAAGGCCTTTGGTTAAGAACTACGGGCATCCTAAGTTTTCCTAGCTGAATTTTCCTAAGTAAAAGAATGGATATTAAGAAGTATTCATGGCGAGATTATGACCCTTTCTTATTCAATGCATGTCTGAAGGGGCAATATTTGAGAGTCATGGGTGACTATTAAGTAGTGAAAGAAAGAAACCAAGACTATCTTCATTATCATGATGACATACTGGAAAATGATCCGTCTTGTATTATGAGGGAGTTATGCCTAGTATAGGTCATAGAAGACAGGCGTCACCTAATAGATGGTAATTGATTCTCTTACTCATTATGGGGAGTCATGTCTCAGAATAGGTGTCCTTAGGAAGTTACTTTGTGTGTGCATATTCATGCGTGTGTGTGCATTTCTACTACCCAAGAATTCCACTTTAGGGTATACATGCAAAAGAAGTGAGTGCATATTTGTACCAAAAGACATGTGAAAACCTTCATTGAAAATGTCCTTGTATTAGTCAAAACTGAAAATAACACAAACATCCAACAATATAATGTTTCAAATAATTGTTGTAAATTCATACAAGGAAACAACAATGAACAAACTGCTATTACATGGAGCAATATGAATGCATCTTATTTACATATTTACATTAATATTGAAAGAAATAGTACATACTATATTTAATCTATTTACATAAAGTTTAAGAAGAGCCAATACTAACATGAAGGTAGAATCAATCAGAATAGTGTTTACCTCAGGGGGCTATTGACAGGGAAGTAGTATGAAGGTTTTGAAAATGTTTCTCTCTTAGTCTGGGTGGTAGTTACATCAGTGTATTCAGGAATTGCTGCTGGCCTGCCCAGGAAAAGAATGGCAGCTGTGTCCAGAATTTCTAAGGGGTGACAAGTGATGAATAACTGTCTATAGTTGAACCAAGAGGATTAAGGAACATTTCTGAGGAACAAACTGCAGAGAAAGAAGGGGGGGCGCCAGGGCTGACCAGCAGCCCCTGACCGATGGATGAACACATTACTCTGACACAGTTTCCCTGAGAAAGAGAGCGCTAAGGGGCTTGCCTGGCTCAAGGGTCCAAGCAGCCTCAATTGTCTGCCTCGTTAGGCTTTTATTGGAATTTTTATCTTTAGATACAGTCAGTGGGGTTACTAATCTTGGGAGGACACATGTGTTTACATTGTCCTCTAGGCAAGGGCATCCAGGGATTAAGCATAAGGATTCCAGTAAACACCCGGGGTCTGCATATGCACAGACTTGTTTGGAAAGGTCAAGGAATAATTAGGGGCGTTGCCTTCCACATTCCCCTAAGTCTCCCCTAAATCGGACTTCCGATAAACAAGGCAGGTGGCCCTCCACATGCTTCCCTTTTATCAGAATGTCCTCCTTACAACTTTCCAACCAAGCCTCTTGCTTCCCAACAAGGGGGAATGGGGTAAAGACAGAGGCAGCACTAATGGCTCTTGTTTCATGCAGCATGGTGACCTCACTTCTTTTCATACAGAAAAAGAAGTTGTATGTTAAGTTAAATAAATCTTATGGCGTAACACATGCCGAAATGGCTAATATGGAATATCTTCTTTATTGATTTCCCACGGTTTCTTGATTTAGGGATTGTTATGATAGTCTGTCATCATGTCCAGAACTCAAATAAAATTTACCAATTTCTCAATCAGTATTGAAAGCTCATACAATTTAGCCTGACAATGAAATGTTACAAGGATTTTGCAGAAAGAAGGAACAGGATGTGGGAAGGTATAGATGTTGAAAATGCATGATTTCTTTGTATAATTATAAGTATGACATTATCGCTTGAATCAAAGAGGCATGTAAGAGATGGGAGGGAGCTGTCAAGAAAATAGCAGGCACCAGATTATGGAGCGAGACAAGTGCTCTCAGTAGCCCACTCCTATTCTATTGACATCTAAAATGTCTTGTGGAAAGACACTGATCAAGTACTTATGCAGCTCCTTGACTTTATAAAGTGAAGTAGCACATAGACATTATGTATTAGAACTCAGCACATCTCTAGAGAAATATACGTATAATATAACCTTTGTCAGAAAAGGAGGAAATTTCATCTAATTTTATTTATAGTGCTTACTATATGACAAAGAGTTCTGATTAACTTATAAATATTAGTACCGTTCTGTGAAATAGGTTCTAATATCATTATCCCTGTTTAACAGATCAGAAAGTTGAGGCCCAGGTACCTGATTCACCCAAGGTAGCACCACTTATAGGCAGTAGAACCAGGATCTAATTCAGGCATTCTAGTTCCATAGGCCACGCCCTTAATCATGATGCTGCCTCTTTTACTCTCTGATTGACTCTGAATTTCGATTTCACTAAGAGAGGAATGGGGCATTGGGGGCCCACTAAGTAGTGGCTCTTGTAGAGCATATTTGTTGGAAAATCATGCATATAAGGACAATTGGATATTTAAGCAATTTAAATGCATCTATTCAGATTTAAAGTACAAAGACAGTAAATGCTTCATCAGCTTGAAATTGGTTTTTAAATGATGCCAATGCATGTCAAGTCAATTTGAAAGTATTAAGGGATAATATGCATTTGCCAAGTACTTTGTGATACCAAGGAACAGTGAAGGCACTTGTAGGATTACATAGGATATTTAACAGTTTTAAGTATAACTCTGATTTTTAAATTTTGGCCTTGTCTTTTGAAACTAACTTTACTGAATGAAATGGTGGCAATACTAGTCACCAAACCAGAAGTTACAAGTTTGAACACTTGTAGGTTTGAAATGGGGGAATACTGAGCCATTTGATACGGTTGACTGCTTTAGCCTTTAGGTTGCCACAGGGAGAGGAACAAGGAGGGGAGCCTGAATAATTGAGAGTGCTCTGTCACTCCACCCTCACTTGAAAAGGAATGGCCATGTTGTTAGGTCTTTTAGCAAGTAAACTTTTACCTAATAGTTTGGATAAGAGGTCCCATGGCTTAAAAGCTCTTAAATGACGCTGAATATTATTAAATTAAATTTTCATTCTTTTCATTTAAGATTTACTGAGATTGTACATTCACACACATTAGGGTAGCTATATTTAAAAAAAAAACACAGAAAATAGCAAGTGTTGGCAAAAATACGGAGAATTGGAACCCTTGTGCATTTCTAGTGGGAGTGTAAAAGGGCACAGCCACTGTGGAAAAGAGTATGGTGATTCTTCAAAATATTACACATAGAATTACCATATGATTCAGCAATTTCACTTCTGGGTATTTAACCAAAAGAAGTGAAAGCAGTGGCTTGAACAGATGCTTCTATAACCATGTTCATAGCATCAGTATTTACAACAGCCAAAAGGTAAAGGCAATCCAAATGTCCATCAGTGGATAGATTTTTTTAAGTGGTATATACATATAATGGAATACTATATTTTTTTTAAAAGGAAGGACATTTTGACACATGCTACAATATAGATGAACCTTAAAGATATTATTCTAAATGAAATAAGGCATTCACAGAAACCCAAATATTGTATGATTTCACTTACATGAGATACTTAGAGTAGTTAAATTCAAAGAGACATAAAGTTGAATGGTGGCTGCCAGGGACAGGAGGAGTCAGTGTATAATGGGTACAGAGTTTCAATTTCAAGATAGAGAGTTCTGGAGATGGATGGTGGTGATGGTTGCACAACAGTGTGAATATATTCAATGCCACAGAACTGAACATTTAAAGTGGTTAAAATGATCAGTGTTATATTGTGTATATTTTACTACAATAAAAACATGTTTTAGAAACATGGCAGGATTTAAACCTGCAGATTAAAGATGAAAAGTTTTTCCAATGACTCTTAGGTGAGGCAACTACTAATGCACATGAAAGACAGTGAATAGTATGGATATTTTTCAGAAAGTGCTTGTCTGGGTAAGAATTGTGGTCTTTGCTTAAAAAACAGAATAATTAGTAAAGATAAAGGGAACAAAAGAAAAGATTCATAAAGGTTATACAGAGCAAACCAGTGAACAATTTAAAATAATTGGTGCTTAATCACTCATTAGGCAGTTAGCACTAAATTATTAATGGGTAATGTGAGTGACTTGACCTTCCTAGCATAGCAATTAATGTATGCAATGCAGTTAAACTAGCGCCTATGCTTAGATGTAGCTCAAATGATTCCTGATGATAGGCTTAAACTATTCTTGCACTTTTCCTTTCTCTTCAGCAAGTTAAATTGCTTTAACTTGTATTGTTTGAGCCTAAGGGACTGTCTCAGAACCCAAGACTATCCATTACTTAAACATTATTTTGTTAAGAACATCACAAAGAGATGGCTTCAAGTCATTGATTTTATCAACCCAATTTGGAAAGATTCACACTTGGACATCAAAATATTATGAGTCACCCAATGTTACAGAGCTAGCTAGCTGCTTACAAACTTGGAAATAAAAAGCAGAGGTTGTGAACACTAAAATAATTATCTTCCCAATGGTTAAATGACACCAATGCTACATACCACCAACCAGAGCACCTTAAGTGCAAATTGCATTACCTTTCCGAAAGAAATTAGATTATAGGAATTGACTTTTCTTAATGCTATGTTAGTAAAACATCAAGGAAGGTTAGGATTCAACAAACCTTGTTCTACTTTGTGCAAGTTCTCTTCTGCTTCCTAAAAGCTGAATATAATTGAAGGGGGAAGGTCTGTTAGAACTCTTTTGTTTCTGTAGCATACAAGACTTGCACCTGAAAGTTCCCAAATGGAAAGGAGTTATTAAATCTGAATTAACATTTAATTACTCTTTGGAATGTGCTGCAAATCGGGGTCTCCATAACAAAAACTTTTCTCTTTTGTAGCCAAAAAAACTGCATATTTAGTGAGTCGAAATTTGAAGTAGATTTTACTCGAAATGACTTTCAATAATTTTTAAATGTTTACAATGGAATATGACTCAGCCATAAAAAAGAATGAAATATTGCCATCTGAAACAACATGGATGGGCCTAGAGTGTATTGTACTGAGTGAAATAAGTCAGACAGAGAAAGATAAATGCCATATGATTTCACTTGAATATGTGGAATTTAAAAAACAAAATAAATGAACAAGCAGAACAGAAACAGACCTGTAGATACAGAGAACATTTTGATGGTTGCCAGGTGGGAGGAAGTTTGGGGGGATGGATGAAAAAGATTAAGGGATTAAGAAATACAAATTGGTAGTTACAGAATACTCACAGCTTCTAAAGAACAGCATAGGTAATATAGTCAGTAATATTGTAATAACTATGTATAGTGTCAGATGGGTACTAGATTTATCGAAGTGATCACTTTGTAAATTATATAATGTCCAATCACTGGATTGTACACCTGAAACTAATATAACATTGTAGGTCAAATGTAATTTAAAAATAAAAAAAATGTTTAAAAAATAAAATGTTTTAATTTAATGTTTTAGGATATTTTCCATTTTTTTCTCCAGATATATTATACCTCCTCATTTCTGTTATTCCAAAGTCAATGTACCTTATTTTAATAGAAAAATACCAGGCTCTTACAGTTTTCGTCTCGGTATGTTGTAGGAGTCAAGGACTAGGATTTAGAGCCCAAACACCTAAATCAACCCTTAGTTTTCAGCTTCTCTTCTGATAAAGGAGATTTAGTTGCTGCTGTTTTTACTTTATTATTTTTAGATATTAAATTATACTTTTTAAATATACATAATACATTCTCATGGTTCAAAATTCAAAATGTACCAAAGAGTATAAAATGTAAAAACCTTTGTCTTACTCCTTTCCCCTAAGGGCCTAGTATTATTACATAAGAACCTATGCTATTAGTTTCTTGTTATATTTCCAGAAAAATTTTATACATATACTATACACTAATTTGTTTCACTTTACAATGTATGTTAGAGTGTGTTCCAGTACAATACAAAAAGCTTTCATGTATTTGCATTCTTTGTTTATATTTTTAGCTTCATAGTATTCCACTATATTGTGATATCATAATTCATTTTAACCCAGATTGGAATTTAAGTACAAAATTTTGACCATGCCCTAACCGGTTTGGCTCATTGGATAGAGCGTTGGCCTGTGGACTGAAAGGTCCCAGGTTTGATTCCAGTCAAGGGCATGTACCTTGGTTACGGGCACATCCCCAGTAAGGGGTGTGCAGGAGGCAGCTGATTGATGTTTCTCTCTCATTGATGTTTCTAACTCTCTATCCCTCTTCCTTCCTCTCTGTAAAAAATCAATAAAATATATATTTTTTAAAAAAATTGACCATTACAATTCTTCAGTAGCAACCTTGTGCATACATTATTTCTCCCATATGCAAATTTATCTGCAAGATAAATTCCAAGTAGGAAAACTGTGAAATTGTTGAGACCTAATGCTCATTTTAGATAGGTATTTTGTCTTCTTTAGTGAGTTTTGGTATATTTTTTAAAACTATTAACCAAATAAATTGTGGTATTAGAATTTATTTCCACAGTGTTGAACAAACTGATATTATTTTAGATGTCCCCATCTGTGCTTATTTTATTATTCCTTTAAAAATATCTTTCATTTTTTAAAATTTTGATCATGTTAACTAATTGCGTATTAATTTTATTGTTATTCAAAGAACCATTAAAAAATTTTTAATCTTTTTAATTCCAGACTTAATTCCTGACTTGTGATTTACTTTTATTTATTTTCTGTTTGTTTGCTTTTTTCTGTTTTAGCTAGATGATTAATATATTGTTGATGTTTAAATGTTCAAATTTATTGTTAATATAAGTATTTAAGACCGTAGAATCCTATCTAATAAAGAGGGAATATGCTATTTGACCCTCATGCCATCACAAAGATGGTGGTGCCCACAGCCAATAAGGAAGGAATATGCTAATTGCTGACCCGCTCTCAAAGATGGCAACACCCACAGCCAATAAGGAAGGAATATGCTAATTTACTGCCACTCCCTCAAATATGGCAACACCCACAGCCACAAGATGGCCAGCAGGGCAGTGCAGTTGTGGGCGATCAGGCCAGCAGGGGAGGGCAGTTAGGGGTGACCAGGCCTGCAGGGGAGGGAAGTTACCTATGGGCAGTTGGTCAACCCCCAAGGGGTCCCAGATTGGAGAGGGTGCAAGCTGGGCTGAGGGACAACCCCCCCCCCCCCGTGCACAAATTTCATGCACCGGGCCTCTAGTACTAGTATAATTTGAGTACTGCCCTAGAAGCATTACATAGGTTCTGACATGCAGTGTTTCTATTATCATTATTTGTTAGATATTCTCACATAAGTTTTCATTTTCTCTGAATTGTTTAAGAGAAAATATCTAAAGTACAATTTTTGGTTTCCTGTGTTATTAACTTCTACTTTTCTTAAATTGTGATTAATGTGTATTTTATATTTTGTTTTACTTTTCTTATAATTTGAAATGTACTGATGTTTTGTCTTCTTGCAAAATATTCTTTTTTTTTTTTAGATTATTCCAGGGGTCCTTTAATACAAAATGTATTTTGTATTTCATGCTATGAGTATGGTACATATAAAATAACTCCACCTTATTGTGTTATTTAGGTCTTCTATATTTATTCGTTGTGCACTTGGTCTGAAATGGACTAAGTGAATAAATATATCTATTGCCAAATATGCATTTCTGTCTACCTGTTCTTTGGTATCCTGCAGGTGTTTTCTTTATATAAATGTTGCTGCCATGGCATTTGATGCATAGATACTAATAATTGTTATAACTTCATTGTGATGGTAACTTTTAACAGTATACAGTGCTACATTTTTGTTTCATTTAAAACTTTTGCTTCATATATAACCGTGTCTGATATTAAGATTAGGGACTCTGCTATTCTTTGTTGTTATCTCTTTTTTATGGCACAAATTTTGGTGATGTCACTTGATAGTCCTTTCATTTAATTAGTGAGGTTAGCTCATTTACTTTCATTAAAATTTCATTATGTGATATTTATCTTTCTCTGAATGGTTTATTTCAGTTAGCAAGTATCATTATGTGATACTTGCCTTTCTCTGAATAGTTTATTTCAGTTTATTTCAGGGACCTAATATTCTCTAGGTCCCTCCATGCTGTCTCATCCTTTTTACAGCTGCATAGTATTCCATGGTGTAAATGTACCACAACTTCTTTACCCACTCATCTACTGATGGGCACTTGGGCTGTTTCCAGATCTTAGCTATGGTAAATTACACTAATATGAATGTGGAGGTGCATATATTCTTTCTGATTGGTGTTTCTGATTTCTTGGGATATATTCCTAGAAGTAAGATTACTGGTTCAAATGGGAGTTCCATTTTTAATTTTATGAGGAAACTCTATACTGTTTTCCATAGTAGCTGCACTAGTCTACATTCCCCCAGCAGTGTACTAGGGTTCCCTTTTCTCCACATCCTCACCAACACTTGTTGTTTGTTGATTTGTTGATGCTAGCCATTCTGGCAGTGTGAGGTAATACCTCATTGTCATTTTAATTTACATCTCTCTGATGATCAGTGGATTTGAGCATTTTTTTTTATGTCTCTTGGCCATCTGTATGTCTTCTTTGGAGAATTGTCTATTTAGGTCCTTTGTCCATTGTTTTAAATTGGATTGTTTGTCTTCCTTTTGTTAAGTTGTATGAAATCTCACTCATATATGGAATCTAATAAACAAAATAAACTAATGATCAAAATAGATCCAGAGATATTGGAGCATGGAACAGACTGAGGAATCTCAGAGGGAAGGGGGCAAAGGACACGGGAAGGAAGAGATTAACCAAATAAATTATATGCAGACATGCATAGCCTATGGACACAGGCAATAGTGTTGTGAAGGCCTGGGGGTGGAGGCTGACGGTGGAGGGAGTCAATGGAGGAAAAAGGGGACATCTGTAATATTCTCAACAATAAAGATAAAAATTTTGAAAAAGATATCTAGAAGGGTAAACATGGTATGCGCAAAGGCTCAAAGTCTGAGCTATAAAAAATAATTTTTTAATTCATTATGGATTTCTAAAGTTTCCTTAGAGCTGTATTTCCTAGTACCTAGAAGGTTGAGAACCAGGTCTACTTGTTTACCTGGGAAATTATTTTATGAGCTAAGTGAAAAACTAGAATTGAGACTAGCTAATATCATCAAACAACCCTTATGACTTCATTTTCGCCATACAATTTACGCTTTATTTGTAACTTTTGAATCAAGTTGTCTTTTAACATAAAGTAACACTGTATTTAAAAAAATTCCATGACAGTCATGATTGGTCAGTAAAACAGAAACCATTGTAGGAATTTTGTAAGAAAGACTTAGTGGTTCACAAAGCCACTGGGGAAGTTAAGGTCAGGAATGCTTCT
>NW_006285613.1:2847999-2866878 GCF_000327345.1 Myotis davidii
GTAGGGAAACCCATATGACTATCTCAGTTTGCGCAACATTGAAAAAAATTAAAGAAAGTGATTCATAGGAAATTATCCAGAACCTAAAACAAACCTGAGTAATCTCAAAAAAAGCCACTATCACTAATTTCAGCAGCTCATAGTTTTGAAAGAGTGGTTTATCAGGACATTGTCTGAAGCCACTGCATAACTTGAATGTTATCTGTTCATAACTGCTCACAATTGCTACCTACTATTCATAAGTTTTCAGATGTGGTGTGTACTTTTAATGTGTGGATTCTTTTTTTCTTTTTTTTTAATATATTTTATTGATTTTTTACAGAGAGGAAGGGAGAGAGATAGTCAGAAACATCGATGAGAGAGAAACATTGACCAGCTGCCTCCTGCACATCTCCTACTGGGGATGTGCCCGCAACCCAGGTACATGCCCTTGACCGGAATCAAACCTGGGACCTTTCAGTCCACAGGCCGACGCTCCATCCACTGAGCCAAACCAGTTTTGGCTTAATGTGTGGATTCTTGGTTTATACTCTAAAATATTCTTGTTTATTACTTATGTTATTTAGAGACTCCAATTGTATGTATGTTGGATTTTTTTTCTTCCAAATCGTTTTCACATTAATTCTCATAGTACTTTTTTTTTTAAATATATTTTATTGATTTTTTTACAGAGAGGAAGGGAGAGAGATAGAGAGTTAGAAACATCGATGAGAGAGAAACATCGATCAGCTGCCTCCTGCACACCCCCAAATGGGGATGTGCCCGCAACCCAGGTACATGCCCTTGACCGGAATTGAACCTGGGACCTTTCAGTCTGCAGGCCGATGCTCTATCCGCTGAGCCAAACCGGTTTCGGCAGTACTTTTTCTTTTAAAAAATATATTTTTTATTGATTTCAGAGAAGAATGGAGTGGGAGAGAGAGATAGAAACATCAGTGATGAGAAAGAATCATTTATGGGCTGCCTCCTACACACCCCACACTGGGAATTGAGTCCACAACCTGGGCATGTGCCCTGACTGAGAATCAAACCATGACCTCCATTTTCATTGGGCGATGCTCAACCACTGAACACACCAGCCAGGCTCATAGTACTTTTTCAATTGAAACCTGCTTTTTCTCCTATTGTATTTGTAAATCACTTTGTTGATTATAGTATGTATTTTTACTTGTTCTAGTTCAAATTTTTGCCTTCATTTCTGTAGCGTGTTTTTTTTTTTTCTGATGTGCTCAAACTTGGAGTATCTTCTTCCATTCTCTCTATATATGAACATGGCTCTTACATTTCTTTTTATGCTCTTCCAGAGAGGATATTGACTTAATTGTTTATTTTAATTTCATAGTGAAATACATTGCCACTCTTCTTTTATAGAATTATGCTGGTAAGGTTTTTTTTTTTTTTTAAAAAAATGCCATGTACCTTTTCTATCCTTGTCTTCCAGATTTCTAATATATTTTATTGATCTTTTTACAGAGAGGAAGGGAGAGGGACAGAGAGCTAGAAACATCAATGAGAGAGAAACATCAATCAGCTGCCTCCTGCACACCCTCACCAGGGACATGCCCACAACCAAGGCACATGCCATCCTGACCGGAATCGAAACCGTGACCTCTCAGTCCACAGGCCGACGCTCTATCCACTGAGCCAAACTGGTTAGGGCCCATATTTCTTATAGTAAAACTAGAGGCCTGGTGCATCCGTGCACTGGTGGGGTCCCTCGGCCTGGCCTATGCCCTCTTGCAATCCAGGCCCCCTCAAGAGATGTTGGACTGCTGGTTTCGGCCCCATCCCTGCAGGCCAGGCTGAGGGACCCCACTGGTGCACAAATCCATGCACTGGGCCTCTAGTATGCACATAAGACCTGTGGTTAATCTCTTCCTACCCCCCCCCTCCCCCCTTCCATCTGAGATTCATCTGCCTGTTCCATGTTTCCAGGCCTATGCATTGAGTGTCTGCCCCCTGGTGGTCAGTGCGCATCATAGCTACCAGTTTAACAGTCGAACAGTTGGACACTTAGCATATTAGGCTTTTATATAGAGAGATTATATAGAGTCTGTGAGAATTGTGCTTTTTGTTCTTTGAACAAATTGTTTTTTCTAAACAAGCTATTTGGAGGAAGTTATTATATTAAAAGGGATAGGGCTGTCTTCTAAGCTACAAGTAGACTTATTTGTGCCTGAAGATTTTCTGTGAGTGTTCTTTTAACGTTTATTTCCTAGGCAGCAAAGGAAATAGACAATTGTGAGCAGTTCACAATACCATGAATACAGGTTGTTTCCTGGAAATATGAATTGTCTGTGTGATTCCTTGTTTAATGTTACCTCTTGTGTTTCTCAGAAACAAACCAGAAAAGGAGAAACTCACACTGCCAGTGCATGCATACTTTTCTTGCTGTAAAAATGCAGGAGCTCTCATTCCTTACTTCAAAGCGCCCACCTTATATTAGGAAATTGAAATGTTCTGACATTTTATAAAATTTTCAGTCATATGTCTTTTTTTTTTCAGTTTCTTTCACTATCCTTGCTTGAATTTATTCTTTGGAACTAATTCCTGCCCCCTTTTTTGCTTTAAGGTTTATCTGAATATAGTTTAAACAAATTGTTTATAGTCTATCTTTCTCATGTTTTCTTATTGATTTAGGGTGACTTCTAAGAAAAGTATGGAAACCCTGAGAGTACATTGTCATCTTATAACCAAAAAATTTAATATTTTTAATCAAATAAACAAAATACTATATTCAATGAATTTCTAAAAATCTAATATATATTATTTGTATTCTTATTAACCATTGAGATTGGTCTAGTCCAAAATATCCTTTATCACTGTGACTGAATAAGCATTTCTAAATCTTGTTAGAATAATTTAAAGTTTAATCAGCTACTCTCACCAAATTAAGAGGGCTACGTATGTTATTATTCCTTCTTCACCCAAAGCAGAGATTTTCTCCCTTATACAGAGATTTGAGCTTCAGAAAAAATATTCTGACCATTTTAAATCAAGATGGGGGGTTGCACATGAGCAGATTTGGCTAGAGATACCATATTTAATTTAGAGTCAGCTATAGTCAAAAGAGAAATCACATAAACTGTGAGAGGGAGATCTTCAGGTTTTAACAAATATATGTATATTCCCATGGGAAAAAATGATGGCAACCTTGATTTCTTGTTCTGAAAAGATGTAGAACTAAGATAACTTAAAGATTATCCCAATTCAAATAAAATTATTTTAATGTGTTTTTAAGAAAGACTGGGATTTTTTTAAAAAAAAAAGAATTGAAAACTTAAGCATTAAGTGAGATGATGTTGTAGTTGTCCTTTTGCATAGAGAGGAAATGCCAGTTTCAGCAGTGTAGGGAGTAGGTGAATTCTCACTTCTGCTCTGAGATAAAATCTTGGGTATGTAGAATTGTTAGAACTGAAATCTGTAAATAAAATCATCACATAAGAGGACTATCTTTTTTGTAAAAGTAGACAGATAAAAATATGTCTATCATCAGAGAAAGACAATGACATTTTTCTTGTCCTGGCTGGGGTTAAAAGAAGAGAAAATTCTTTCTGATCATTTAAAACCCTGGAATTTTGCCATCTGTACGTTTAGCATTTAATGATATAGTATCTACATGAAACAGACTCCCAAGGAGAGAAATTGTCATTAAAATGTATATTGGGCCTGTGATACTACTGAAGTGCTTGGTGAAAGAAAATAAAAATGGTTCTGTGGAAACATTCTCTCCACCCAAACTGCAAAGTGTTTAAACTTATCACATTTTCTTTATTTTTTACTTTTATTGTTTGAGAGAGAGAGAGAGAGAGAGAGAGAGAGAGAGAGAGAGAGAGAGAGAGAGAAACATCGATGCGGGAGAGAAGCATTGTTCCATCCTTTGGATTTTTTTTTAAAAAAATCCCGGACTTTCTTAAAAACACATTAAAATATTTTTATTTGAATTGGTATAATCTTTAAGTTATCTTAGTTCTACATCTTTTCAGAACAAGAAATCAAGGTTGCCATCATTTTTTCCCTTGGGAATATACATATATTTGTTAAAACCTGAAGATCTCCTGTATGTGAACCGACTAAGGATGGAACCTGCAACCTGGGTAATGTGTCCTGACCTGGAATCAAACCTGCCACCTTTTGGTACTTGGTGTACTGGTTAATAATGCAGAGTTTTTCAATAGCTGGAGTTACACATATGTTGATATATATACGATTTGATATGTGTGCTATTTTGTTGTATTGACAACAAGCTTCAAAACTTGATATGTCAAATTTTCTGATATGTCAAATTTATAGATATTTTTACACTTGACAAAGAATGTCCAGGGTCAACCGAAAAAGTTTGAAGACCAACAATTACAAGTATTATTGGATGAAGATGAGTGTGAAACTCAAAAACAACTTGCAGAAAGATTAAACGTTGCTCTGCAAACAATTTCCGATTGTTTACAAGCAATGGGAAAGATTTTAAAGAAAGGAAAATGGGTGCCACATCAACTGAACGAAAGACAAATGGAAAACTGAAAAGTCATCAGTAAAAATGTTGCTTCGATGGCACCAAAGAAAGTCTTTTTTGCATCGAATATTGACTGGCTATGAAAAGTGGATTTATTTTGAGATCCCAAATGCACAAAATCATGGGTTGATCCAGGTCAACCATAAACATCGACTGCAAGGCCAAATCGCTTCAGAAAGAAGACAATGTTCTGCGTTTGGTGTTCAGGAAGGTGTGGTGTATTATGAGCTTCTATGAGCTTCTAAAACCACGTGAAACTGTTAATATTGATCACTACTGACAACAAATATTCAATTTGCAAAACATTGCTCCTTCAGATTACCACTTGTTCTGATCGATGGCACACGCACTTTCTGAGCAGCACTTCAAAACGTACAAAGTAGAAAATTGGGTCTCTGAATGGTTTGCCTCAAAACAAGAAAAGTTCTATTGGGACTGTATCCACAAATTACCTGAAAGATGGGGGAAATGTGTAGCTAGAGATGGACATTACTTTGAATAAAGCACTTTTGATGTTTCTCTAGAAATTATCGTCTTTTATTTGGATTACAAAATCCACATTATTAACCGGTTAACAGTTGATCCGCATTATTAACCAGTTAATAATTAGTCAACATTATTAACCGGTTAATAGTTAATCTGCATTATTAACCGGTTAATAATTAGCTTGCATTATTAACCAGTTACTGATTTATCTGCACTATTAACCAGTTAATCAATCCATAGTATTAACCAGTTAATAGTTAATCTGCATTATTAACTGGTTAATAGTTGATCCACATTATTAACCGGTTAATAATTGATCTTCATTATTGACCAGTTAATAATTAGTCCACATTATTAACTGGCTAATAGTTAACCCACATTATTAACCGGCTAATGATTAATCCTCATTATTAACCGTAATAATGCGGATTTTGTAATCAAAGAAAACACTACAATTTCAAGAGAAACATCAAAATTGCTTTATTCAAAGTAATATCCATCGCTAGCTACACATTTCCCCCATCTTTCAGGTAATTTGTGGATACTGTCCCAATAGAACTTTTCTTGTTTTGAGGCAAACCATTCAAAGACCCAGTTTTCCACTTCATACATTTTGAAGTGCTGCTCAGAAAGTGCGTGTGCAATCGATCGGAACAAGTGGTAATCTGAAGGAGCAATACAACAAAATAGAATACATATCAAATCATATATACATAAACATGTGTGTAACCCCATCTGTTGAAAAAAATCCACATTATTAGTGGATTATTATATAGTAAACCTAGTATATGCTACCATGCTCCAGCCAACTGAGCCACACTGGTCAGGGCCAACCTTATCACTTCTTGAATAAACTAAAGAATATTACAGACAAAAAGAATATCATAAAATCATGCAGATGGTAAAGATAAATTTCCTATGAAAGATTTACAATTAAACTGACCACAAATTTCACAACAGAAATACCAACGGACTATGTAGAACATCTGGAGGAAAAGAAACGAATGGAAATTTTTCCATTTCAAATTACTTAAGAAAACTAACACTGCCTGTTAAATAATAGAGATTCTCAGGGCAGATTTAATTTTTACTTTAAATTTATATTAATGATATTTACAGGAGATACACTCAACACATAATGTTTCTGTTTTTGAGAAGATGGCATAGACTCATTCTTTTCAGTTCCTCCCCTCTAAATAAAATTTGATGTCTAGAAATAATTCAATGTTCAGCCATAAAAGGAGTCATAAAGTTGGAAAGTAGTCAGGTAAGCTAGGGGCCTCCCAGTATTAGGAAAGAGACTATAATGAGATCTCTGTGTTTTATTTTTTATCTGCTATATAAAAAATGGTTTCTGCTGAGATCTGCAACCAAAATACCAACAGATGTAAACAGAAAAAGAAAAGTTATCCCACAAAACAGCATCAGGCAGCTCAGGTGAAACCTGTGGATTTGAGTCAAGCACCAGAATAACAAAGCAGACCACAAAAACATTGTAAAGGCTATAAAAATTAATATTTCTTTGGAAGTACAGATCTCAAATGTAGTTCCTATGCACTAAACTTACTAGTAAATAAGGTTACTGCATGCTGAAATAGCAGATTTAAATAAGATCAAGTGTCTCTTAACATAATAACCAAAGTGTCCAGAATACAATGTAAAATCACTTACGACAAAAACTATGACTAACACATCTTGAATAAAAAAAAGACAACTGATGATGAAACTGAAATTAATTATGTAGTGAAATTATCTGAAAAGGATTGTAAAACAGCCATCATAAAAATGTTTCACCAATTAAAAGTTCTGCTAAAACAAAAATAAAAAATCTTAGCAAAGAAATGTAAATTATGAGAAAGTACTGACTGAGCCCTAGCCGGTTTGGCTCAGTGGATAGAGCATCGGCCTGTGAACTGAAGGGTCCTAGTTTCCTGATACTTAAACCACAC
The DNA here is from genome assembly GCF_000327345.1 of Myotis davidii. Lineage (NCBI taxonomy): Eukaryota > Metazoa > Chordata > Mammalia > Chiroptera > Vespertilionidae > Myotis > Myotis davidii. Next base: position 2,854,948 of record NW_006285613.1, read on the forward strand.
AAAAGCAGTAAAAAAATAAAACCATAGAACAATATATCATATGAACTTAGTTGCAAAAGTCCTCAATAAAGCATAAAGAAATGAAATCAAGAAGTATATAAGAAGAAGAATATATGATGGCCTAGTGAGATTTATTCCAGATATGCAAACCTGGTTCAACATAAAATCAGTTAATGTTATGCATCATGTCAACAAACTAAAGAAGAAAAAGCATCCTATATAATAAAAGCCTAAAATGCAAATTGTTTGACCCAAGTTCAACCGCTCGCTATGATGTGCACTGACCACCAGGAGGCAGCACGTACCTCAGTTGCAGGCTCAATCTCCCGCCCTGGTCGGGGTGTGTGCAGGAGGCAACCAATTGATGTGTCTCTCTCACATTGACGTTTCTCTCTGTCTCTCCCCCTCTTTTCCACTCTCAATAAAAATCAATGGAAAAATATCCTTGGGTGAGGATTAACAACAACAAAAAATGTACTGACTAAAAATTATAGAATTGAAAAATGCAATTACTTGTATGCTTGCATATAAGCATAATCAATGGACACAAGAACCGGGGTGGGGGGGGAGATGAGGGCATGTGCCGGAGGGTAGTGGAGGCCAGGGGAAGGTCAATGGGGGAAAAAAGGAGACATATGGACTACTATTTGTAATACTTTAAACAGTAAAATAAAAATTTTAAAAAAAGAAAAATGCAATTACTGAAATAAACCTCACTATATGAGCTCAGTAGTAGAGGCCTGATGACAGAAGTTATAATCAGTGACTTTAAGGACAGAATAATAGGACTTGATCTAAACAACACAGAGAAAAATAGAGTGGAAAACTAATGAATATAGCCACAGGGACTTGTGGAACAATAGCCAAAGTCTATCATTATTTTCATTGGCGTCCCAATGGAACAAGAAAAGAAAAATGTGGCAGAAATATCTATTTGAAGACACAATAGCTAGACACTTACCAAATTCAGTGAAAGAAACAAATGTATAGATTCAAGAAGCAGGCCAATACCCAAAAGGGATAAACTGTGTAGAGTACAATTGTCTAACCACTATGCTGTACATCTGGAACTAATACAAAATAATATTGAATATAAAGTATAATTGAAAAAATAAATAAAGTATAAATAAATTGACATTGTTTAGCTGAGATTATGATCACCCCCCTCCAAAAAAAGGACATCCAAAGAAGTCTTCACTATGACACTTCATAATTAAACTTCCTAAAACTAAAAACCAAAAATAAACTTTTAAAGAGATAAAGAGAACTGAAATATTATCTATATAAGATTGCCAATTCAAATAAGAAATTATTATCTAAAATGATAGAGGTCAGAAGGAAATGACACAACATTTTTCAAATACTGAAAGGAAGATATGCAACCCACAAATCCTATACCCAGTGAAACATATCTTAGGAACAAAAGGGAAATCAAGACATTCTTAGATGAAGGAAAACTAAGAGAGTTTGTCACCAGCACAATTATCCTTACAGCATTAATAAAATCAACCCTCCAAAAAAAAAAAAAGGACATGATAACTGAAGACTGAGAACTTTAGAAAGGAAAAATAGCAACAATGGAATTAGTAAAAATAGTAGTAAACATAATACAATATTTTCAACCTCATGAGTTTCATAAATTATGATTAATGAATGAAACAAAAATTATATTATCATCTGATATGGTGCTCAACATAAAGGAGATACTGAAAACAATTATGTAATATTTAAAAATTAGAGTAGCTTTATTTAAACCACTGATGCTGGAGAAGGGGAAGGGCAAATATTAGCAGACACTGCCGATTAGCATGAAGCAGTGACACTTTGATACATATGCATCCTCATTTACTGATCCCGTTGATATGATCTCTTAGGAAAATCTATGCTTCAATCTCGCAGGAGACATATAAAAATTATTTAAAAAGTTTAAACATTGGGTAGGGAGTAAAACAACATTCATGGGAGTAAGGTTTCAATACTTTACCCAAAGGGCAATACAGGTAGGCTGTGGTAAGTTAAGTTACTTTTATACAGGGTGTCCCCCCAAAAATGTAAACACACTTCAATAACTGATAGTTCAGTTTTGGAAGTGAAATGTATTTTAATAAACACTGCCTTTATAATTATCCAAAGTGTGTGTATACATTTTGGGGGATACCCTGTATATTGCAATACCTAGAGCAACAACTTAGAAAACTATAAAATAATGTATTCAACACTGTATAAATTGAATAAGATAGAGTTCTATGAGGTGTTCAAATAACCCATAGGAGGACAAGAAAAGAAAAACAAAGGAGTAAAAATGGAGGTAACAAACACAAAACAAATAATAAAATGACAGGCTTAAGAACTAACATATCAATAATTATATCAAATATATATAAGCTAAATGCCCCAATTATGGACAAGTGGAAGAAACATGACCAAACAATATACTATCAATAAGAAACGAACGTCAAATATAATGACATGGGTAGGTAGTTTGAAAGTAAAAGCATGGGAAAAGATATATTATGCAAATAATAATAGATATATTAATAATAAAATAGACCAGTGATGGCGAACCTCTTGAGCTCGGTGTGTCAGCATTTTGAAAAACCCTAACTTAACTCTGGTGCCCTGTCACATATAGAAATTTTTTTATATTTGCAACCATAGTAAAACAAAGACTTATATTTTTGATATTTATTTTATATATTTAAATGCCATTTAACAAAGAAAAATAAACCAAAAAAATGAGTTCACGTGTCACCTCTGACATGCGTATCATAGGTTCGCCATCACTGACCCTTATAGCAAAGAAGTTCACTAGGGACGAAGAGGGAATATTACCTTATGATAAAGATCTATCCTCCCAAATATATTGTTATTCCTAATTGTGTATGTACCAAACAACAGAGCTTTAAAATGCAAGAAGCAAAACCTTATAGAACTGAAATGAGCCGTAGTCATATCCACCATTATAGTTAGAGACTTAAACTCTCTTTCTGCACAATTGATAGCATGACTGGACAGAAAATAAGCAAAGATATAGAACTGCACAATACCATCAACAAACCAGTTCTACTTGCCAAATTCCAACCTCATGAAAATAGTCCACCCAATTATAGCAGAATCTATATTTTTAACCATACATGGAATACCACTAAAAATATAGTATCCTGGGTTCTATGACAAACCTTAACAAATGTAAAATAATTAAAATCATACATAGTATGTTGTCTGGCCAAATTGAAATCAGACTGGAAATCAATAACAGAAGGACAACAATAATAGCTTCAAATTCCTGGAAATTAAGCAGCAAATCTCAAAATAATCCACAGATCAAAAAGAATACTTAAAAAGTACATTGAACCAAATTCAAATAAAACCCAACATAAAATGTGAAAGTTGCAGCTAAAACAATAGCAAGAGGGAAATTTATAATATTAATACTTACATTAGAAACAAAGAAGGATCTCAAGTCAAAAATCCAAGTTCCAACTTCATGAAACTAGAAAAAGAAGAGAAAAATAAACCAAATGTGAGCAGAACAAATAATAAAGACAAGAGTAGAAAAAAATAGCTGAAAGAGTAGGAAACCAATAGAGAAAATCACTTAAACCAAAAGTTGGTTCCTGAAAATAAAAACATTGGTAAAGCTCTAGAAGGCAGAAAAAAATGAAGACACAAATTACTGTCAGTAATTAAAGAGGGAATATCATTAGAGATAATGCAACAGTGAAAAGAATAATAAGTATTTTAGTTCATTTCAGCTGCTTTCACAAAATGCCATATGCTAGTTAGTTTATAAAGAACCAGAATGTATTTCTTACAATTTTGGAGGCTAGAGCCTGAGATCAGGGTTCCAACATGGTTAGGGAAGGGCCCTCTTCCAGGTTGCACACTTCTCCTATCCTCACATGGTGAAAGTGGCTAGAAATCTCTCTGGAGCAGTGGTTCTCAACCTTCCTAATGCCACGACCCTTTAATACAGTTCCTCATGTTGTGGTGACCCCCAACCATAAAATTATTTTCGTTGATACTTCGTAACTATAATTTTGCTACTGCTATGAATCATAATGTAAATATCTGATATGCAGGATATATTTTCATTGTTACAAATTGAACATAATTAAAGCATAGTGATTAATCACAAAAACAATATGTAATTATATATGTGTTTTCCAATGGTCTTAGGCAACCCCTGTGAAAGGGTCATTTGACCCCCAAAGGGGTCGCGACCCACAGGTTGAGAACCGCTGCTCTGGAGCCTCTTTTTATAAGAATACTAATCCCAGTAATGAGAGCTCTGCCTTTATGAGCCCATCAACTCCCAAAGGCCCTACCTTCTAATATCATCATCTTTAGGTTTTAGGATTAAACATATGAATCTTAGAGGGACACATTCAGACCATAGCAAAAGGTAGCACTATAGACAACTTTATGTTTATGATTCAACAGACTAAAAGAAATGTGCCAATTTATCAAAAACCACAGACTCTTAAGTCACAACAAAGATGAAATTGACAAATGCAATTGTTCTATAAGCATTACGGATGGGGGGGATGGAGGGATTAAGCAAAAAGGAAAAAAAAACCTCATGGACATGGATAAAAGTGTGGTGATTACTGGGCAGAGGTGGATGGAGGAAGGTAGAGGAAGGTATGGGGGGGTAAATGGTGATGGATAAAGACTTGACATGAGCTAGAGAACACATAATCCAGTGTAGAGATGATGTGTTGTAAATTGTGCACCTGAAACCTGTATAATTTTGTTAACCAGTATCACCCCAATAAATTCAATAAAAATTTAGTTTTAGTTACAATTATCCCCAAAAAGGAATATCAAGGTTCATATTATTTCACTGGAGAATTCTACTAAATATTTAAAAAAGAACTAACAGCCAAGCCAGTGTGTCTCAGTGGTTGAGTGTTGACCTATGAACCAGGAGGTCATGGTTTGATTCCCAGATGGGCACATGTCCGGGTTACAGGCTTGATCCCCAGGAGGGGGCATGCGGAAGGCAGCCGATCAATGATTCTCTCTCATGATTGATGTTTCTATCTCTCCCGCTTTTTCCCTCCCTCCCTCTCTCTGAAATAAATTTTTTTTTAAAAAAACTAACATCAATATAACACAATCTCTTGCAGAATAAAGAAGATTAAGGAACATTTCTCAACTCTTTGTGAAAGCTAGAAGTTTTATGATACTTAAACCACTCAAAAGCAGTTAAAAAATAAAACCATAGAAAAATATATCTTATGAACTTAGTTGCAAAAGTCCTCAATAAAACATAAGGAAATGAAATCAAGAAGTTTATAAGAAGAATAATACGTGATGGCCTAGTGAGATTTATTCCAGATATGCAAATCTGGTTCAACATAAAATAAGTTAATGTTATGCATCATGTTAACCAACTAAAGAAGAAAAAGTGTCCTATATAATAAAAGCCTAATATACAAATTGTTCAACTGGGAGTTTGACAGCTCACTATGAAGTGCACTGACCACCAGAGGGGGATGCAGAACATGGCGAGCATTGGTGACGCGGTGCAGGCAGTGAGCAGCAGTGAAGGTGCAGCCAGTCCCAATGGGCCCGGACAAGAGTGGGACCACAGAGGGATGGTGGAGCTGGTGAGAGGGCAGCACCAGGGCAAGGAGGGTGAGAGGGGTGTGAGGGGGGGGGGGGCAATTGCCCCACTGATCACTCCATAAATACAACCATCAGCAGCAGCAGGGGGCGGGGCCTCTGCCTTGCTCCCAGTCACTGAGGGAGCTGGGTGCGGGGACGGGGGGCCGGCCTCAACTGATCATCCCACAGGTGGGATGGTGGCGCCAGGCCACAGCGGGGTGCCAGGCGGGGCTGCGAGGCCAGGGGAAGGTGCTGGGGCTGCAAGCCTGGGGGCATGAGCTAGGGTCCGATCTCTGTAGGCCACTCTGAGGGACCCCATCCGTGCACAAATTTGTGCACTGGGCCTCTAGTGTGATTATAACTGATACAGAAAGAGCATTTGACAAAATCCAATACTTATTCATGATAAAAACTCTCAGCAAACTAGGAATAGAGGGAAATGTTCTCAAATTTTTTTAAAAAACCTACAAAAGCATACAGTTAGCATCATACTTAATGATGAAAGACTCAATACTTTCCTTCTGAATTTGGGCATATGACAAAGATGTCCACTTTCATCATTCTTTTATTTAATATAGTATTGGAACATATTATTGGAGATTCTATCTACTGCGATAAACCAAGAAAAGGAAATAGCAGGCATATATATTGGTAGGGGAGAACTAAAACTCCCTATTTGAAAATTACATGACAGTCTACATATAAAACCCAAAGCAATTTACAAAAATTAGTTAACTAATTAATTAAAAGAAACCTCTAGAACTAATAAGTGATTTTAGCAAGGTTGAAGGTTACAAGATTAATGCAAAATATTAATCATATTTATGTAAACTAGCAATGAACAAATGAAAATTAAACTGAAAAAAAAGCAACACCATTTTTAACTGTTTCTCCAAATGAAATACCTAGTTATATATCTAAGAAAACATACACAGGATCTGTATGCTTAAAACAAAAAAGAAAAAAAAAAGATGTTGTAATAGAGTAAAGATTAAATAATTGGAGAGACCATGTTCATAGATTGGAATACTCAACATAGTAAAGCTGTCAGTTTTCCCCAAATTGTTCTAGAAGTTTAATAAAATTCTTAAAATCCCTGGAAGTTTTTTAGTAGACAGAGAAAAACTTAATCGAAAATTCAGAATAGTCTAGGAAAGGTAAAGCCTTACAATAGTCAAATCATATTTTGGAAAGGATAATAATTCAGAAAGAATACCCTTTCTGCTGTAAAGCTTACTATCTAGCCAGTAGTCATGACTTTGTGGTACTGGAGGAGAGAGAGAGAGATGTTGATAAGTGACAAAAATAGAAAATCCAGCAACAGATCCATAGAAATATACCTAATTGATTTTTAAAAAGGTGCAAAAGTAATTCAGTGGAGGAAAAATGGTACAGGAGAAATTGACTCACTGGACAAAAAAAATTAATTGATTTTGACCTAAATGTTAAATCCTATATAATAATTAACGAAAACCACATAATTGACTTAAATGCAAAGTGTTTTAAACTACAAAACTTTTAAAAAACATTTTTATTGATTTCAGAGAGGAAAAGAGAGATAGAAACATCAATCATGAGAGAGAATCATTGATTGGCTGCCTCCTGCAAGCTCTTCACTGGGGATTGAGCCCACAACTCAGGCATATGCCCTGACCAGGAATCAAACTGTGACCTCCTGGTTCATAGGTTTACGCTCAACCACTGATCCACTCTGGCCAGGCACTACAAAACTTTTTGACTTTATAGCTATTCCAGCCTTCTTATGCGTCATGTTTGTAGGGTTTATATTTTTCCATCCATTTACTCCCAATTTATTCTGTGTTATTATTTAAGATGAAATTTTATAAACAGCATGTTGATTCTTCCTCTTCCATCTATTTTATTAATCTTTTACACTTACCTGGATAATTTAGATGATTAACATATAATTACTGGTACAGTTTGATTCAGGCCTAATATTATATTATTTGTTTTAGGTTGGTTTCCGGTGTTTTTTATTTATATGTTCTCCATTTCCTGTCATTTTTCGGATTAGTTAATAATTTTTAGAATTCCATTTTTATTTGTCAATTGAGTTTTAATCTACATCTCTTTACCTCGGATGATTTTCATTAATCTAAGTGAAATTTTACTTATTCTTTGATTTGTAGTCTCCATTTTATTAAGCCCATTGTTTTAGTTTTAAGTTTTGCATTTTTATGTTGGTATATCTCTGCTGTGACTTCCTATCTTTTCATTCATTATAGTTCTTTGTTTCTATTAACATACTGCACATAGTTATAAATATAACTTAAAGTTCTAGCCCGATAATTCCAACATCTAGGTCATTAGGATTGGCATCGGTCGGTTGTGTTTTCCTTTGAGTGCGGTCACATTGTCCTGGCTTCCATATATCAGATAACTTTGGCTTGCATCCTTGGTATTTTGAATGCTATATTGTGGAGATTCTGGATTTTGTTATATTACCTGAAGACTATTGGTGTTTCGTTTTAGCAGTCAATTAATTTGGTAAGGCTCAAGCTGAAAACTGTCATCAGTTGTAAACATTAGCCAAGAACTCAGTTCAGTTTCTTAGACCTTAACTGCAAGGCATGCAGGATTCAAATGTCAATCAGAGATTAAGGCTGAAGTTAAACACAGAATTTGGGGGTTTCTTTTCGCAATTTCTGTCCTTTCCTAAGTTTCCTCTCATCTTGTAATCATATGGTCCCATGTTTTTCTCACCAAATCTTCTGGCCAAAAAGGAAATGGCTTGTACCTCATAGCATGAACCATAATGATTCTGGGTATCCTCAGGGTAAAGCTGTCCCCCATCTCCCCCCCAAAAAAATCTAGATACTCATTCCATTTGGATCGCTTGCTGCATGTTTTTGCTACCCTCAGAAAAATCTTCCTACATTTTTTAGGCTGAAAAATACTGAGGTAGTTGTTTATCATGTACTATTGCTATTAGTAGAGTGTATAGCCGTTATATGCAGAAAGGTTAGTTAATTAAGCCCTGATTCCTTAAAACCAGAAGGGGAGCTCTTCTTAAAGCATAAGGAATCACAAAGACCAAAAGTAAATTTATACCAGACAACTACAACAGACTAAAATGGAACAAAGTAAAGCAAATAGAATACATATTAAATGAATATTAGTATGCATAATACAGTGTACTACAAAAGGATGAACAATACTCTTTATAATGTTGTTGTACTTACCAGAGCTTAAACATACAACACAACATAAACTGATGAACAAAAACAGATCCAGAGACAGAGAAGCATCGATCAGACCGTCAAACCTCAGAGGGAAGGTAGGGGAGGGAGGGGTAAGGAGGAGAGATCAACCAAAGGAGAAGAATTATTTAAAAAAATACAAACTACATAAATTAATAGAACTACAAAGAAAATGTGAGAAATCTAACTAATAACTTGGTATTAAAAAAACTTTCTGTTACTGATAAAAATCATACTAAATATTAAAAATATAAAAGATTTTGCCCTGACCGGTTTGGCTCAGTGGATAGAGCGTCGGCCTGCGGACTGAAAGGTCCCAGGTTCGATTCTGGTCAAGGGCATGTACCTTGGTTGCAGGCACATCCCAGGTAGAGGGTGTGCAGGAGGCAGCTGATCGATGTTTCTCTCTCATCGATGTTTCTGGCTCTCTATCCCTCTCCCTTCCTCTCTGTAAAAAAATCAATAAAATACATTTTAAAAAATATATAAAAGATTTCAACTATGCTATTAATAAGGTTTATTTCATGGAATATTATACATATGATCTCCAATTATTCACCTTCTGGAAGTAACTTTGTATATGATGCATGACTGCGTTTTCATTTTTATCTCCTCTAACTAAATCTCATCATCCATATGTGGCCAATACATTGTTGTTAGACTTTTAGAATCATTTGGATTTCTTTGGAAGAAAGCCCAAAACATTGTATGATATTAAAATTAAATATGTTCAAAGTGTTTTCTTATATCTAGAGTTGTGTATGATGTGTGCTTTAAGGAACAAACAAAAAGCACACCTTTCTTTTCTCCTTTGATCAACGATGTATAAAACTCAAAAAATAAGAGTACATTTATAACTTAGAGCTGAACCTCAAGTGGGCATTAATGGAAGCAGTGTTTGGCATTTAACTTCTGTAAATACATCTGCTGAATAGAACTACTTCAGTGATCAATATTGTCTAATTCAGAACTACAAGCTCTTTTAGTTGTAAAGGACATGGGAAAATAAATCAATGAAGAAAATGTTCTAACCTTGTTGTTAGATTTTTCAATTAAAAATATACAATTTATCATCTTATTTCCAGTTCCTATAATATAGTGAAATCAACACATTTTAAGAACAGCAGTATGCCTATCCTTCAATAGAGATAATCTGAACTATTAGGAGTCTCTGTTAAAGCTGCATGTGTCTTAGTACAGATGATTCTCAAAAGTTGTGGCAAGTCATACTGATATGTAATTTGTTATTATTCACATAATTAGAAAAGCAATGGTTTTTATAATTTAAACAGGTTCAAGATTGTATCTTGACAGATGGCATTCTCATGAGTATTCTGATATTTTTTGAGTGGGAGGAAAATGAAAGTTTTACACAGTGGTTTGCGAATTCACTGTAACCAGCTATATTCTAGATCAGCAGTTCTCAACCTGTTGGTCACAACCCCTTTGGTGGTTGAACGACCCTTTCACAGGGGTCGCCTAAGACCATCCTGCATATCATATATTTACATTATGATTCATAACAGTAGCAACATTACAATTATGAAGTAGCAATGAAAATAATTTTATGGTTGTTTCACATGAGGAACTGTATTTAAAGGGCCAGAAGGTTGAGAACCACTGTTCTAGATTAAACTAAATTTACAGTATACATATATATATGGACTCTGGCTGTTCTCAATCATCAAGTCATCATACAGTGTTTTTGCTTAAAAAATTAGAACTTTGTGACTGACAAAGCATAGATATTTGCTATTATGAATCACTAGAGGCCCGATGCATGAAATTCGTGCAAGAGTAGGCCTTTGCAGCCGTGGCTGCTGCCTCAATCCCTTCCTCGCAGCCACAGCGGCTGCAGCCCCAGCTTCATCTGGAAGGTAGCCTGGAAGGTTGAAGAGTACCTTTGCAGCCGTGGCTGCTGCCTCAATCCCTTCCTCGCAGCCACAGCGGCTGCAGCCCCAGCTTCATCTGGAAGGTAGCCTGGAAGGACATCTGGACGGCCATTTGGTTGATTTGCCTATTACACTTTTATTATTATAGATCAGTGATGGCGAACCTATGACACAAGAACTCATTTTTTTTGGTTGATTTTTCTTTGTTAAATGGCATTTAAATATAAAAAATAAATATCAAAAATATGTCTGTTTTACTATGGTTGTAAATATCAAAAAATTTCTATATGTGACACGGCACCAGAGTTAAGTTAGGGTTTTTCAAAATGCTGACACGCTGAGCTCAAAAGGTTCGCCATCACTGTTATAGATGGTAGTTCTTAATTTCCTTACAACATTTTGGGCATATCATAGAATTTTGGATTACACATCTGAAGGAGTCTATTTTCAGGTTACTTTTTGGTACTTTGTATGAAATGTTTCTTGTAAAAAATATATTTTTTTGTTGATTTCATAGAGGAAGGGAGAGGGAGAGAGAGAAAGATCAATGATGAGAGAGAATCATTGATTGGCTGCCTCCTACATACCCCGTACTGGGATTCAAGCCCATAACCTGGGCATGTGCCCTAAACAGAAATCGAACTATGACCGTCTGGTTCATAGGTCAATGCTCAAACACTGAGCCATACGGGCCAGGCTGAAATGTGTCTTTTCTTTCTGGTTGATTTTAGAAACATTTGTTTTCTGTTATAGTTCTACTATGTCACTATAATGCATCGAGTATATACATATATATTTTTTTGGGGGGAGGTCTCATTATATTTCTGGAACCTGAGGATGCATGAACAGCTGATCCTTGAACAATAAGGGTGTTAGAGGCACCACCCTCCCATGGAATCAGAAATTCCCACATAACTTTTTACTACCCCCCCAAATTTAAGTAAGGTTGACGTTTGGTATCCACAGGGGATTGGTTCCAGTAACCACTCTCCCCTTCCCCCAAATACAGATACATCAAAATCTGAGGATGCTCAAGTCTCTTATATAAAATGACAGTATTTGCATACAACCTGTATTTGCAGTAGGGTATGCCTATATATCACTTCATTTGAGTGAATTCAGCATAGTCTTGGCATATGGAAATTTTCAGTGTTGCGTTTTAGAAGTCTGGGATTTTTTTTCACTCTACTCCTCCCCCAACTTTT
>NW_006285613.1:2867239-2867735 GCF_000327345.1 Myotis davidii
AGGGGGGAGAGGGCCCGGCCTTGCCACACACCTGCCGTCCTGGCAGGGCTGAGGGGATTGGACACCGCCATCTTGTAGCTGTGGGCGCCGCCATCCTTGTGACAGCATGAGGGAATTAGCATATCCCCTCTTTATTAGATAGGACTTGTGGCCCAGTGCATGAAATTCATGCACGAGGGAGGGTGTGTTCCTCAGCCTGGCCTGCACCCTCTCCAAATTGGGACCCCTCGAAGGATGTCCTACTGCCAGTTTACAGGGATCAGGTCTAAACCAGCAGTCAGACATCCCTCTCGCAATCCAGGACCACTGTCTCCTAACCACTCACCTGCCTGCCTACCTAATGCCCCTAACTGCCCTCCCCTGCAGGCCTGGTCACCCCCAACTGCCTTCCCCTGCTGGCCTGTTCTCCCCCCAACCGCCCTCCCCTGCTGGCCTGGTCACCCCCAACTTCCCTCCCCTGCTGGCCTCATCACCTCCAACCCCCTGCCAGCCTGAT
>NW_006285613.1:2867902-2869045 GCF_000327345.1 Myotis davidii
CTTGGCCTCTAACCGCCTTTACCTCAGCTCCGCCACCATGGCTTTGTCCAGAAGAACATCTGGAAGGTCTCCTGGAACATCTCCCAGTCTAATTATCATATTACTCTTTTATTAGTATAGATATATTTGTCTGTAAATATAGTTATGATTGAAGATATGAGTAGGACCAGGTAAAATTTTATAGAATGGGCCTTTTATTAGATGGTTTGCCATGTATGCATTTTTTCTAAAGTAAAAATTACTTTAAAAAATGTTTCAGGAAGACTTTGAGAAATTTACAGTATCTGCTTTTCTTCCAAGAAAGTTGTCACTTTTTTAAAAAAGTATGTTTATTGATTCCAGAGAGGGGAAGAGAGGAACATCAATGATGAGAGAGAATCACCAATCAGCTGCCACCTGCACACCGAACACTGGAGATCAGTCCAAAACCTGGGCAGGTGCCCCAACCAGGAATTGAACCCTGACCTCTTGGTTCATAGGTCGAAGCTCAAACACTGAGCCATGTGCCGGGCAGGCCCAGCTCTTGAGCACTCACTCCACTGCCTACAGGCGGGGCAGGCGGGGCAGCAGCACAGGGGCTTCTTTAGAGTGTTAGGGGGTGGGTGTGAGGTGTGGAGCAGGGAGGGCAAAGGAGCCCGTCCCTCAGTCCTGGGCCCCAAGCCTGCCCTCCCGCCTGCCCCCTCCATGCCTGGCACTGCCCCACCCTCAGCCCCCACTATATTTTCCCGGGGGGCTGCCCTTGCGGAAGGCTCCGCCCCTCTGGAACCCGCTGCCTCTGCTGCCAGGTGGGGGAGGGGTGTTTGGCCTGTTGCCAGGCGCCCAGGCTCCGGGTTCCGCTGGCACTCACTGTTGCTGTAGCCATGCGGTACGTGCCGTCCTTCCTGCTCTTGCTCCTCCTCCTGGCCATGTCTGCTCACTCCCAGACCTGGCCTTGGCCCGTGTGGTACCAGGTGGGGCTGGACTTGCATCCCCGGGGGTGCCAGCCAAGCAGCCTGAAAGGCTGCAGGGTCAGCCTGGGCTACCCTGGCCAATGGCTGGGCCTGGAGATGAACCCCATCTACTGGGTGATGGGGGTCACGCTCACCAGCGCCATGATTCTGATGGTGGGCCGCAAGGTGCTGCAGCGGCGGGGCCGGCAGGCCG
>NW_006285613.1:2869152-2870842 GCF_000327345.1 Myotis davidii
GCCGCCCACCAACCTCCTGCCCACATCTGTGGGGCTCCTGCTGCCCCCATACACCCACGGTCCGCACATATGCCCACACCCGTTGATCCCTGACCGTGCCCCAGGGCCAGGACCCTGCCCCTCCGTTTCCCTTCAATGCCTAGTCCTCATCCAGCCCCCAGGGGCCCCATGGCCACTCCCGCCCACAGACCCTCCGTCACCCAGCTCCCCCCTCACCAGCCCATCGCCCCAACCCCAGGGGGGCCCCTCATCGAGCCCTCTGCTCTCACCCTGCCTCTCGGTCCTACTCAGCTCCCGCAGGTGCCCGCTCACGCCCCTGGACTCCGACTCCGTAAGCGACGGACCCACATCTCCGAACGCGCCCAGCTGCACAAGTCCCTGCACATGGTGAACAACCTCATGGCCCAAATCCAGGGCCACCTGGAGCATCTGGCCAAGCAGCAGCCCCGGCAAATAAAGAGCACTCCCACCCCGTGTGGGTGACCAACACGCCTCTCCGCCTGGTGGGCACTGGGGTGGGGAGGCCTGAGGCGCTGCGCCAGGCTGGGACTGTGTGTCTGTCTCCTTGGGTCCCCTCCTACGTGTAGAACCAGCAGCTGACTCACTGCTCCCTGCCCCCCGCCCATGACTCGCCTCACTAAGGGTGTCACCCAGAAATACAGCTGCTATTCTGGGGCACCCGGAGGTGCCCAGGGGGGTGGGAGGAGACTTGGCCATCAGGTCAGACTTGGGTGGTCCAGGGAGGGAGGCCCAGAGGTGACGACCAGTCAAGGCTGCTAGCTGGGCTTGGGCCTGAGCTGGGGCGGGAGGGGGGGAGGGGAGGGGAGCCCTGGCTGCCTCCCCCTCGGTGGTGCCTCCAACCTGTGCTCTGGCACCTGGGTGGCCCTTGCTCCAGGGCCTCCCAAGGGAACCCTCACCCCTTCCTCTCTCCCTCCTGCCACAGGCAGCCCGGCATGCGGCACTTTTAGGGTCCCTGTTTTAGAAACACAACATGGCATTACGAATTCAAAACTAGAAGCAAGTGCGCTAGGATGACGAGGAAAGAAACGACAAACGTTAAAGCGTCGGTGAAACTGCAGTGCGAGGCCCAGGACCAGAGCATGTCTGGGTCCCCTGACAGTTCTGTAACGCGCCTCTCCCCCCCACCCCACCCCCGCGCCCCAGTCCGCTGCTCGCTCTGCTGGCCTCTGCAGAAGGGTTTTCCACACAGAGACGGAGGGCAACTCCGTCCTAACACGCGTGAGGTTTGTGTCTCAGTTACTGGTGGTTTAGGAAATGCCTCTCCCCCGTGTGCTGTGGGTGCGGTCACACCGATGGCCTGGGCTGTTGGCAAATCAGAGAAACTTCCAGCAACGCTTCTCGTAAGAGACGCTGTGTGAGCTGGAATAATTGTCTACAGATGAACTCTGGGCTCCACACGTTTCAAGCCTGTTTTCCTTCTCGGCCCACAGTTTCTAGCCTTGGGCGCTGGGGCAGGTTCTAAATGGAGGACCTTGGCCTCCGTCCTGGGCCCAAGGCGGGGGGGCGGGGGGGGGAGGCCTAGAGGCCATTCCTACGGGACAGGCAGGGACAATGAGCTGAGACACAGGCATGGAGCAAACATCATGTCCATCTAAAGTCTAAACCCAAACCAAGTGCCTCCCTGTGGTAGATGTGCTGCCCCCCAGCGGCCCAGAGCCTCATCACAGCG
>NW_006285613.1:2871360-2871973 GCF_000327345.1 Myotis davidii
ATACAATTCTTGGCAAAAAAGAACTTTATAGGCAGAACTAAGATTAAAGACCTTAAGCCCTGGCTGGTGTGTCTCAGTTGGTTGGGTATCGCCCATCCCATGCACATGCCCAGGTTGCAGGCTCAATCTCATGTCAATGTTTCCCGCTCTCTCTCCCTCTCCCATACTCCCTCTGAAAATCAACAAAAATATTTTTTAAATATATTTTATTGATTTTTTTACAGAGAGAGGAAGGAAGAGGGATAGAGAGTCAGAAACATCGATGAGAGGGAAACAGGTGAAAGGGAAACATCGATCAGCTGCCTCCTGCACACTCCTCACTGGGGACGTGCCCCTGATGGTAACCGAACATGGTACCCCTCAATCCGCAGGCTCAGTGGACAGAGCGCTGGTCTGCGGACCTATGGGTCCCAGGCTCGCCCGGCTGCGTGTGGGGTTCATCCCCAACTGGGGGCGTGCAGGAGGCAGCCAATCAGTGACTCTCATCATTGATGTTTCCCTCCCCCTCTCCCTTCCTCTCTGAAATCAATAAAAATGTATCTTTCAAAAAAAGATTAAAGACCTTAAAGCAGGGAGATCTCTCTGGGTTGTTTTGGTGGCCTAAGCACCCTCA
>NW_006285613.1:2872077-2873219 GCF_000327345.1 Myotis davidii
GGCTGGGCATGCCCGCGGGTGGCAGCCCGCAAGGAACGAGCCGCAGCCCCACAACCACTGGGTCTGAACTCTGTCACCAGCCTGATGGTTTCTTATGGCAGCGACAGAACACATGGGTGTTAGACCCAGAGGCCGGGCGCTCTAACACGGAGTGACGCGTGGACACGGCTTCGGAGCTGGGCAGGAGCGCAGGCCGGAGAAGGAGCATGACGGACAGACATGGCCTCTGTGGGTTCAGGGAGCCCCCCTCGGGGTGCCCCCCGGTCTCCGCTCAGCCTCTCACCCACTTCCTCATCCTGTCTCAGCACCTCTGGAGCCCCTGGCGTCTCTGACTCTCATGCACTGGTTCTCAACCTTCCTAATGCCGCGGCCCTTTAATACAGTTCTTCATGTTGTGGTGACCCCCGATTTCATTGTTACAAATTGAACATAACTAAAGCATAGTGATTAATCACAAAAACAATACGTAATTATATATGTGTTTTCCGATGGTCTTAGGCGACCCCTGTGAAAGGGTCGTTTGACCCCCAAAGGTGTCGCGACCCACAGGTTGAGAACCGCTGCTCATGTTTCTGGGGTTCCAGGCAGCGGAAAGGGAACCTGGTTTTCTCTTGCTCATCTGCTTCCCGTGGACTCAGCCAAATTCTCGGGGAGGGGGAGGTAGAATTTCCCCTCCCCACACTTTCTACCCCCTGCAGGCGGGAGCCTGGGCTTCAAGGATGCTGCCAGCGGTCCTGGCCGGTGCAGCTCGGGTGGTAGGAGCACCATCCCGTCAGTTGTGGGTTCAAGTCCCTGTCAGGGCGCGGACCCAGGTTGCAGGGACACGTAAGGGAGGCAACCGATTGATGCCTCTCTTTCTCTCCTTTCCTCTCTCTCTCTCTCTCTTTTTTTTAGGTTTTTAACAGGTATTTTTTCCCCTCAGGTGAATTGTCTATGTAAATGTTTTCCTGATTATTTCTGTTCTCTGTCACTATCCTATATAATAAAAACCCAGCGACGGAAATGGTGGAACGACCAGTGCTGGGGCCCAACCCCAGCAGGTCCAGGGGTCCCCAAAGGTGTGGACGGAGTTGGTGAAGAAGGAATGACACGGAGACAGAGTTCAGTTGATCAGCAGCCTAGCCAGGATCTCTAGCCAGGAA
>NW_006285613.1:2873485-2874826 GCF_000327345.1 Myotis davidii
AAATTCTCCAGGTTCTCCAGGCAGGTTCTGTAGCCATGTTCTCTCGCTAGGTTCTCCAGCCAGGTTCGGTTTAGGTTCTCCAGCCCAGTTCGGTTGCCAGGTTCTGTAGCCGGGTCCTTCAGCCGGGTTCTGTCTAGGTTCTCCAACCAAGTTCTGTAGCCATGTTCTCTCGCTAGGTTCTCCAGCCAGGTTCGGTCGCCAGGTTCCGTAGCCGGGTTCTTCAGCCAGGTTCTGTCTAGGTTCTCCAACCAAGTTCCGTAGCCAGATTCTGTCCAGGATCTTTTGCCATGTTCTCTCCAGCGAAGTTCTTCTGTCCTGTCTCTAGGTGTAGGTTCTGTCTTCTAAGTTCTGTGTCTAAGTTCTGTCTTCTAAGTTCTGTCTTCTAAGTTCTGTGTTCTAAGTTCTGTGTGTAGGTTCTGTCTCTCTCCTTTCCTCTCTCTTAAGTCAATGAAAAACATCCTTGGGTGAGGACTTAAAAAATAAAAATAAGATAAGAAAGGATGCTGCCAGTCAGGCCTGGGAGGAGACTGGGAGCGGTGACTGGAGCCGATGGGAAAGGTGCGTGGTTCCGCTGCGCGTGCGTGCGAGTTGCTTTCCAAACAGGAATCCTTGGCGCAAACCATCTCAGCCGCCCCTTTTCCTGAGCCACAAACACGGTCAAATCCTCACCCGCAGCCACTTCATTCTTTTAAAAAGAAACAAACCACATTT
Source organism: Myotis davidii (assembly GCF_000327345.1). Classification (NCBI taxonomy): domain Eukaryota; kingdom Metazoa; phylum Chordata; class Mammalia; order Chiroptera; family Vespertilionidae; genus Myotis; species Myotis davidii. The sequence goes on from NW_006285613.1 coordinate 2,874,197, forward strand.
GTAATTCCTTCGCTAATAAAGAATTTAAAGATAAAAAAAGAAATAAAGCTTAAATATTAAATATAAAAAAATAAAAATAAATAAATAAAAAAGAAACAGACCTTGACTCAGCCTCTGCCTCTTCGAGCGGGGACACCATTCCGGGGCGAGCCATCTGTGGGCAGAGCTGGGGCCTGACTGACCGGCGGCGAAAGTTGTCACTTTTATGCCAGGGTGAGAATTATTTGTAGGCTTTGTATGTCAGCATTGGGCCACTGTGACTGGGGGGCACTTAGCTTGACTTGAGAGTAATTATCTTGCTCACTGGCTGGGAGGGAGGGTGTGAGGCAGAGGAGATAAATACTCGGTTCTGGATTATTCATAGATTGCTGACTTTCTGGATTGATTGTGCAAGTTCCTCCTTTTATTGATGTCCACCTTCTGTTGACAGACATCTACCCTGGGAGAGAAATGAGATTAAACTCTCTTTCTTTTCATTGTAAAAAGCATTTGAATTCCTAAGGCAGAGGTGCTCAAAATTTTTAAACAGGGGGCCAGTTCACTGTTCCTCAGACCGTTGAGAGGGCCGGACTATAGTTTAAAAAAAAACTATGAACAAATTCCTATGCACACTGCACATATCTTATTTTG
>NW_006285613.1:2876046-2879418 GCF_000327345.1 Myotis davidii
GCCTTGCCAAGTAACAGAGTTGTTGTGAACTCTTCAGTGATGCCTTCCCCAGGATATTTACAGATGTTGTTGGGAAAAGTCATTTCATCCCCGACCTTTGCATGTCAGGTGCTGGGGTGCCGCCTTGCTTGTGCCCCTGCTCTCTGATCCTGATGCGGCTCTCTCTCCCTCTGATCGCCATGGCAATCACCAGGCCGCAAGCCGGGTGGCACCCCTGCGCCCCCAGCCTGTGCCCCGACTCTCCCTCCTATCACCATGTGATCACAGGGCTGCATGTGAGGCAGCACCCCCGGGGCTCTTGCCTGCTGCCTGGGTTTCTGATCACTGTTCTTCTGTCTTTCCCCTTTCACCTCCCATCATTGTGCCTATGTATGCAAATTAACCGCCATCTTTGTTGGCAGTTAATTTGCATATCACCCTGATTAGCCAATGGGAAGCATAGCGGAGGTACGGTTAATTACCCTTTTTGTCTTTTATTAGATAGGACTAGAGGCCTAGCGTGTGAAATCATGCGAGGCTCCTCGTGCCCTGCCCCGCCGCACTGCAAGAGCCGCTGCTCATGGCCTGGGAGGGGGGAAGTACCGAGAGGTGCTCTATGCACCTCCTGGTGACAGGTCGTTTGGTTGTTCCGGCGTTCCGGTGTTCCGGCCACTTGACTTTTTATAATAGAGATACCATAGAACAGTACATACATTTGAGCCTCTGCATCTGCAGATTCACATATCTTACATCTTTTGTAGTTGTTCCCACAGTTTTTGCATATTCTCTTATTTTTTTTATTTTTATTTTTTTCCAAGATTTTTCTCTTTGCTTTTTTAGTTTTATTTATTTCTTCTGGGAGAACTATAGGCTCAGAGATACTTTCCTCAACCATGTCCCAGTCTATTAATAAGCCCATCAAAGCATTCTTCATTTGTTAGTGTCTTAGATTGCTAACATTTCCTTTGGTTCTTTCTTATAATTTCCATCTCTCTGCTTACATTACCCATCTGCCCTTAGCATCTTAATCATACTTATTTCAAATTCCCAGTCTGATAAATTCCAACATCTCTGCAATATCTAAGTCTGGTTTTAATGTTTGACGTTTCTTCAAACTGTGATTTTGCCTTTGAATATGTGTCGTAAGTTTTTCTTAATAGCCAGACACAATGTAGTGGATAAACAAAGTGCTGTAAATAGGCCTTTAACATGATGGTGGTAACGTGTTGGGGGCAGGAAAGTGTCCTATAGTGCTAAGAATAGGTCTCAGTCTTTTTGTTATTGTTGTTAATCCTCACCCGAGGTTATATTTTCCATTGATTTTTTAGAGAGAGTGGAAGGCGGGGGAAGAGACAGAGAGAAACATCTATGTGAACTGAGCCTGAAACTGAGATATATGCCTTGATTGGATTCGAACCGGGGACCCTTCAGTTTGCAGGCCAATGCTCTATCCACTGAGCCAAATCAGCTAGGGTAGTCTCAGTCTTTTAGTCAGCCCATACCTCTAGACTAGCCGAGGGCAAACTATGGCCCGCGGGCCAGATCCGGCCCATTTGAAATGAATAAAACTAAAAAAAAAAAGACCGTACCCTTTTATGTAATGATGTTTACTTTGAATTTATATGAGTTCACACAAACACTCCATCCATGCTTTTGTTCCTGCCCTCCGGTCCAGTTTAAGAACCCATTGTGGCCCTCCAGTCAAAAAGTTTGCCCACCCCTGCTCTAGACTGTGAATTTCACATGTTTATCTCAGTTGCCACTCCCCATTCAATGGAACAGAATGGGTTGAGTGGGATGGAGTTTGGTATTTCCCTTCCTCTATATGGAAGGCTAGATTGACTTTTTACTTCTCCCTTGCTAGAACGCTCTAATAAAACCCAAGCAGGTCAGGGTCTGGTTAAGTCGTTTCTCCTGAGGGAAGACTTTGTTAAGAAGAATAGTATGTTCTACCATATTTCAAAATGTTTCCTTTCCCTCTCCCCTTGCCAAAAGTATGAGGGAATTTTTCCCCCTGATATTCATTGTGAGAACCTGGTTGAGCTTCTTGGGATGTACGTAATTCATAAAAGTGTTGGGACCCCTCATGACTGGTTCCCCTGAAGTTTTTATCTAGGACTTGTCCGCACTGAGCCTCTAGCAATTCATCAGTTACAGATTAGGTTTTCCCACCTCAACATTGGTTCCTAAGATGGTTTCTGTTCTCGTAAGTTGTGATTCTAGTTATTCCCTTGTTGACCTTCATTTTGGGGGGCAGTGGTTTGCCCTGTGACCTCACTTCTCTGGGAAATATAAAAAAAGTGATAGAGTCTTCCGTTTGTTTAGCTTTTCACTTGTTTTTAGGATAGAGGGGTGAGTACTAGCTTCTTTCATGTCTGACCAGAAGCCAGAGGTCTCCAAACTGTGTGTATATCTAATTTGCAAATTCTATCTTCAACCTTGTATAAGCTACTACTTAATTCATTCACTGACATTTTTATATCAAAGAGTATGTTTTCATTTATAGAAATTGGCTGTTTTATCCAAAGCAGCCTGTTTTATATTTATGTTCAATTTTTTCTTAAATTTTTAATTCTTACTTTTATGTGTTTAGGCATTAAAATAACTATTTTATAATCTTTCTCAGATTGTTCTTGTGTTGCCTCAGATTCTGAGCAGAACATGAAACAGGAGAAGCTCTATTAGGCATTTGTGGTGATTGGGTTATTCCATTACATGTTTTATATAAGTATAAATATATATATATATCTCCTATCTAATAATAGACAAACATGGTAATTAACCGTACCTCCAACACACTTCCCATTGGCTAATCAGGGTGATATGCAAATTAACTGCCAACCAAGATGGCGGTTAGCTGCCAACAAAGATGGCTTTCAGCAGCGGAGGCCTCAGAGCTGAAGCCAAGCCTCAGAGCTAAAGCCGGCTCTCAGCTCCAGTGACAGCCATAGAAGTTAAATAAATCCCAGAATTTAAAAAAAAAAAAAAAAAAGGAGAGGCTGGGAGTTTCAGTCACCTGCCAGCCTGAAAATGGCCCTCAGCCCCTCACCCAGACTGGCCAGGCACCCCAGTGGGGACCCCTACCCTGAAGGGGGTGTGACCAGCTGCAAACAGCCATCATCCCCTCATCCAGGCTGGCCAGGCACCCAAACAGGACCCCCACCCTGATTTGGGACACCCTTCAAGGCAAACCAGTCAGCTCCCATCCATGCACTAGGCCCCTATCCTATATAGTAATAGGGTAATATGCAAACAGACGCTAACAGCAGAAGGACTGGGAATGACTGGTCACTATGACACAGACTGACCACCAGGGGGCAGACACTCAATGCAAGAGCTGCCCTCTGGTGGTCAGGGCGCTACCACAGGGGGAGCTCTGCTCAGCCACAAGAT
>NW_006285613.1:2879634-2882634 GCF_000327345.1 Myotis davidii
AGGATTGGCATCAGTGAGAGGGAAAACATGAAAACATCATTAATTATACTTCAGTGTAGTAAATCAGGAGCATCCTTCTTTCTTTCTCTTTTTTTTAAATATATTTTATTGATTTTTCACAGACAGAGAGGAAGGGAGAGGGATAGATAGAAACATTGATGAGAGAGATACATCGATCAGCTGCCTCCTGCACACCCCCTACTGGGGATGTGCCTACAACCAAGGTACATGCCCTTGACCGGAATCGAACCTGGCCGACACTCTATCCATTGAGCCAAACCGGTTACGGCTGTTTTATATATTTTTTAAATTGTCTCACCTCAATTGAAGCTGGATTCTTCCTGTGAGAATCCCTTATCACTTTGATCATGGGAATATCCCTCCAGAGTAGTTTGGCAGTCACTTACATCAGGTACTCCTAGACTATTACTAACTCAAAATCAAATTTTTGTCAATTTTTTGGTTGTCTGGACCATAGAGTACTACCAGTTTTGTTCTAACCCCAAGTAAGTAATGGGACAGAGGTTCTGAATTCTAATGGAAAGTTTGTATTTCCTTTATTCTAAATAATAAACAGGTAATATTAAAATTGACCATCACACCCTCACACAAGATGGCCTCCCTCATGTGGTCACAAGATGGCCATGCCCATGTCATCACAAGATGGCCACCCCAATGTTGTCATAAGATGGCCACCCCCATGTGGTCACAAGATGGCCATCACAAGATGGCCAGCAGGGGAGGGCAGTTCTGGGCAATCAGGCCAGCAGGGGAAGGCAGTTGGGGACGACCAGCCCTGCAGGGGAGGGAGGGCTGTTGGGGGGGACCAGACTGGCAGGGGAGGGCAGTTGAGGGCAATCAGGCTGGCAGGGGAGCAGTTAGGCATTGATCATGCTGGCAGGGGAATGGTTAGGAGGCGATTAGGCTGGCAGGCAGAAGTGGTTAGGGACAATCAGGCAGGTAGGCAGGTGAGTGGTTGAGAGCCAGCAGTCCCAGATTGTGAGAGGGATAGGGCCTAAACTGGCAGTCGGATATCCCCTGAGGGGTCCCAGATTGGAGAGGGTACAGGCTGGGCTGAGGGACACCCCCTCCCAGTACAATAAAATTCTACAACAAAATTCCTTGAAATCTCTTGAGGCCAGTGGATGGGTTTTATTATCAAGTTTCCCACTTTACTTAAAGTGTGGATTTCGAAGGTCTCAGATTTATGCAGGGATCTTAGGTCCAGCTCCTACCTGCATGCTCCCAAGGCCTTGAATATTTTCCCTATGTGGTTTTTTATACCCAAACAACTTCAACTTTATTATCTGATAAGCCTCTAATTCTTTCCTACTGTCCTCTTTTCCTAGACAGAACTTCACTACTATAAACTCAATTGCTTACATCACTGGCTTTTTGTTCTTTTTCTCCTCCTCCTTATAATAATTATCATTATTATTATTTCTTCATTTTCTTTGCAGATATAATTTTCTTAGAATTGGTGCTATAAGTTTTTAAATTATGTTTTATGCAGTATTTACAAATATTTTAGATAATATTTTTATATCAATCTTGATGACCATATTGACAATATCAAAAGTCTTTGTTAAAATTATTTTCAATTCTCAATATCTACATTAAGTTCTACTTTATCACTCTCATAGAATGTTTGTGCTGGAAAGAAATTAAAATATGATCTAGTCCAGAAATCCACTTTACTATCTCTAGGAAGCAGATAGGTAATATAAATATGTGAAAAAGCTGCATGTAAAACGATAGAGTAGTGGGGCCTTGTTTTATATCCGGAGAGTGCCCTCCTAAAGACATCTAATAATATCTAACACTATGTTGACCAAACAAAATAACTCTGTAGAATACAGTTTGCAACCTCTAATTCTATACAAACTCCCTCATTCTATGTACGATGAAATTGAAAACACACCAGGTCTTGCCCAGTTTGCATAGCTAATCACTTGAGTCCTCCCACCCTTTTTTTAAATCCTCACTTGAGGATTAAATTCCATTGATTTTTAGAGAGAGTGGAAGAGAGAGGGAAAGACAGAGAGAAATATCAATATGAGAGAAACACATCGATTGGTTGCCTCCTACACACACCCAGACCAGGGAGGGGAGGAGCCTGCAACTGAGGTACTTGTCCTTCGGTCTGCAGGCCAATGCTTTATCCACTGAGCCAAACTGGCTAAGCCTTGAATCCCCTTTTTGACAATCATGACTACCACAAACTTATGGGACAGCTAGATGCTACATGCTATAGTAATTTAGAATAGTGACAGATAAAATATTAAAGGTTTTATTATTAACCTCAACTCTTAAATCTCAAGCATTAAATTTATTTCAGTTGAAGAATAGTATTTTTTTCTTTGAAAATGATTATAATTAGCTTAGCTTGAATGTATGTGATTGTTAGAAAAATGTGACTGTAAGGAAATGTTTCTTTTCCCAAAACAGGTAAGATCTCGAAGGTAATTTCTTGTTTCATCTCAAGTCCAACCAAGAATCCCAGTGTAAAGCAAAACATCTATTTTATCATGACGTATGAGACATGGACTGGGAACTGCAGCCCATAGATAAAGATGTATCTAGAAAGTACAGAGCATTACTCAGATGTTATCAGCTGCCTTACTGCATCATGTTGCGACCTTTGATCAAATACCTCATTAGAAGAATACTAAAGAGTTCAGAGAAAGTTTTAAAAGATTTTTTTCCAATCTCTTTTAGGAAGTACTTTCTCTACCTCTATGATTTACCCAGTGAGTGTTGGCTTACAGTTTGGGTCTTGGCTCTAAATCCTTTCCTAGCCAGAACCCAAGTGCGGAGGTTGCTGACCCCAGGTTTGGTCTGACCCCACCCAGTCGGTCAGAGGCCTGGTGCCCTTCCCACCACCTACAACGTAATGGTGCCACGACCCGGATTGTTTCAACACAGGAAGAAGATGGCGGCAATATAGGCAGACGCGTCCCAGGTCGTGTCCCGGAGCAAATGGAGTGAGCAGCTGAAACT
>NW_006285613.1:2889277-2897706 GCF_000327345.1 Myotis davidii
TTTTTTTCCAATAAATGCAAATATTGTACAAAAGGTTTTTCCAAGAAAATAATTCATTGCTTATGTGTGACTCTTCATAGCTACAAATGTTTTTCATTCATTATCTCATTTCTTCCTCAGAAAAATTTTATGAGGATAAAATGATTATTGTTCCATTTATTACATGAAGACATTGAAGCCCAGATAAAGCAAATGATTTTATCAATTCACATGACTGATATGCAGCAGAATCAAGACTCTAATTCAGGTGTTATTATAAACCATGCTTTTGATATTTCTACATGCTATCACTTCTCATACAAATTTACATGATAGGCAAGATAAAAATTTAACCTTTCTTTGTTACTCTTATTAAGATGAGTGTGTCCTATCTTATATGTACTAATATTAGTTTTTCAAATGTTTTCATTTGATTTATAAATAATTTTTATTTTTTCATATATAGTAAATTTTTCATTGTTTTTTATTTTTGTGTTTTTACATTTTTTGAGAAAACAAACAGGAATTTCTGGTACTTACATACAGTTTTTAAAAGAAGGAAACAGCAAGTGGTATGGATAATGGAAGATTAGTTCAAGCTTGTTGTAAGGAAATGAGAAAAAAACTAAAAGTAAAAATTTAAAAATAAAGTGTCAGCTTAAGAGGCTGAGAGAGACCATATGTTGGGAAAAGTGAGCATATTCACAAATTCACAACATTAAAACTAGAAAAAAGGTACCTCTACCAAACAACTTTACTAATAGTTATGAATAAATGCTGATCACATCTTTATTTGTAATCCTTCAGCCCATAGGCCATATGTATGATCTATTAATTAGCACTTGTTTTTATGCTTAAAATCAAATATTTACTGAGCAACACGTTGAATTTGAGGCTTTAGGGCAGGGGTCCTCAAACTACGGCCCGCGGGCCACATGCAAATACAAATATTGTATTTGTTCCCGTTTTGTTTTTTCACTTCAAAATAATATATGTGCAGTGTGCATAGGAATTTGTTCATAGTTTTTTTTAAAACTATAGTCCGGCCCTCCAACGGTCTGAGGGACAGTGAACTGGCCCCCTGTTTAAAAAGTTTGAGGACCCCTGCTTTAGGGTATATAAAGGGAAACCAAGCAGTATCAGTTCTCAAATGTTTATCCTATATAATAAAAGGCTAATATGCAAATTGCCCCCTCAACTGGGAGTTCAACCAGGAGTTCAACTGGGAGTTTGGCCAGGGGCAGGGCCGGCCAGCCAACTGCCCAAGGTTTCTCCCCACGGTTGGCACTGGCCCCGATCGCCACCCCACACGCTGGCCAACTGCCCGTGGCCCCCTCTTCCTTATCGGCCCCGATCAGGGCGGGCCGGCGGAACCCCACCCATTCATGAATTCATGCGCTGAGCCTCTAGTAATCTAATGAAGGACAAACCAAATTTAAAAAAGTATATATGATAGATTGTTTATTTTTCATTTAAGACAGGCATTGAGAAAGTATGAGATTAAGATGAGGAAAGTACCATTAAGAATGGACATGAAATTACTTTATTATCAAAACTGATTCATATTTCTTGTTAGTTATGAAGTACATATATAGGAAAACCTCAGATTTATTGCAGGTTCAGTTCCAGACCACTGCAATAAAGTGAATATCACAATAAAATTAGTCATATGATTTTTTGTCTCTCAATGCATAGAAAGTTATGGTTATACTACACTGTAGTCTATTAAGTGTGTGATAGCATTATATCTAAAAAAAACAATGTACATACCTTAAAGATACTTTATTGCTAAAAATACCAACGATCATCTGAGCTTTCAGCAAGTAATAATCTTTTTGCTAGTGGAGGGTCTTACTTTGATATTGATGGCTGCTGGCAGATTGGGGCGGTGGCTGCTGAAGTTGTGGTGGCTGTGCAGATATCTTAAAATAAGACAACAATAAAGTTTCCAGCATTGATCAGCTCTTCCTTTTACAAATGACTTCCCTATAGAATATGATGCTATTTAATAATATTTTACCCAGAGTCAAACCTCTTTCAAAATTAGAGTCTATCTTCTCAAACCCGGCTGCTACTTTATCAATTAATTCTGTTTAATAATCTAAATCCTGTGCTGTCTTTTCAACAATCTTCACAGCTTCATCAGGAGTAGACTACAATGCAAGAAACCACTCTCTTTGTTCATTCATAGGAAGCTAAGAAGCAACTCCTCATCCAATAAAGTTTTATCATGAGGTTGTAGGAATTCAGACAACAGACTCCACCTCCATTCTCATTCTCTTGCCGTTCCCTCCACATCTGCAGTTATTTCCTTCACTTAAGTCTTGAAGCCCTCAAAGTCATCCATGAGGGACAGAATCAACTCCTTCAAACTCCTATTAATGTTGACATTTTGTCTTCTTCCCATGAATCTGACATTTTTCTTACTGGCATCTAGAATGGTGAATCCTTTCTAGAAGATTTTGAATTGATGATCTGCAATCCATCAGCGGAATCACTATCTATGGCAGTTGTAGCCTTAAGAAAAGTATTTCTTAAACAGTAAGACTTGAAAGCTGAAATTACTTCCTGGTCCATGGGCTATATATACAATGGCTGTTTTCTAAGCAGGCATGAAAACAACATTAATCTTATTGTACATCCCCATCAGAGCTCATGGGTGACTAGATGCAGTGTCAACTAGTAGGAATATTTTGAAAAGAATTCTTTATCTGAGCAATAGGTCTCAACATTGGGTTAAAAAAATCCAGTAAACCATGTTGTACATATGCAATTTTATGCCATGTTGTTTAATTTATGGAGCACAGGCAGAGTAGATTTAGTATCATTTTCAAAATTTCTAGGATTTTTGGAATGGTAAATGGGCCTTGTGTTCAAATTAAAGTCACCAGCTTCATTAGCCCCTAAAGGAGAGTCAGCCTGTGCTTTGAAACTGAAACCAGGCATTGACTTCTCCTAACTATGAATGTACTAGATAGCATCTTCTTTCAGTATAAGTCTGTTTTGTCTACATTGAAAATCTGTTGTTTCGTGTAGCCACCTTCATTAATTATCTTAGCTAGATCATCTGGATAACTTGGTACAGCTTCTATATCAGTACTTGCTGCTTCACCTTGCAGTTCATGTTTTGGAGATGGCTTCTTTCCTTAAACCTAATCAACCAACTTCTGCTGGCTTCAAACTTTTCTTCTGCAGAATCTTTACCTCTCTCAGTCTTTGTAGAATTGAAGAGTTAGGCCCTTGTTCTGGATTAGGCTTTGGAATGTGGTGGCTGGTTTGATCTTCTATCCAGACCTCTAAAACATTCTCCATATCGGAAATGGACTGTTTTTGCTTTCTTATTATTTGTGTGTTCACTGGAGTAGTACTTTTAATTTTCTTCAATAATTTTTCATTTTCATTCACAACTTGGTTAACTGCTTGGTGCAAGAGGCATAGTTTAAGGCCTCTCTCTCTGCTTTCGATAAGCCTTCCTCACTATGCTTAATCATTTATATCTTTTGACTTAAAGTACGAGCTGTGTGGCTTTTCCTTTTACTTTAATATGTAGGGACCACTGTATGATTATTAATTGGCCTAATTTCAATTTCTTGTGTCTTAGGGGATTGGGAGACCTGAGAAGAGGTAGAGAGAATGAGGAATGGCCAGTTCATGGATCAGTCAGAACACACACATTTATTGATTAAGTTTGTCATCTTATATGGGCATAGTTCATGTTCCCCCAAATAATTACAATAGTAACATCAAAGCTCAATGATCATCGATCACCATAAGAAACATAATGTCAATGAAAAAATTTAAATATTGCAAGAGTGACCACAATGTGACACATAGACATGAAATGAGCAAATACTGTTCGAAAAATGGCACTGGTAGACTGTCTAGATAAGGATTGCCACAAACCTTCAATTTTTTAAAAAGCATAATATCTACAGAGTGCAATAAAGTGAAGCACAATAAAAGCCTGTATGCTTGTATATGTATATCCAAATATATATGTTTGAAATCCATTTTCATTAACATACAAAGAGGAGTTTTAGATGACTGATTTGCAGATGTGTGTTTGTGTGTGTGTGGGGGGGGGGTGTACTTTTTCTTCCACTGTAGATCATAACTTTTTCAAAGTTGAGGACTCCGTTCTTTTATATCTAGACAAATACACATGTGTACAAACACATCATCTCCTGCCCTGTACTGTATTTTTCTTATTGTTAGTATAGAAAGTAAATATTTGAATAATGCACAGCATAATAGGAAACTGTCATAAGAACTTGAAGAAAAGGATGGTGAGGTAAAAAGGAACTATTTGTTTCATTGTGCTGTAGTACAAGCCCAAGGGCAAATAAAGTCAGAAAGGAAGTTGTAAGCAAGTGATTTGGTAACCAGAGCATGAACAGGGTCTATAGATGTGGTGATAAGGAAAAGGACTTGGGAAATGATAAAGCCGTAGCAGACTGGGTTATATTTTGGATGTGTGGGAATGAGTAAGAAATGATCCTGCCACTGCCAGCTTGATTTGGGGAGATATAAATATTGCTTTTCCAAAGATAAAGAAAAAGATAAGTTCTATTTTCACCCCACTGAGGCTGAACACAAGAAATAGAGTAATAAGATAGGTTTGAGACTATGACTTTGTCTATATAATCAAACACACTCATACCCACACATATGAAACTAGGAAGAAAATCAATGAGACCAGTTATGTTGATACTAAATGATCTTAAAGTGTGTGAAGTGCTTTACATTATTTATGCATTCACTTATTAAATACGAATTTCTTTTAATACTCATTTATTAGGCACTGTTCTAAGCACTGAGGATGCAAAGCTGAATAATATATAGCCCCTGGCCTCAACGGGTTCTAAAAGATTCTGATCAGGAAACAGCCAAATGCCTTGTTTTTTCCTATTACTGGTTTAAGTGTTTAGATACAATAAACAAAATGAACTGCCTGTGCAGTGAGAAAATTAGTGGTATGTGCTTTAATAAAGCACAGAAACATTTCATTTAGTGGAGGACCCACTAGTACATGAGTTTGATAGGTTGAATTTCAGACACATAATTTTATGCTGGCAAAGTGGGATATAATAGGTTTGATGGCAGGAACCAGACTTCCTGGTTTCTTGATATGAGCATAATAAAGAGATTGCACTGAAAAACCAAGGCTTTGCCTTGTAACCCTTGATGAGAACATGGAAAAATCACAAGTGAATACTAGGCCACCAAGCAGAGATTGGACTGCACTATGCATTTGCTTAAGCTTAAGTCAAAGTGGCAGCTCCAGTTTCTCAGCCTTTGGGTGGTCTTCATGTGGGTTTACAGTAATAATCAATTTTCACACTCTAAGCAGAAGAAATGTAATGTGAAATCCCCTTCACAATTCATTTTTTAAGTGACATGACTATTGAGCTATCAGTACGAATTCTTGTTTTGGGAAAACTAGGAGACACTATTTTCTTCAGCAGTTTTCATTGATAGAATGTAATGTGACAATATGATGCTTAAATGGCCTGATGCTATCACTCAAGCCTTCTTTTAAATGGGGAATACAAATGATGAATGCAAAATTTCTACAAGCAAAATGATTTGGAGGATAATTTCCTCTTAAAGATTGAAATTGATTCTAGCTAAGTAGAAAGATAATTGTCTTTTCATCAGGCTCATATCCTGTCGCTACTATCTAAATATGAAACATTACATTACTAACTTGGTGCTTTAGAGTCAGTGTAAAATCCAAATACACGTCAAATTTCTAGGGATATGTGAAAATTCTTTTGTTACCAGATATTTAATTTTCAAAGTAGGAGACTGAAAATACTGAGAATTAGTATTCATTGGGAAGTCCCAACAGAATTTCAGAGAATCGGTTTGCATTTCACTAAGGAATGCTTGTACAGCAGCCTCTCCAGCCACATATGCTTAATCACACCCAGGCAGAAAGTGAAAAGCCAAGATTTGTATTTGAAAGGGAATCACAGTTTTGATTTTATGCTGTGTGCATAGGTCCCAAAATGTTCAGGCCTTCAAATCTTTTTTGTTACCTCATCAAGATTGTTTTATTAAATTTATTGGGGTGACATTTGTTAATAAAGGACAAGTACCATATGAATTCACGTATGAGTTAAAAAACAAAGTGGGGACAGACTCATGGATACAGAGAACAGACCGAGAGCTGTCAGAGGGGAGGGGTTTGGGAGCTGGATGAGAAGGGTGAAGAAATTAAGCAAACACACACACACACACACACACAGACACAGACAATAGCATGGTGATTACCAGAGGAAAGGGGGATGGAGGGAACAATACAGGCAATAGCATGGTGATTACCAGGGGGAAAGGGGGTGGGGGAGGTAGAAGAAGGTATAGGGGGTATAAATGATAATGAAAGGAGACTTGACTCAGAGTGGTGAACACACAATACAATATAAGGCCTTCAAATCTTGATGTGATAAATGAAAAGAGCTTTGCTTAAGAGAGAGCTACCTATCGTTTCAAATCTAAAGGCATTTTTGATTATCTGATTTTCATCTAAAAACAAAAGAAATAACTGTACCAATATATTACTTATTTATCCCCGTGTTTTGAGTTTTTAGTAAAAAAATTCTGCATGTTTTCTCATATTTATTACTATTTATTTTATGCTACTGCAATTTTAATTCTTACATGTATATTAACATTGTTGGTAGTACATAGAAATGCAGTTCGATTTTCATATTGACCTTGTATCCAAAGCATTTGCTAAATTCCACAATTAATACTATGAATAATTTTTTGTCAGGTTCCTTAGGATATTCCCCATAGCCAATCATGCCATGAAAATAAACACACATTTGCTTCTTTCTTTCTAATTTGTTTATGTGGCTGTACTTTTCGGTGCAGTTTGATTAGAAATGCTGAGGGTGAATATCCTTGCATTGTTCTGTCATAGGTAGAAAACATTAAACGTTTCAGGATTAAGTGTAGGCTTACTTTTAGGTTCGCCCATAGATACGCTTTACCATTTTGAGGAAGTTTTCTTTTATTTCTATTTTGCTGAAACATTCTTTAAAAACAAATCATGAGTGAGCATTAGTATTTGTCTCATGTATTTTCTGCATCCATTGAGATGATCATGTGATTTTTCTCTTTTATTCTGTTCATGTGGTCAGGTATATTGATTGATTTTCCAGTGTTGGACCAAACTTGCATTCATGACCTAAGACCCACCTGAATACAATGAATTATCACTTTATATATTGAATCTGACTTGTGAATATTCTAAATTAATTTTATATCTATGTTCTTGAGGGATATTGGTTTATAATTTTCTTTCCTGGTAATATCTTTCTCAGTTTTTATATGTGTTGTTATACTTTTCTCACCCGAGGATATGTTTTTATTGAAAGGTTGTGGACTGTTCCTTTTGTTCCTGTTTCCTTTGTGAGACTATTTTAATTACAAATTTAGATTGACAGCTATTTTGGGTGTCAATTTTGGTAAGTTATATCTTTAAAGGAAATTGTCCATTTCATCAATCTCAAATTATTGCCATAAAGTTGTTCATAACACTCCATTATTATTTTTTAGTGTCTCTAGGATCCATAATGATAACTCCTCTTTTATTTCTGATATGGCTAATTTGCGCTTTTCCTCATTTATTTTCTTGCTCATTCTTGCTAGCTATTTATAAATCTTAACAGCCATTGTAAGGCAAGAAACCAATGTTTTGCTTTATTGATTTTTGTAGTTTTGTTTTAAATAGATATTTTCTAGTGTACTACTTTCATTGCTTTCATTATTATATTTTGGGGGTCATGTTCTTAGTTCTTGTCCTGCCTATTAAAATTGATATTTCAAATGATCACCAAATCAATGTCATTAATGTAGAAAACTTTGCTCCTATATAGCTATATAACCTTACTAGTATTGTTTATTTTAGCAAGAATGTATAGCTAGGATTGCAATGATTGCTTAGGGCCTTCTCAGATCTTTCATTAGCATGTGCCCTGCTCCTGGCAGACACCCAGCCCTATGCGTTCCCATCATCTTTTACAATACCAATAATATGTCAGAGATTTCAAAGCCTCTTTGGACATCTCATTTTTTAAGCTTTTATAAGGCTTTTGGCTGCTATTTTTTTTCCTGAACTGATATGCATATATGTAATTTTAAACAATTTCCTTCACATGATTTTGACAGACACCCCGAGGAAAGGTTTTTTTTTAAAAAAAAAGACTTTCAGGTGAGGTCAAGTAAAGACAGACTTGCAACGAGGGTCCTCCATGGAACCACCAGGTATGTCAAATAATTACAGTGTTTCTGGAAATGAGGACTTTAAACTCACTCCAATTCTGTTCTGTCCCCCACAGTGGCTGCCAAACTGCTTTTTGTTTTTTAATCCTCACCTGAGGATATGTTTTTATTGACTTGAGAGAGAGGGAGAGTGAAGGAGAGAGAGAGAGAGAGAGAGA
>NW_006285613.1:2897727-2910719 GCF_000327345.1 Myotis davidii
GAGATAGAGAGAGAGAGAGATTGATTTGAGAGAGAAATACCTACGGCTGCCTCCTGCACATGCCTTACCTGGGATTGAACTTGAAACCCAGGTATGTGCCCTGACTGGGAATTAAGCCCACAACCTTTGGTTTAATGGATGATGCTCCAACCAACTGAGCCACCCAGCAAGGGCCAACCTTCTGGTTTTCACCATGATTGTGGTGTGTTGGTTTTCAAAGCTAATATGGCTCAGTGAGGGTGGGGGACGGGAGTAAGAATTGAGCAAGTTAAATGGCCACAGAGTTTACAGTTCTTACTAAGATTCAGATTATTTTCTTGAATAAATGCTTTCTGGATTCCTGAAAATCATTAATTTCCAGCATCCTGAATATGTTGATTTGGATGAATTCTGCCAAAGTTATTGATGATTTTCAGATGTTCTCTTTCTGCTGTTTCATTGACATACTATAGATTAGCACTTACTTTACTAATTATATTACACTAGATGCCCGGTGCACAAAAATTTGTGCACTGAGGGGTGCGGGTCCCTCAGCCTGGCCTGTGCCCTCTCCCAGTCTCCCCAGGTCACAGATCAGAGGCCCGGATCCCGTGGGCAGTGTCTGGTGCTGCCTGCCCCACCTCCCCGGTCCCAATCTGGAGCCCAGACCCCATGGGCAACATCTGGTGCTGCCTGCCCCGCCTCCCCGGGTCACAGATCAGAGGCCCGGATCTTGCGGGCAGCATCTTGCGCTGCCTATCCCACTTGCAATATGCAAATTTAATGGCCATCTTTGTTGGGTTAATTTGCATACTCTTCTGATTGGCTGATGGGCATAGTGAAGGTACGGTCAATTAGCATCTTTGTCTCTTATTAGTGTAGATATCCTTTATTTTCTCTATTCCTTGAATTAATATTAGACAAATGTACATACAGCCTTAGCAACTAACAATAGTATGTTTTTATTAAACCCCTCGTGTCTTTTCTGTTATTGCTGTCATATATTTTATTTCTATATATATTTAAACCTAGAATATTTTGTTACATTTGCTTTAAATAGACAACAGCTTTCTTTTTACTAAATTAAGGAAAGCAAAAGTAAGTCTTTTATGTTTACAACATATTAATTTTATGGCACTCATTATTCCTTTCTTTAGATTTGATTATCTATCAAGTATAATTTTCCTTTGGCTTATTAAAACTTCTCTAGCATTTATTTTTTCTTTTGTGTTAATCCTTGCCCAAAGATATTTTTCCACTAGAGGCCTGATGCACAAAATTCATGCAAGGGCTCAGCCTTCGCAGCCTCGGCTGCCTCGCGGCCCTGCAGCCCCACCGCCCACCCACTGGTCATTCTGGAAGGTCGTTCCAGAAGGTTGTTCTGGAAGGTCCTTCCGGAAGGTCGTTCCGCCATCCAGTCTAGTTACCATATTAGTTCTTTATTATATAGGATTGATTTTTAGAGAGAGTGGAAAGGAGGGGAGAGACAGAGAGGAACATAGATGTGAGACACAGCAATTGGTTGCCTCCCACAAGTGTCCCATCCAGGGCCTGGGATAGAGCCTGAAACCAAGGTGTGTGCACTTGACTGGAATCAAACCTGGGACACTTCAGTCCACGGGCCAACACTCTATCCACTTAACCAAACTGGCTAAGGCTAGCATTTCTTTTTGTGTAAGTTGGCTGGTGAAAATTTCTCTCATTTTGTTTATTTGGATTTTTTCAAATTTTCTTCATTTTTGGATACTATTTTCATCAAGTAAACTTCTGGGGTTATTTTTCTGGGTAGCTCTCTTTTCTCAGAACTCTGCACTATTTGTTCCAGCCCACTCAGCTTCTCTATCTCCTCAATTCAGGGAACCACCCAGTTCTGGATGCGGTCCCCCTGATGCTTTGAGGAGTGGAATATGCTTTCAGGCAGAAAGTCAATGTGATTATAGGGCTCACCTTACTTATTTACCTTTTGATGCCATTGTCTAATGTGTGAAAAAATATATTATATATTAGGTTCATTTTTTTTAGTCATTTTCAGTGGGAGGATAAATCCAGTCTGTTATTTCATCATAGCCAGAAATAAGAAGTACATTTCATTTACTCTTTCATTGCCCACAGCACTAGCAGATTTCTAGTGTTGTGGCAAGGGCTAAATAAATGTGCATAAATTGAGACGACTTGACACCCAGGACTTATAATTTCAATATAATTCTGACTGATCCCTAACCTCAGATGGCAGCATATATTTAATTTGTCAAGAGATTATTTTTTAGACTTTATTTCCTGTTTTGGCACCAACATTTATTTGTTGTGAAAATACAAATTATGTGTGAATGATCAAGACATCTCAAGAAGGGCCACTCTAACGTTAAGATTTCCTTGGGGAGATGTGGATGATGCAAACTCAGTTGCTTATATTTGGGAACTGTTCACTTCTAATCGATAAGAATATTCTTTCCGACATTTTTAGTAAGATAAAATCTTCATTAACAAAAATGTAACTGTAGCCTGACACATTTACCTCTGATACGCATCTATTGTTTTATTTACTTGAAGAAAACTAATGACAAGAAACAATCTGCTTTATTAATTCAAGTAATGAAAAAAAATAGAGTAGTAGGATATTTTCTCTAGAAAACTTAGTGCTTCCAAAAGTGTTATAGATGGTAGGCAAAGGGTATGGTGAGTCATCTGCATATCAGCCCTCAACCAGACATCACCATGCAAAACCCAGCACATAGACTCATCTGGGTACCCTTGGATAACTTTTCCTTTTCCTTTATATTGTCCTTCAACTTCTTTTGAAAAAATACTTCCCCTTAATTTACTTATCAGGGAAACTTTACTAGGTGAGAAAAAGGTATAGAATGTGACTTTGTGGGGTTTAATGTTCCCTTATAATTATTGATTCTTTGAGTTGGATAACTTCAGAAATAATTTCCGTCACCCGTTTGATACATGTGGTTATTCTACACTGTTCCCAACATGTGCTAAGTTACCATGGATTCAGAGATGAATGTTCATTTCCTACTCTCTAAAAAGCTGAATATCTCTACTTATGGAGATGTATCTTAGTGACTCCTCAAATCACCCATTTCTTTTTCAGACTTCTTAAAAATTATGTCTGTCTTTTTTTAGGTTAAGCTAAACGTCATTTACTTTTAATTTCATTTAGTGCTTCTATAATTGCTCCTGGGCAACATATTTTTTAAATATATTTTTATTGTTTTCAGGGAGGAAGAAAAAGATAGAGAGAGAGAGAGAGAGAGACAGAGAGAGAGAGAGAGAGAGAGGAGAGAGAGAAAGAGAGAGAAACATCAATGATGAAGGAGAATAGTTGATCGGCTGCCTCCTGCATGCCCTCTACTGGGGATCGAGTTCGCAACCCAGGCATGTGCCCTTGACTGGAATTGAACCCGGGACACTTCAGTCCGCAGGCTGACACTCTATCCACTGAGCAAACGGCTAGGGCTAGGCAATACATATTAAGCCTATTTTATATGATAAATTTTGAAAAGCCTCACATCACATCTAGCACATATCAAGTACTCAGTAATGGTCTGTTTAATGAGCAGATGAAACTGTTATGGGGCTCTTGTCCTCATGCTCCAATTCTCTTTTCTAACCAAGTTAATTATTTTTTGACCGAACAACCCCAGGTGTATCAAATGTCATTAATATGACATGCTGTTTAGACCTCAACAACCATTCTAACTATTTGCCTCTGACATTTTTAGCTAATTACTGTGATTTGAAAGTATGAGAATGAAACCATACACTCCCATCATAATTTGGAGGTGGGAGAGATGGACTGAATCACATTTTCTGGTTTTCAGACATATTGTAGTTGACTTTGTCTTCTATATTTCAATTCAACCATTAACACTGAAACAGAACTTAGAGTTTGCTAATTTTAACCTCTTCTTTACTGCTGAGAAAAGTGAGATGAATTATGTTCCTGAGGTCACACAATTAGTAAACAGAAGAATTCAACCGTGTTTTCTACCCAGGTATGTTGATTCCCTAGGGAATATTTGGAAAAATTTGTCAGAGTGCTTATTGGGATTTAGTAGATGAATATTCCACCTCCCACCCCTCCACTCCCTCTAAAAAAATCAATGGAAAAATATCCTTGGGTGATGATTTAAAAACAATGATCTTAGGTTTAGCAGAGGTTGGAACTCCATGATCAAATAATTTCAGTAAAGACTGAGTAGTTTTTCATATAACATGTTAAAGTAAGAAGTTGTTTAAAATATGTATGGAATACTTGCATATCTGATAATATATATTTTTTATTGTTGACAGTATTACAGATGTCCCCCATTCCCCCCTCCATCCAGCCCCTATCCCACCCTAGGTCTTCACCACACTATTATCTGTATTCATGGGTTATGCATATCTTATCTAATAAAAGAGAAACATGGTAATTAGCGTACATCCGCTACCCTTCCCATTGGCTAATCAGCAAGATATGCAACTTATGGAGGAAGCCAAGGTTTCCCAGCTGCCGTTGCCAGCCTCTGAGCTGCAGTCTAAGCAACTATGTTGCGATTATAGAACCTAAACAAACTCCAGAAACCTGCTTTCAGCCAGCAGGACCGCAACTGTGTTTCAATTATAGAACCCAAACAAACCAGATACCTGCTTTCAGCAGCAGAGGCCTCAGAGCTGGAGCCAGAGCTAAGGTGGCCCAGAATAAAAATAAAAAAAAGAGTGGCTGGTAGCTTCAGTCACCCGCCAGCCTGAAAACAGCCCTCAGCCCCTCACCCAGACTGGCCAGGTACCCCAGTGGGGACCCCCACCCTGAAGGGTGTGTGACCAGCTGCAAACAGCCATCATCTCCTCACCCAGGCTGGCCAGGCAGTTCGTTATCTCCTGAGGGGTCCCAGACTGCGAGAGGGCACAGGCCGGGCTGAGGGACCCCTCCTGCCCCCCAAGTGCACAAATTTTTGTGCACCGGACCTCTAGTATGTATACAAGTTCTTTGGTTAATCTTTTCCCATCTGCCCCCTCACCACCCCTTTGAGGGTTGTCAATCTGTTCCATGCCTCCATGTCTCTGCACCTGTCAGGTTTTTTGTGGGGCCTTCCTTGAAAACATGGGTACAACATGCTGAGAGCTAGAGACAAGGTAAGAGGAGTGAGAAAGACTCGAATTGAGGCAAATGCAGGTTTCTCTAAGTGCAATAGTAGTAGTGACCTGCTAACGGCTTGGCTGGTGTCAGAGAAGCAAAGTGGAAAGTTCTCCCAAGGCAGACAGACAGGCTAGATATGATAATTAAATAGAATTCCCAATTAACATTAAAAGCTGGTAAATGGCCCTATCTCCAGTTTGGCTCAATGGATAGATGGCCTGGGGACTGAAGGGTTGATTCTGGGCAAGGGCACATGCCCGGGTTTCAGGCTTGATCCCTAGTAGAGGACGTGCAGGGGCAGCCAATCAATGATTCTCTCTCATCATTGATGTTTCAGTCTTTCTTTCCCTCTCCCTTCCTCTCTCTGAAATCAATAAAACAATATTTTTTTAAAAGCTGGTAAATGGGTTTTAAAAAAGTTATGTACCTGGTATATGCACATTTAAGAAAGCAAGAAGCTAAGCATAAAGCAAAGAAAAATACTGAAGTAATAATGAAGATAAAGTTCTGAAAGTTTTTAAAATATTTCAATTCTTTGGAGAACTAAATTTAGTTAAAGATGCAACAAATCGCAAACCCAGTTGAATCACAGCTTAAATGGATACAGACTATACCACCTTATTGCTTCACAGAGGAAAAAATATGCCCTATTTTCAGGATTAATATAACATAATTCACCTTCTACTGTTTTGTACCCATAATATTTGGCATTAAATATAATAATATAAAAATGCAAAGAAGTAGAAACACATGACCCCTAATCAAGAGAAAAATCAACCCATATTAAGAGACACATAGTCACCCCATTGCAGGGAAAGATTTTTAAATAACTGTGATAAATGTGTGAGAGAGTGCAGAGGAAAAGGTGCTCTACATGTTTGAAGAAATGTGGAATTAGACAGATAAATTCAAACTACATAAAATAGGTGAAAATGTAAAATACAGCATTGGGATTAAAATTTCATTCAGCAGGCTTAATAGCAGAACAAACAGGGCAGAATATAGTAAAAGGTTAGTGAATTTGTAGGAAATCAATAGATATTTAACCAAACTGAAACACAACGAGAAAAAGAATCCTGACAACATCTGAGAGATGTGGGCAATACCAAATGATCTAACATGTAATGGGAGCTGATAAAAGAAAACAGTAAGAATGGAGAAGGAAAAAAAATTAATAAAGATAATGAGATCCAATAATATCGGTGAACTCCAAGTAGGCAAAATAATCACACCTAGGAACATCATTGTCAAACTGCTAGCGAAACACTTATATCATTTATCTATATCTTTCATCTATCTGCCTTTACATCTATCTACCTATCTATCATCCATCTATCATCATCTAAGTATCTGCAGTGGGCTATGTAATGTATTGTCAAGATGCCCTGCAGGTCCAGAACAAAAAGACTTATCATTCCTCAATTTACTAAGAGTGCTCTGGACTGATAGCTTTCAGCTGTAGACCTCTTCAGAAAATGCTGTTATTGCAGATAGCTAACTCTATCCAAGGTCACAGCTTCTTTCTGGGGATAGCCTGTATCTAACTACTGGTGTCAACATAGGAAAATAAAATTGGTTTCCTTGCTGCATCGCAAGACAAATTTGAAGGTTCACTTCAGATTCACGGCTTCCCGAGGGCTAGGTTAAGGCTTTTGTTGAGACGCCTTCACATCCCAATTTCTTTGCAAATTCCTTCTTCTTTCTCTTCTACAATTATCAATCTATAGAATATTGCAAATAATATTTCTGTATGGGAATCAACATCTAAGAGTCTGCTTCCTGAGAAACTAACTTGCATATGCTACAATTTGTATATACATGTGTGCGCATTACTTACAAGAATATTAACATTAAAATGAAAAAATAACAACAATGTGTTGTGTGGGGTACATAGCATATATAGATGATACTATAGAGAAAAAGAAGTCTGAAACACCGGAAATGGATAAATGAAATTGGACTGTTGGAAGATTATTACATCATCTGACATTTGAATATAGGTGAACACAAATTAAAGATGTATTCTAATTTCTAGAGTAACTATTAAAAATATGTTGAAGATAAAAAGCCAGTAGGAGAAATAAAGTTAAAAACAAAAAGTATTCCATTAATTCAAAAGAAGGTGGGAAAGGAGGAGCAGAATAAACAATCAAGTGAGACAAATACCAAGTGGTGGATATTAAGCAACCATATGAAGAATTGCAGTAAACATAAATGGGTGAAACAATCCATTTAGAAAAAACTGTCAGACTGGATAAAAAAGCAAGACCTAGCTCTATGTTGCCTATAACAAAGCGGTGATCATGACGGTTGTTTTGGGGAAATCTTCTTCTTTTGTTTTAATTTGGCCTCATCTTTTAAAATTTTAATTTATATACCCCATACATACATAACATTTATTAAGTATTCATAAACACATAACATGTATATTCATTGGCTATCCATGTTCAATTATTATTTTAACTGATCAGGTTGCACAATCAAACATTAGGAAACTACTGGGACCCTGAGCAAAAGTCCAAATTACTTAAGATGATATTCAAGGCTACTCCATATTTTAACCTGGCTTGTTCTCTAGTCTTTGCTCCCACCACTTTGCTCTCCAATATCCCTCCACAATGACTGCAAATGGGACTTTTCCTTTGTACCTTCCCTGCTTTTGGTACTTATTATTATTGCATTCATTATACTCTGTCACACTTATTGGACTTATAATATATTTATGTATTTTTGTTCACACCAGACTTCTCCATCAAACTAAATTATGTTAGTTTAAGAGCTCTGACTTTCTAATTTTATTATCCAAATATTCTACCACAATACCTGACACACAGTAGGCATTCAATAGCATTACGTTGGTTAGGCAGACATTCTTTTCCTACCTACTCTGTTCTTTGGCTGAAGTTTTATAACCTCAGTTAATGCTCTGTGGTCTCATATGTTTGTAATAACATCCTGTGCAATATAGCTTTCTTAAAATCTATTATTAATCCTTTGGGGGAACTTTTCTTCAATCATCATAGGACTACAAATGAGGATTAGATAAAGCTGAGAATATTTTGTATCTTGTCACACAGTGACCCTGGCAACATTTCTCATCTTTTCTTCATATATTCCATTCATTACTCAATCTCTCTTTAGATTATGGGTTTATGAAGCAAGCATGCAGTTTATTTTATATTTATTAAATAAAGGGATTTTATGTTTATAATAGATTTTAAAATCTAATTAAAATAAGATAACTTTCATAAAATTAAATGAAAAATTGATTATTTTGACTTATAGTTTAAATTCAGTGTGAATTTTTTCATACGTTAATTTCATTTTTACTTATGTTATTTTAATTTCTTCAAAATCATAAGTAAGAAAAAATGCACATTTGCTAAGAATTTAAAGTGTACAGATTAAAATTCGAAATTCCTCCCTTAATACTATCCCTTAATGCTATATTTCTCACCATAGGTAACAACTATTAAAACCTTGATCTATATGCCACCATTAAAATGACATTACCATGAAAAAAAAAACCTTGATCTATATATGATCTTTTTTTCTTCACTTGATAATGTATGAATAGATTAACTAATTCAACAGTTTTATATTGAATACCTAATTAGCGCCACACACTATGCTGGGACACAGCGTAAATATGAAAATTAAGGTTTTCATGTAGCTCAGAATTAAGGTTCTCGTGTAGCTCAGAGTGGAGTGGGGGGACAATAATAAATTAGTTCAGCTAATTGGTAATTTCAGGCCACATTCATGCTCTGAAGAAAATAAACAAGAGAATGAGGCACTGACTGGAAGAGGCCATTTTAGATAAGGTATGTTCTTGTTCCTCCAAGAAATAGACACCAAAATGAGTTTACAAGTACAACAGATTTATTGGGGGGCAATGCCTGTGAGAAAAAATGTAGGGTGAGTCAGAGGAGTCTGTAAGACCCTTCATGCTGATGACAAGGCAGCTCTAATTTCTGTGAAGAGGAGAGGGAGGGAGAGAAAGTCATAGAACTAAAGGTCTACTAAAGTTTTGACTAATTATGAGTCCTCAAGCCAAAGTCGCCTGTGAGAGGACTCCTAGTCATCCCTAATTTCAGGATTGTTTGTTCTGTTACTGTAAAAATGTCATTGGCATTTTGGCTGGGATTGCATTTAATCTGTAGATCGCTTTAGTTGGTCTTTTAATAGTATTAATAATATTAATTCTTCCAATCTATGAGCATGGGATATCTTTCCATTCATTTATATCTTCTTTAATTTATGTTATAAGTGTCTCATAATTTTCAGTGAACAGATCTTTCACCTCCTGGATAAATCTATTCCTAGGTATTTTATTCTTCTTGATGCAATTGGAAATGGGATTGTTTTCTTAATTTCCCTTTCAGCTATGAAATGAAACTAATTTTTGTATACTGGCTTTGTATTCTATAACTTGACTGAATTTATTTATTTTCCTAACAGTATTTTGATGGAGTCTTCAGAGTTTTCTATATATAACATCATGTCATCTGCAAATAGAAAGTTTTACTTCTTCCGTTCTGATTTGGATGTTATTTATTTAGTTAGTTATTTATTGGCTAATTGTTGTGGCTAAGACTTCTACTACTTTATTTAATAAAAGTGGCAAGTGTGGGCAACCTTATCTTGTTCCTGATCTTAGAGGAAAAACTTTCAGCTTTTCACCATTAAGTATGATGTTAATTATGTTAATCATAGGCGTATCACATATGGCCTTTATTATGTTGCTACATTCCTTCTGTGTCGATTTGTTGAGAGTCTTTATCATGAATGGATATTAAATTCTGTCAAATACTTTTTCTGTATCAATTGAGATAATCATATAATTTTATCCTTCATATTGTTAATATTGTGTATCACATTGATTCATTTGTGGATGTTGAACCATGTTTGCATCCCTGGAACAAATCCCACTTGATCATGGTGTATGATCCCTTTAATCTATTGTTGAATTAAATTTTCTAATATTTTACTGAGGATTTTTGCATCAATGTTCTTTAGGGATATTGGCCTATAATTTTCTTTTCTTGCACTGTCTTTGTCTTCTTTTTAATATCAGGGTAATGTTGCTTTAAAGGTGAGTTTGGAAGTGTTTATTAGGCTTCATAGGTATTCGATCATTAAAATCCTTTAGGGAGATATTATCTTCACTTTACTTAATAGTAAACTGGAATTTAGAACAATTTAACAGCTTTCCCAAGATCAAACCCAACCATGGGTCTGTTAAGAGATTCCAGTCTATTTTCTGTTCCATTGAATATTTTTATTTTAATAGCAACATCCCTGGAGGCTCTCTCCATGGAACACACCCTCGAATCTCTCCCACACTGTCCCCCATGCACATTTTTCTTGCTTCTCTCTTTCTGCTAAGCTTTAAGGGCCTTTCTTTTGCCTCCGTAACTTGTTTCCTGAGCCCATTTCTTCTACAGCGCGCTTCTACATCTGTGACTTTCTAAACAAACTTTCTCTTTAAAAAAACAAACCAACACATCCTTTAAAATATTTGTCTCCAAATAATTGAATTTTAGAACAAAGGTAATTCTCTCAAATTAAAAAAATAAAGATTAAAAGCATTAGCTCCAATGGTACAGGAAAATATTAAGCTATATTTTGACATAAGTATAATGCAGACAATAAGGAAAGATAAGGAAGTAGGATTTGTGGGTGAGGTTTAAGGGAGGCACCAAGTAGTGCACTGATAAACACATAAGAAGCTGAACATAATACTTATTGATTTCATCTTCCTGATTAGGCTCACATTTATCCCTATAAATGTCCTATTAGGTATGCTTTCATTTGGATGAAATAAAATAAAACAGGAAACATCATTTTCTTCATAGAAAGTATAAAATACAAACCACCTGCACACACATTTAGACATAAACATTAAAGCACACACATTGAAACAAAGAAAATTTGTTTCTTTTAGATGGTGTGCTTGAATTAAAGTGACTTATCAGGTATGTTCCTGTAAGTATATTGTGATACTTCAAGCAATAATCAGGTAAACAAAAGTACATAATTCATGATAAGTGGTAATGATCATTTTAGTACGTGATTATAGATTTTAGTTAGTAGGGGAATTGATTTGTTTGCTTTTTGCTTTTTAGTAGGGGAACTTACAACGAAAAGGGATGTTGCAATGGTAATTTGAATTTACAAAGCCATCCAGGACAATATAGACAACACAGTACGCAGACCATCTGGGCTTACTGTCATTATCCTGCAAACTGGCTGGGCATGAGTGAATCTCTGAAGCCTAATTCCAGTGCACCCTGGTTTGCTTGTTTCTAAAGGGCTTTATTTGCCATTGTTTTGAAGCAGGTGCATAGCCATTTTAGCACCCTTAATTGTTTGACTCCATCTTCTTCCATTCTGCAGTGACTGTTCTGATTTCTCACTTCCCATCATTAATATCCTACTGCCAGACACTGATACTCCAATGTGATTTGGCTTGTATTTCCCTCTCAACTTAACTCATTCTCTTTCCAGTTTCTTTCAGCTCTCTTATCCAAATTATATCCTGTTATTATCTAGTACAGTATTTCTCAAATGAAATAAATGAGAGTATGACCACAGTTAATAACAAATGATAAATCGAAAAAATTTAGACCAATCCCTAAGAAATTACAGTTGTTTGAGGTAATATTTGATCCAACCATTAAGTCAGTTAACTTATTTGGATGACAAGTGAAAGGATATGAACATTGCTTTTGGTAGACAGTTTTGGATATTTACCCACAGCCACTTCTCTCCACATGCTAGGCAAAGAAAGCAGCAAGTGTAAAGGCTGTTTACCCAACCACGTGTCAATGGATGCTTGGATTGTTTCCATGTCTTGGCTATTGTAAATAATGCTGCTATGAACATAGGGGTACATATATCTTTAACAATAAGGTTTTCATTTAGTTGGTTCTGATTTTTATGCTCACGTAAGATTAACTCCCTCCCTCTTCAGCCACAGAAATTGAACTTTTATTAGTTTAAGATAATAATAGTGATTCTGCGATTGGTCATCCTGTTACTGGGCATGTGATCCAACACTAACCAGCGAAATATAAGGCAATGTCTCCAAGGGAGCATATCAATTGATTTTATTCCCTGATGTAAAGGACACTCGTTGAGGAGAAACTCTCTGCCTTTGGACAATACTGTGTGAGCTTCTCCCATCTTGTAAATTTAAAAACAGGGAAATTGAAGAGAAGCTAACAAAGAACACAGAAATTGATAAGCTACTGAATTAATTAAACCCAAAAACACTCTGTACCCATTCACCTTGTTTTATGATATAATAAAACATTTTTATTGTGTAATCATTCTGTTATATGGGCCTAGACAAAAACACCATAATCTTTACCTTCCTGAAAAATTGTTGCAGAAAGGAGACTTGCTATATGCCCATGTTACATACTTTACCTCTAAAGGGAATAATTCCAAAAAAAACCTATAAATCTAATCATATCAATTCTTTGACAAAACCATTCCTGTTTTAAAAATATGTTTTTATTGATTTTTTAGAGAGTGGGAGGGAAAGGGACAGAGAGATTGGTTGCTTCCCATGCCCACCCTGACTGGGAATTGAACCCACAACCTGGGCATGTGCCCTGACCTGGAATTGAACTATGGACCACGCTCAAACAACTGAGCCACACTGGCCAGGGCGAGAAAACCATTTCAATAGCTCTCCATTGTCCTCAACATAAAAAATCCTTGCTACGCATTTTATGATTTGGCTCCTTTCTAACATATCAGTTTTGGTTTGTGTAACTATCCTTTCAAGGCCTGCACTATTGTTATAATAAAATTATTTCAGTTATTATAAATCCCATGGAAATTATATTGCCTCAGGAAATTTATACTCTTT
>NW_006285613.1:2910762-2919225 GCF_000327345.1 Myotis davidii
AATTATACAACACACACATTATTAGCTGAAACACTTCCTTCAAGAATCCTTCCCAGATTACTTAAGCCAGGTCACTTGCCCTTGTAATATGCTATTATAGCACTTGTACTTCCTCTATTATAGTAAAACCTACTTTAATGTAATTGCTTGCCTGATTGTCTTATTTCCTCACCTGGGCTGTATGCTCTTTTAGCAACAATGTTGGTCATGCCCACGATTGTATATTCTTCATAGCTTCTAGAGTATAAAAATGTTCAACAAATGCATATGAGGAATTAAAATCTCTACAAATATAATGTCTGCTGTAGGAATAAGAAAGGTTGATGGGTGATGAGCATATCACCTGCTTTGCAAAACGCAATGCTTTCCCATTATGAAAGTCAATGTGGAAAAAACACCAAATTACTAAGGAATTGTTAGAATGGAGAAGGGAATAAAAAAGTGCCAAATTTAAGAGCAACTTAATTATATAGTATTTTATACTAGAAATAAACAACTAGATAATACAATTTATATTATTTACAATAGCAATGAAAATAGTAAGGCATCTAGGAATTAAATAATAATAAAGGACATAGAAAATGGTCTTGGGCGGCATGACTTGATACTATAATGTATATTGTAATACTATATACTATAAAGTATTTGTAATCACAATATCTCCAAGTTGATCTATAAATTCAAGGAAATACCCTTCAAAATTTCAATTGGATTTCTTTTGGGAAACATGATAAATAAGGCAAAATTTATATGAAGAAATAAAGATTTTCTCCTCAATCTTAAAATTAATGAAGGAAAATATGCCTTACCCAACATAAGTGCATATTTTAAAATCTTAGTAATAAAAAAACAACACACCTGTGCCGTATTGACCAATGGGGGAAAAAAGGACAGTGGAGAATAACTGAGCAATCAGAGGCAGAATAATGTGATGTGTATGTGTATAAACTTAAGACAAAGGGAACACTGTAAGTCAATGAGAAAGGACAATTTTTTAGTAGATGGTTTTAGGAAAAGTGGCTAACTAAACTGAAATAAATGAAACTAAATCTCTTTTTAACACCTAATATAAATGTGCATCTATGAAAGGTTTTTATATCCAAGTTAGCTATGTAGTTAATGGAAAAATAATTTAAAAAATAACTTTGTGACCCAGGAGCAGTGAAGGTCATTTTAAATACAACCTCAAAAGTGTGAACTATAAGCAACAAATTGATAAAGTCAATTAATTTAAAATTAAGAATTTCCAGACACTATATACAAAATTAAAAGATTGCTGAACACATCCACTTGAAAGATATACTTTGGCCAATGGTTGCTTATGGACAACAGTTGGAATTATGATTGAAGATAAAAAATAAATAAATATACAAATAATATCATGAAATAGCCTTGATTGGAACAATTATGAATATGTGCCATAAGCTGAGAAGTATAATTAACACATCCTCGGTATTTCTGTCAGGAGAGAGAGAGGGATAAAGGGAGAGAGAGAAAGAGAGAAAGAGAGAGAGAGAGGGGGAGCTCCTCAACCCCCTGATGTAGAGAGAGAGAGAGAGAGAAATGTGCAGTATCAGGATTTATCTTCAAAGGAACCTTCCACCTTATCTAGGATAGTAAAGTTTGTGGCAAGAAGAAGCCTAAACAGTCCATTCATATATTTTCAACAGAAAAAAATACTTTTCAATATCAAAATAATTTTCCTCTCAAATTATACTCACATTAATTATGCCTTATGCTAATTTATGTTGAAGTATCAAGCATTATTAAATTATTGTCATAGTTTCTAAAGTTTTACAGAAAAGGACATGATATGAAAAAACTTGAGAGACACAGGCCCTGGAGTTATAGTCAGGACTGTTATCACTGCTACACACAGGTGTGACCCAAAGGCTACCTCCCCTTTCTAAATCTGTTCTAACACCAAGGATGAGCATAAGCACGTATATTTTAAAAAGTTCCTATGATATCCCGGCCGGCGTGGCTCAGTGGTTGAGGATTGACCTATGAACCCGGAAGTCACAGTTCAATTCCCAGTCGAGGCACATGCTTGTTTTGTCCCAGTGTGGGACATGCATGAGACAACCAATCAATGATTCTGTCATCATTGATGTTTCTCTCTCTCTCTCCCTCTCCCTTCCTCTCTGAAATCAATTAGAAATTATTTTTTAAAAAGATCTTATTACGATATTGATGGGAAATGCAGTATGGGAAACATTAGGATAAGATGGTCTCAAACACTCCAGTTAGTATTTAGTTTTTCATGATATTCTGAAATGTATTGTTCTGTCTTTTATATTGCATTCATGGGTGATAGAAGGTATCTGGGAAAAATCTTCAAATGAAACTAAAGTTTATTGTACAGTCTAGTCATGCAGCCTAAAGATTTATTTGACTGACAGTGTATTTAAAGATCAGCAAAATGCCTAAGGCACTCTGAGTCACTTGAATCTGTAAAATTGCTGCTGCTTTTTCTATTCTTTTACTTGGCCTGCGTGCGTGTGTGGTGAAAGATAAATTTACCATCAACCTCTATAAACTTTAGCATTTCCACTAAATGTGCAAATTGTTGTATAGGATGTCTAGTTATAGCTTTGTCCATTTATTACATTAGTTACCTTGTAATAATGTACTTAATTATAGAATATTACATTAATCGTTTTGCAGAATTTTTTGAATCAAATTAAGCAGTTTATTCAAGATGCACAAAGAAATATAGGACTTACATTTCCGAAGGGCAAAGTAGGTGATAAGGTGGACTGTGATGATTTGGTCCAAAAGAAATAAGTAAAGGTGCATTAAAGAAACTCTGTTCCTTTTTTTAGAATTAGAAAACAGTTCCAAAGAGCTTCCAGACCATGTTTGGTGCTTATTCGGACTTCACAGGTAACATACTTTAGCTCGGATAACAGCAATTACTGGGAATAACAAAGCACTCCAGGCCGGCTCCTTTAGTGAATTTTCTGTGCAGCATGAAGTGAATCACGTTGTCAGTTCTCATTCTGATTGTTTCTCCAAAGCGAAAAGCCAATAGCAGTGTTTAGGGAGCCTTTTGCAGTGATTTGGAATAAAATGATTTTAGGACAAGAGAGGGATAAAGACCTTAGAATTAAAAAATAAACTACAGTTGTTTCATAGTACACCTGAAAAATTTATCAATTGTTTTTATTTGTCAGATAAGGTGAATATTTATAAAATAGAAACAGCCAAACACCAGGGAAAATGAGACAAATTGCTTCTAAAGGAACAGCTTTCTTAGTAATACTTTGCCCAGAGCTATTATTTTCTAATTAAAAAAAAAAAAAACACGGAGAAAGAATTGTCAGAGAAAAAAATGGTTACATGAGGGAAAGTTGTTATTTACAATATGTGGTGATCTCATAAGAACAGTAGACCTTAAGGAAGTTCCTTAGTTTGCTAAATAGAGTGATGATTGTGAAAATGAAAGAAGAGAGAAGTAGAGCAAAAACTAAATTGGTATGTATAACAAAAAGCAAACAAAATTTAAGGAGAAAAGAAACATCAATGGGGGGGTTATTAACAAAACTGTGATAAATATGACTTTTCTTGTGGGCTCGGAGTTTTAGCAATGTCTTAAAAATTAAGAGAACAACAAAATAGGGGTTAAGTAGCCTCACATGCTTAGGTAAGATGGTAGACCAAAACATGCTAAGATATCGTGAAATGGTCATGAGATATTTTAAAAATTGGCCTGCCGCCCTCGCTGGTTTGGCTCAGTGGATAGAGCATTGGCCTGTGGACTGAAGAGTCCCGGGTTCAATTCCAGTCAGGGCACATGCCTGGGTTTCAGGCTCAATCCCCGGGGGTGGGGGGGAGGGCGTGCAGGAGGCAACCAATCAATGATTCTCTCACATCATTGATGTCTCTCTCTCTTCCCTCTCCCTTCGTCTCTGAAACCAATAAAAATATATTTTAAAAAAATTGGCCTGCCAACAGAAAACACCCATTGCCAAGTTGTATAAGGGAGGGCAAAATATTCACTTTTGAAAAAAGACTAAGGGCGTGTAAGTTTTGGCTTGATTACAGAGCAGAGATAGCAAACATAGGGAAAATGTTCAGAGTAAACTTCAAGTCCAATGATGAGGCAAAGGTACACATTTACCATCGAACAGTTATGGGCCCTCTGAGAGTAAGAAAAACTGGTTGTCTTGAAATGGAGTCTGCTCAAGAGGGCTGCCACCATCGCTGATGACCTCAAACAATATATATTGCTCTCTAGAATCTAGGGTCTGGATGAAAAGTAGTCAAAGGAATCTGTGAGGAAATGCATCATCAAAAACTCCAATGTGTCATAAGAGCTCTTGAGTGGAGGAATCTACTGAGGACCAAGAAACATGTATCGACAAAACAAAGAATTAGTGCTTGAAATCTAGACACATACAATAGGTACCAGACACAGATTGCAATGGCATTGGTCATGTCCCATTTTCAGTTGTAATGACAGTGTTATCTTGTAGAGAACTAACCCTACCACCAATAACAAATATGAGCCCTGAAATATGAAGATTTAAAGAACATAAGCAAATTAAGTGAGATCACCTAGTATGTATTTTTTGCTTTTAGGTTCATTATTGTGGCAAAATACACATAACATAAAATTTACCATTTAAAAATGTACAAGGTTTTGTGGGCTAAAAACCATTTTAAAGTGTACAATTCAGTAGCATTTATCAAATTCACAATGTTTGCAACCATCATGACTATAGTTCCACAACATTTTTATTACCTCAAAGGAAACCCCATACTCATTAAGTAGTTAATTTCTATTTCCCCATCTCCCAAGCTCCTGGCTATTACTAATATGCTTTCTGTTTAAATAATTTGCCTATACTTTATATTTCATAAAAATGGATTCACACAATCGGTGGCCTTTGTGTCTGACTTCTTTCACCCAGCTCAAATTTTTTGTCATTCATCCATGTTGTAGCATGTATTAGAACTTCATTTCTTTTTATGGCTAAAGGATATTCCATTATATGAATACTAGAGGCCTGGTGCATGAAAATTTGTGCACTTGGGGGAAGGGGAGGTCCCTCAGCCCAGCCTGCTCTCTCTCACAGTCTGGGAGGCCTCAGGGGATGTCCTACTGATGTCTTTTTACTCTCTTGATAGTGTTATTCAATGTATAAAAACGTTAAATTTTTATGTAAGTTCAATTCATTTTTTTCCTTTTGTTGCTGTGGTTTTGGTATCATATCTAAGAAACCATTGTAAAATCTAAGGTCAAAACCATTTCTTGCAATAATTTTTCAGTTTTGACTTTTCCATTTACAGATTTGATTCCTGTTGATTTAGTTTTTGTATAATGTGTGAGGTGGTGTTTGAAAATCCTGTGTGGCTATCGAGTTGTTCTAGCACTGTTTGTTGAAGGGACTATTCTTTCTCCATTGAATGGTTTTAGTACCCTTGTTAAAAATCAATGCCCATTTATGAATTTGTTTTTGTAGTCTCCAATTCTATTCCATCAATCTATAGGACTTATGCCAGTACCACACTGGTTTAATCACTGTACATTGATGGATATTTTAAATTTTTTTCAATTATAGTTGACATTCAATGTCATATTAGTTTCAGGAGTACAGCATAGCAACTAGATATTTACTTGTATATAAGTTATCATGTGACCCTCCAATAAATCTAGTAGCTGCCTGATGTCATACATAGTTTTAGAATACTGTTGACAATATTCCTTATACTGTGTAGTATATATTTTTAGTTAGGAATTATGAGTCCTCCGATCTTGTTCTTTCATTTATTAATTAACTATTTTTTTGTTAATCCTCACTGGAGGATATTTTCCATTGATTTTTATAGAGTGGAAGGGAGGGATGGAGAGAGAAAGAGAGAAACATTGATGTGAGAGAGACACATCTATTGGTTGCCTCTGGCTGTGTCGCTGACCCAAACCAGGTCTGTGTCCTTGACCTGGGAATCGAACCTTTGGTGCATGGCCTGATGCTCTATCACTGAACTACACCAGCCAGGGCCAGTCTTGTTTCTTTTAAATATTGATTTAGCCCTGCCAGCGTGGTTCAGTGGTTGAACAGGGACCTATGGACCAGTACATCAGGGCTCAATCCCTGGTGTGGGGTGTGTCGGAGGCAGCCAATCAATGATTCTCTCTCATCATTAATGTTTCTCTCTCTCTTTCCTTCACCCTTCCTCTCTGAAATCAATAAAAATATATTTAAAAAAATATTGATTTAAGTTCCTGGGTTCCCTTGTAATTCCATATGAATTTTAGTATTAGTTTATCTATTTCTATAACACGACCATTTGCATTTCATAGGGTTTGTATTGACTCTATAGGACACTTTGAGAAGTATTGCAGTTATAACAGGATTTCATTTTCCAACCCATGAATGTGGAATGTCTTCTCATTTATTTGGATCTTTAATTTATTCCAGCAATGTTTTATGAATTAATTGTACATGTACTTAATTTCCTTGGTTGAATTTAATTGGGGGCATTTTAATCTTTTGGATTCTATTATAAATGGTATTGTTTTCTTAATATCCTTTTCAGATTGTTCATTACTGCTGTAAAAAACACAAGTGATTTTTGCATGTTTATATTATGTACTGGAATTTTGCTGAATTAACTTATTAATTCTGATACTATTTTGTGAATTCTTTAGGATTTTTCTGTACAAATGATCATGTTATCTGCAAATACAGTTTTACTTCTTCTCTAGCTTGAATGCCTTTTATTTATTTTCCTTGCCTAATTGTTCTACCTAGAACTTACAGTACAATGTTTAACATGCATAAAAGTAAGCATCTTTGCCTTGTTCCTTATCTTAGGGAGAAAGCTGTTAACATTTCACCATTGAGTATGATGTTAGGTGTGGGTTTTTGATGTAATACCTCTAGTATGTTGAGGCAGTTTACCTTTATTCCTAGTTTGTTGAGGATTTTTATCATGAAAGGGTATTGGATTTTGTCAAATCCTTTTTTTGAATCAATTAAGGTGTTTATTTTCTTCATTCTAGTAATGTGATGTATTACATTGATTGATTTTCATATATTGAACTACCCTTGCATTCCTGGCAAAAAATCCCACTTGATCATCTTGTATAATCTTGAATATACTGCTGGATTTAGCTTGGTAGTATTGTGTTAAGGATTTTTGCATCTATATACATAAAAGATATATTCTATGGTTTTCTTATGATGGCTATGCCTGACTTTGTAATCAGAACAATGTTGCCCTCATATAATATTATAAACTTTTTCCTCCTCATTTATGTTTTGGAAGAGTTTGATAGCAATTGACTTGTAATTAACAAATAAAATTTGTATATATTTAAAATGTATAATGTAATGTTTTGATAGATGTATACATTGTGAAATGATTACCACAATCAAGCTAATTAACACTTCCATCATCTTATGTAGTTATTTTTTTTTGTGGTGAAAACACTTAAAATCTACCTTATTAGCAAATTTTAAATACAATATAGCATTATCTATAGTCACAATGCTGTACACTAGATATCCAGAATTGTTATTCTTCTTTAACTGTTTGGTAGAATTCACCAATGCTGCTATCTTCTCCTGGACATTTTTTTGTGGGATTTTTTTTCTTTCTCATATTAACTCTTTACTCTTTTAGGTCTATTCAGATTTTTCTTCTTTCTCCTTGAGTTGATTTTGGTAGATTGTGAGTTTCTAGGATTTTTTCCATTTCATTTAGGTTATCTCATTTTTTGGCATACAATCATTAATAGTATTCTCTTATAATTCTTTTTTTTTATTTCAGTAAGTTTAGTAGTAAAGTCCCCACATTCATTTCCTTTTTTTCAATTTAATTTTTCAACTATAGTTTCTATTCAATATTATTTTGTACTAGAGGCCCAGTGCACAAAATTCATGCACCGAGGGAGTGGTGGTGTCCCTCAGCTTGGCCTGCACCTTCTCGCAGTCTGGGACCCCTAAAGGGGGGATCAGACTTAAGCTGGAAGGCAGACATCCCCCTTGCAATCTGGGTTTCTCACAGTCTGGGACCACTTGCTCCTTACCGCCTGCCTGCAGTACAGGCAGGAGAGGTTTCCGCCACCACTGCTGTGCTCACCAGCTGTGAGCCTGGTTTCTGACTGAGCAGCACTCCCCCTGAGGGAGCCCACTGACCACCAGGGGACAGCTCCTGCATTGAGCATCTGCCCCTGGTGGTCAGAGAGCATCATAGTGACGAGTTGTTCTACCATTCTGCCAATTTGCATATTAGGGTTTTATTACATACTAGAGGCCCAGTGCACAAAAAAAATGTTAATTGACTAGTAAATTTAGCTTTGCATGTAGATGAGTAAAATTACAGAAGAAAATGTAATGTAAACTAATATTTTATTATAGTTTTACTCTTAAAACTATTTTAATATCCTGAATACAGGAGCTTTAGTATAATCATACTTTCTTGCTAAGTTGAAAACATCTTTAATTTCAA
>NW_006285613.1:2919685-2924122 GCF_000327345.1 Myotis davidii
GCAGGGGGGAAACCTTGGCTTCCTCCATCACTTGGGGCAATCAAGACTCATGTTCACTTCAGCTGCGTGGCTGCCGGCCGTTATCTTTGTTGGCAGTTAATTTGCATATCCTGCTGATTAGGCCATGGGAAGCGTAGCGGAGGTATGGTTAATTACCATGTTGGTCTATTATTAGATAGGAGGATTAGTTTCAGGTATACAGCATAGTGTTAGACAATCATATATTTTACAAAGTGTTCACCCCCAATATTTCTAATACCCACCATACATGATTTTAGTAAGTTGAGACTTATTGTTGTTTTCCCTAGTCAGTCTAACTAAAGTTTTGTGAATTTTGTTGACCTTTTTTATTTTATTGATTCTATTGTGTTTTCTATTTTGTTTTGTTTATCTTCATTCTAATCTTTCTTATTTAATCTACCTTTAACTGGCATTTTTTTCATAAATGTAATTCTTAGTTTGCCTTGAAAATGGTGACTATTGGTCCAGAAAAGTGCAACAACATTACTAATTAAAGCTTCCAGAGCATTTGAAAATTGATGGGGAATAATCCAAGAATAGAGAAACCAAGAAATGGAGGAGATCCAAATTTTCTATACACATTTTCCTTGTATACTCTGCCAGTGCTGTATTGGCACAAGGTGAGATTCCAAGCCTTCCTGTAGAAAATCAAATTCTGGAAAGCTACAAAGAACTGAACACATATTTAGCAGTTTCCAATTGTTATAGAAATACTTGTAAGTTGAAGTCTTGCAAAGTTAGAGGAGTTTGAAAAACACCTAAGGTTTTCCATTAGAAACTCAGAAGGGTTACACTTTGAAACAAAGTGCCATTTCCCAGGACTATGTACTATGCCTAATGGATAAGAGCAAAACTAAATTAGACTTTTCCAAAAAAACTTATCCAAGTTTTCACAGGATAAACATAATCTACCAGCAACTGCACTACCTACTATGATAAAATTCAATATTCTAAATTCAGAGGAAAATAAAAGAATCCAGTGTCAATAGAACAAATACTCTTCAATTCTCAGTAAAAAGGCAAAATATATACACATGAAAAGAAGCAGGAAGTATGGCCTGCAAAGCAAGATAATTTATATATATATATATATAAAAGGCTAATGTGCTAAGTATCCCTCCCTCCATCCAACCGGTCACTATGACATGCACTGACCACCAGGGGGCAGACACTCAATGCAGGAGCTGCTGAACTGCAGCGATTTGGCAGTGGCAGTTCTCGGGTGATGCGCTCTGAAACCAGGGAGGAGGGAGCCCAATTCCTCATGGGGCCACATGATTCTACCTTCAGCTATGGGTTACATTGTTGCTGAGGCACTGTCGGCCTTGAATCTGGTTTACTGCACACTTGCGTTTGCATTCCACACCCTGTATGACAACGACTTTGCAGAGTGCCCTCTCGCACTCAGACCCCTTGGGAGATGTTGGAGGGCCAGTTTCAGCCTGATCCCCATAGGACAGGCCATGGGACCCCACCTGCCTGAGGGACCCCACTCACTCCACAGACGCCTTTCGAGCCACAGCACCACTTAGGTGCGGCCGGCCAGGGAGGGACTACAGGAGGTTGGCTCCAGGGCTTGTCCTGCCTGTCTGGCCCAGTCCTGCACCGCCAGCCACCTTCTAATTAATTTCCTTTCAATGTGCACGAATCTGTGCACTGGGTCACTAGTAAACAATAAAATCAATACTCAGATGACCCAGATTTTGAAATTTGCAGAGAAGGCCATTAAAATAGCTATTATAGAAAAAGCTGATGCATTTATAAGAGAATGTGAATATAAAGATCAAGATGTTGAATTCTAAAATGATATGGAGTCTTCAAATAAAAACAGAAATCTGAGAACCGAAAAGTATAAAATCTGAAATTAAAAGTCCATTTGATGTAATTAATAGCAGATTTGACAATGCAAAGGAAAAGTCTAGGGAAGTTGACAACAGGTCAAAAAAATGATTCCCACTGAAGCAGGGAGGGTAGGGAAATGAACAGAGCCTCAAAAATCTATGGGACAATATTACATGGTCTACCAAAAAAGGAGGACAAGAAAGAAAAGGGGGAAGAACTATATTAAAGAATGATGGCTGAAAATGTTCCCTAATAATATCACTCAAAAATCCAAAAAGCTGAGCAAATTCCTGGAAGCATAAATGCAAACAATGCTTTATTAAGCAAATCATAATCAACCTGCTATAATATGAAGATAAAGGGAAAATATTAAGCAGCTGGAGAAAAAAGAAAAGACACTATATAGAGAGGGGAACAAGGATAACTGTATCTGACTGCTCTTCATTGATCATAGAGAACATAGGAGAACATCTTTATTATGAAAACAAACAAACACACAAAAAAACAGTTAACTTATCCCTTAATTTCCTGTTGTTTTGGAACAAATTGTCCCAAACTCATTTGTTTAAAATAATGTAAATGTTACCTTACAGTTCTGGAGTTCAAAAGCCTGAAATGGCTTTCAGTGGATGAAAATCAAGGTGTCTCCTGGGCTGCACAGCTTTCGGGGCAGTGCGTTTCTTCCCTTGCCTTTTCCAGCTTCTAGAAGTTTCCCGCATGCCCTGTCTCATGGCCCTTTCCTTCATCTTCAAAGCCAACAGTGTAGCATCCAATCTCTCTCTGACTCTGACCCTTAACTTAGTCATAATGGAAAACTCTCTTTTGTTGTGTACGGAACATATTCACAAGTTTCAAGGATTAGTTTATGTACATTCCTGGGAGAGGGCATTATTCTGCCTACCAAAACTTGAAAATCCAGTAAAAATATTCTTCAAAAATAAAGATAACATAAAGAAAGTAACAGAAACAAAATCCGAGAGACTTCATCTTCAGTAGAGCAGCAGTACAAGAGTCTAATAGAAATGATTAAACACCTCAAACTGTCAGAATGGCTATCATTAAATCAACAAACAACTAGTGTTGGCAAGAATGTGGAGAAAAGGGAACTCCACTTGCACATTGCTGGTGGGAATGTAGGTTGGTGCAGCCACTATGGAAAACAATATGGAGGCTCCTCTAAAAATTAAAAATGGAACTACTTTATGACTCCGCGATTCCACTTCTGAGTATATATCTGAAGAAAACCAAAACACTATTTTGAAAGAAAATATGCATCACTACTTTCATTGCAGCATTATTTACAATAGCCAAGATATGGGAGTAACCCAAGTACCCATCAATAGATGAGTGGGTAATGAAGTGGTACATATATACAATGGAATATTACTCGGTAAGAATGAAATCTTAAATCTTAATGGTAAGAATGAAATCTTACCATTTGGGACAGCAGGGATGGACCTAGAGGGTATTATACTAAGTGAAATAAGTCAGTCAGAGAGAGACAAATACCATATCATTTCACTTATATGTGGAATCCATAGGAAAAAAAACCCCAAATAGAAACAGACTCATAGAGAAGAGATTGATGGTTGCCAAAGGGGTGGGTATTGGGGGACTGGGTTAAAAAGGTGTAGGGCCCTGGCTGGTATTGCTAAGTGGTTAGAGTGTTGGCCCGTGCATCATGAAGGATTGCAGGTTCAGTTCCCCAATGTGTTTGTCTTATATCGATGTTTCTCTCTCTATTAGAAACATTGGCAAAAAAAATTATCCTTGGATGAGGATTAACAAAAAACAATTTTTTTAAAAAAGTGGAGGAATTAAAAAGCACAAAGTGGTAGTTACAAAATAATCATGGGGAATACTAGTAAAGTACAGCTTTGGGAATACAGTAAAAAAATATTGCAATAACTGTGTATGGTGCCAGGTGGGTACTCGAAATATCAAGGTTACTTTGTAAGTTATATGATTTTTTGTAAATTATGTGATTGTTTAACCATTATGCTATACACCTAAAACTAATCTATAATAATAAAAGCATAATATGCAAATTGACCAAACGGTTGAACAGTGGAACGACCATCCAGATGAAACTGGGGCTTCAAGAGCTAAGGCAGCCACTTGGGCTGTGAGGTCTGAGGCAGCCGGGGCTGCGAGGACCTACTCTTGCATGAATTTCAAGCATAGGGCCTCTACTATAAAATAATATTGAATGTCAACTATAATTGAAAACTGGAAAACAAATAAATTTTTAAAAATGATTAGGCAGAGATTTCTCAGCTATGACCCCTGTTGGGAGCCATTAGAAATATTGGCTTAGACAAGGCCATCTTAAGAACTATAAGTTTCTGGTTCCTTCAGAAACTCCTAATTACTAGGAACCACTTGTGTCTTGCAATTTGGCCAGCAGTAAAAAAACAAACTGCCCCCACACAGCTGCTAATTCACACTTCCCCACTGATAAGCACACAGCCATTTAAATCACGCATCTCTAAATCACGCATATCTGCTGATAAGCACAGCCATCCGGAGCCTACTAAATCTCTAGTGATAGGTTATTGCCCATAGGTATTTGCT
>NW_006285613.1:2929125-2947319 GCF_000327345.1 Myotis davidii
GCATCTCCACTGATAAGCACACAGCCATCCGCTGCTAATTCACACATCTCCACTGATAAGCACAGCCATCCAGAGCCTACTAAATCTCTAGTAATAGGTTACTACCCATAGACCCCCTTTACCCAGCCCCGTCCCTAAAACAGTATATATTCTGCCGCTGTAAGAATAAAGTTTGAGGCTTGATCAGAATCCTGTCTTGCCTCCATTCTTTCGTGTCCCTTGCTTGTCTCATTCTCCTAGGGTGTCTCTTGGTTCCCTCGTTGTTGTCCCGCAGGTCGGGACAGACCCCAAAACATGATCCATAAAAGAAAAAAAAGTGATAAATTGGACTTCATTTAGATAAAAAAAAAAACTTTTATACCTCAAAGGTACCATTAAAAAATGGAAAAAGAAGCTGGAGACTGGGAGAATACATTGCAAGTCATGTAACTCAGGAGTCCATAATCTACAGCCCATGGATGGATTATTTTTACATAAAGTTTTACTAGAACACAGTCATGTCCTTGTGTTTATGGATTGTTTATGGCCACACTTTTTTTACTTTTTTAAAAATGTTTTTATTGATTTTTAGAAAGAGAAGAAGGGAGAGGGAGAAAGAGAGAAACATTATTGAGAGAGAAGCATCAACATTGATCTCTGCTGCCTCCTACAGGCACCCCATGGGGCATCGAGCCTACAATCTGGGCATGTGCCTTAACCAGGAATCTAACTGGTGACCTCTTGGTGCATAGGTCGATGCTCAACCACTGAACTACACTGGCGGGGCTCTGTGGCCAATTTTATGCTGTGGTGGCAGAGTTCAGTTGTTGCAATGGGAACCATATGGCCCACAAACCTGAAAACATTTACTCTCTGATCCTTTACAGAAAAAAATTGCCAAGACCTGATATAACAGGTAAAGTTTTTACATCAGAATGTAAAGGACTCTTATAGCTGAATAATAAGAAAAACAACAATTAAAAATGGAGAAACTATTTGACTAGTCATATCAATATCACCAAAGAAGCTATGCAACTTATGAGTACATGAAAAAGATACCCATAATTACTCAGGAAATGCAAATTAATACCACAATTAGATATTACTGCAAACCCACTAAAATGGCTATAATAAAAATGACTGACAATACCAATTGATGGTGATCATTTAGGGAATCAAGAATCCTCTTACCTTGATAGTGAGGATATAAAATGGGTACAGTCACTTTTGAAAACAGATTGTCAATCTGTTAAAAAATTAAACATACCTTTGCCATATGACCCAGTAAATCTTTAAGTATATAACCAAGATAAATGGAAACCACATACTATGCAAATGTTCAAAGTATATTTTTTTCATGATAGAAAGAAATAGAAACAATCTAACTACCCAGCTACTGACTAAGATAAATTGCCTGAGATCACATACAGAATAAATGGTGATTTTGAGTCTTGAACCTTGGGAAGTTTCATTCTAGAATCCAAACACTTAACCACTATACTCTACTGTTTCTCATATCTGACCATTATATCTCTGTTAACCGTAATAAAAATATCTCTATTATTAGGAAGAAGGACAGCTACATGGGTAAAAATTAATCAGAAGGTACACTGAAACCCGAAAATCAAAGCATATTAAAGTGATATGATCAGCAAAGAGATACTAGAATTATCGTGGTATTTTACCATTACAAGTATGAAGAAAAATGATCAATGAAAACATAAAAAGATGCCCACTGAGGTCAATGACCAGGGGAACTTGAATCTCTCCTTAGAGCAAGACAAAGTAAATGTGGACTTTGAGGCAAAGATCCAAAAACAGTGTATGATGTATTTAAAAATATGTCTGGACTAAATTAGCTGGACCTTCAGCATTAGTTTAAGATAATTTAATTGTTGAGAGCATAACAATTAGTTCTTATTTTATAATTCATGTCCCCTTAAGTAGGTAAAGTCTTCAACATAAAAAGAATATTGAAGGAATCTAGAAAGTAGCATGTATCAGAGAAAGAGGGAGATTTATAAATTGTCCAAGTTGTGAAGTAGGGCTAACAGGATGCCTGTTGTCAGAGAACACAGTTACATCTACACAGCATTTACTCTCTTCTCCATTACTCCCCAAAGAGTTGACTGGCCTTTCCTTTTTCCTGGTTCAATAAAGAATGACTTCAAATGTCAGAGCTATTGCTTTGCCAACTGAGATGCAGAGCACATAGAATACAGAAAATCTTCACTGATATGCCTCATGCTTGCTAAATTGTTGCCTTAGGCTGTGACAGCATTACTCTGACTTAAGGCTGATGTCCCTGAACTTGTACTCACCTGCTTAAACTTCCCTACCTTGCACAGTAGTTCGGGCTTTGGCTGACATGTGCCACACACTTGTCCATGCCAAGTTCCCCAAATCAACATCTTTTGAGAGCTGTATTTGGCTCCTTTCATTTTCCTCTTGCTTTTAATAAAGTCAAAGATAGTTTGGACCACTTTAAAACAATTCAGTCTTTATAGTGTGTGACTTTAGACAATCCCATTTCTTCTCTTGTCAAAGAAATATGAGGTGTCTTTTGAGGCAATTTTATTTATGCTTCAACTTCCATTAGCATCTTAACTTCACTTAGCTGTAATTGTTTGATATGAGCAAATTTTTGGTTTTGATTGCTTACTTAAAATGAACGATTGATTTTATTGGCCCATCAAAAATGTAAGTTATTTGGTCAGGCATTCTCTTTTAGAGACAGAATATTTGATGGTGTTTCAATAAGTGGATTATAGGAAGCAGCAGTCCTGTCTTACATCCATCAATTTAGTCCAATACACACATTTCATGCCTCTGAAAATACAGGAAGAGGAGAGAGACAGAGAAATAGATGTGACATAAACAATGATTAAATGTATTAACATATTATGAGCACCGTTTCCTTTTATGGTATTAACCATTTGCCATCCAACAAAGTAGATGGTTAAAAACATTAAAGAAATATAATGAATTGTTGATATGAAACATTTTCACCCATATTAAATCTCTTGTATGAGTTTTGAAACGTATCTCCAGAGTTTATTTTAGACTGTTTCTATTATGTAATTTCTGCTGTTTTGTGCTTACGTAGCCTTGTCTTCATTGTATCTGATTTTTTCCTTGCCCTTGTATTGGCACAATTGTTTGAAAAAAAAAACAACAATTTTCCACTAGGAAGGATTTACATTTGCTTCTGCTGGGTCCCTAATAGCACTACCAAT
The DNA here is from genome assembly GCF_000327345.1 of Myotis davidii. Lineage (NCBI taxonomy): Eukaryota > Metazoa > Chordata > Mammalia > Chiroptera > Vespertilionidae > Myotis > Myotis davidii. The sequence continues at coordinate 2,932,341 of NW_006285613.1, forward strand.
TGATATCATCTCAGTCCAATTTTAGACAATAAGATGGCTTGCCTAACCATCAGTAGGTGCTGGACTCCAAACCCCATTTCCCTAACCCTGAAAGTTATTCAAAAGTCCTATTCAGGCTCTTAGACTCTCAATTGTCTCCCCTGGAATTATACAATATGGTAATGAATCAATAGTCAGTATTTTAAGCTTTGTAGGCCATAACATCTCCGTTGTACCTACTTAACCCTACTGTGGCAGCATGAAAGTAACAATAGAAAATACATAAATGTGTGTGTATGTGGTCCAATTAAATGTTATGTACAAAAACAGGAGGTGGGCTGGATATGGCCTGTAGGTTGATAGTTTGCCAATCCTGTCATAAAGAAAAATGGCTCCATATGTCCACCTACCTCCAAAGCTTCCAAAGTATTTCAAATTTTATCACAGTAATTCTCTGCTATCTTGTTAGCTCACAAATACCTCCAAGCAGATGAGTTTTATACTTTTATCAATTATTGTAGTTGTCCTCAGTGGGAGAATTAGTCCAAAGTACCTAGCCCACCATTACCTGAAAGTCAAGTACCCTTAATAGGATTTTGGATCAAGAAAACTTCATAAAAGGAAAAACCATTAATTCTAAGAAAACTTAACATTTCTGTGGGTTAGAATTTAATTAAACACCTGTGTACTCTCAGGAGTATATGTTTATTAAAATATCTAAGGGCTTGAAGTTTTTCCACTAAGATTGGGAAAAAGACAAGGATATTCCCTCCTCAACATCATACTAAAAGTACTAGTTAATGCAGTAAGACAAGAAAAGGAAATAAACAGTACACAACTTGGGAAGTAAGATATAAGTGACTATCTATGTAGAATATCTGGAAAAACTACCACCAACAAAAAACCTTCCTGGGATGAAAAAGCAATTATGGCAAGGATGAAGGATACAAAGTTAATATACAAAAGTCAATTACTTTCTTATATATCAGCAATGAATAAGAATAAGTGGAATTTGAAATTTAAACACAAGGCCATTTATGCTAGCATCCAAAAGATTGAAATGCTTAGGCATAAAGCTAACAAAATGTGTATAAGATCTATATAAGCAAAACAAAAAAAAAAGACAAAACCTGATGAATTAAAGAAGAAATAAATAAATGGAAAGTTATTCCATTTTCATAGATAGGAAGATTCAATATTGCCAAGATGTCAGTTCTTCCCAACCTGATATATAGATTCAATGTAATATTAATCAAAATTCCAGCAAGTTATTTTGTGGATATCAACAAACTGATTCTAAAGTTATATGGGGAGATAAAGACCCAAAATAGCCAACACAACATTGATTGAGAAGAACAAAGTTGGAGGATTGATGCTACCTAAATTCAAAACTTACTATAGAGCTACGATAACAAAGGCAGTGAGGTATTGGTGAAAGAATAGACAAATAGATGAATGGAACAGGAGGAAGAGCACAGAAATAGACCCACATAAATACAATCAGTTAATTTTGGACAAAGGAGTAAAGAAACAATGGGGGAAAGACAGTATTTTCTACAAATGGCCCTGGAATAACTGAATATCCACACACACCCACAAAAAAAAGGCTTCCCAGCTGGTGTGTCTCAGTTGTTGAGTGTCGACCTATGAACCATGAGGTAGTAGATGGATTCCTGGTTAAGGTACATGCCTGGGTTGCAGGCTTGATCCCCAGTGTGGGGTGTGTAGGAGGCAGCTGATCAATGGTTCTCTCTCATCATCAATGTTTCTAACTCTCCCTCTCCCTTCCACTCTGAAATCAATAAAAAAGTATTTTTAAAAGAACTAAAAAGCTAGACACATATTTATAGCCTTCACAAAAATTAACCCAAAATGGATCACAGACCTAAATGCAAAATGCAAAATGCAAAACTATAATATTCCTAGAAGATACCATAGGAGAAAACCTAGATGACCTCAGGTAGGGCAATGACTTTTTATATACAACATCAAAGGCCCAATCCATAAAAGAAATAATTGATAATTTGGACTTCATTAACATTAAAAACGTCTGCTCTGTAAAAGACAATGCCAAGAGAAAGAGAAAAGAAGCCACAGGCTAGGAGAAATATTTGCAAAAGACATGTGATATTGGACTTTTACCCAAAATACACAAAGAACCCTTAAAACTCGTTTTAAAAAAACCAAAAAAAACTAATATAAAAATGGGCCAAACACCATTAACATATACCTCACCAAAGAAGGTATACAGATAGAAAATAAGCATATGAAAAGAGTCTCTACATCATATATAATCAAGGCAATGCAAAGTAAAACAACAATGAGATACCACTGCACACATTAAAATGGCCAAAATCCAGAACACTGACAACACTGTATACTGGCAAAGATATGGAGCAAAAGGAACTCTTATTCATTGCTTCCACTTTGGAAGACAGTTTGCAGGTACTTCCAAAACTGAACATGCATTTACTGTATCCCTCCAGCAATCATGCTCCTTGGTATTTACTCAAAGATGTTGAAAACTTATATTCACACAAAACCCCATACACAGATGTTTATAGAAGCTTTAATCGTTATTACCAAAACTTGAAAACAACCAAGCTATCCTTCAGTAGGTAAATGGATAAACTGTGGTACATCCAGAAAATGGGATAGTATTCAGCACTAAAAGGAAAATATCAAGCTATGAAATCATGTAGAGGAAAGTTAAATGCATATTACTATGTGAAGAAGCCAACCTGAAAAGGCTACTTACTGTATGGTTCCAACTATATAACATTCTAGAAAGGGAAAAACTATGGAGACAGTAAAATCTTCGGGGGTTGGCGGGGGGTGGAGATGAAAAGGCAGAGCACAGAGGACTTCTAGGGCACTGGAAATACTATGTATAATACTATATGATGGATACATTTCTTCAGACCCATCTACACTAATAAAAGAGAAACGTGCAAATTAACCATCACTCCATCACTCCACTGCTCTGCTACACCCACCAGCCAATCAGAGCAACTATGCAAATTAACCCAACAAAGATGGCGGTTAATTTGCATACACAGGCGTGGAGCAAAGCCTGAAGACGACTGAAGATGGTGGTGGCCACGGAGCTGGAGCGAGCAGGAGGCTTGGGTTGTTCCCGGAGACAGAGGAAGCCAAGCTTCCAGCTCACCCTGGGCTCCACTCAAGGAGGGGCTGGGGATCCAGTTAAGGAGCTGGGGAAAAAAAAGGAAGGGCTGGGAGCAGCTGGAGTGGAGAAGCCAAGCCTCACTGCTGCGGCCGGACCAAAGGCCTGGGTCCTGGTTGCCAGAGGAAAACTGGTGCCGGCAGCCAGGGGAAGGAAGGCCTATTATGTGAATCTTCGTGCAACGGGCCACTAGTATAATATACAATGCCAAGATTGAGCTCTATTATAAACTATGAACTTTGAGTGTTATAATGCTTATCAATTGTAGCAAATGTACCTATTTGGTGGGGATATTGATAATGGGGGAGGCTATACAAGTGTGGGGTGCAGGAGATATATGGGAAATCTCTACATCGTCTTCTTAATTTTTGTGAGTCTAAAATTGATCTAAAAATTATTTTAAGGAATAAAAAAATACAAATAAGAAATCAGTGGAAAAAATCTCTAAGGAGCTCTTTTCCCTCTGGGGTTCATTATTAAAAGCCTAGAAATTACCTTCAATGTCCATGCGCATGAAATATTAAATATTTATCATACAATTTTATCTTTTTCCACTTGATTAACCCGAGACTACAAACTAGAATTATTCTCATTTCATGATCCAAAGCAAGACATAATGGGGACAATCCTGCTCTTTGAGAAAGGCCTCCCAACACATTTTCCTCTATTTACATTTGTTACACTCTATAGAATTTTCACGTATGAATTGTGTGGCATGTTGTAAGCACTCCTTAAGGACTGAACAGATTTCTCAACCAACTTACCTCTGCATAAATAGCTGGTAATTCAAGATTCTTTTAAAATCTTTAATAGTCATTGCGGCATGCTTCAGTTGGCACTACAACTCTCCCAAAATTTAATCGTCTTATCTATTTTATTGTAGTCATTTTCACATGCCAAAAACCTTAACAACAGTTCTGTTCAAGACATAGTTTTCAGAAATATTGAACATATTGTTTTTAATGCTGCCATTTTTATATCTCAAATTAATGGCCAGTTATTTGAGTCTATGGGATTTAAGGATAAGAGCCACTCTATTAGATTATTTTCCCTGAGCTATTACTTCCAATGTAAAGGATTTACTGTGCATACAATTCTTAATTTGACCTTTCTTTTGAAGTGCCTATATCCATTTGGGGAGTTTAATCAAAGGTGTACAGGTTTATCCTTAATCGGTATCTGCTTCAAGGATTAGTTTGACTTGGACCTAGACTTTCAAAGTCTCTCATAAGTGTATCCCTTACTGTTTATCCTCCCAAAGCGTTCTTGTAGTATCCTTGATCTCGAATTCTCTTCTTTTGTCTTTTTTAACTCATTTTTTTCTTGTCAAACATTGTCTAAAATAACTAACCCTTGCTTCATTCTGCATTCCTATCTCTTCCTTTCTGAAACCAAGTTCCTTAGGTATGTGAACTGCCTTCCAGTATATAACAGAAGACAATGTTTAGCAAATATTTTGTCAATACACCCTCACCTTTTCAGTCTCAGGTAGTAATTTTCTCTTCCAAGGATTGCTGGGCTTTAAAGCTAATGTCATTTATCAGAATGAGTTGTTTTTGTTTGTTTGTTTTTTTGTTATGGCAGTGATCTACTTCTGGTACAGTCAGGAGAGGCTGGCGTATGCTATAAAGAGCAAACAGCCTGCATTCTCAGTGACTTAAAAAGAACAAGGTGCATTTCTTGTTCTCACTATTTGCCCATTTGGGGTTCCCAAGGGTCTCTGCTTCACGTCATTTCTATTCAAGGGTTCAGGGTGATGGAACCTACACCATCTTTATTGTCCTTGATAGCTGCAGCAGGAGAAGGGAAAACACAGAGAACTGAACCACAGGGTGACACATATCAATCACTTCTACCTACATTTCATTGTCTGAAGCAAATGGCTATATTTTAGAAAGTAAGAAAGTGCTCTTGTGGCCATGAAGGGTAGGAGAAAGAGACATAGAGAGCATCACTAGTATCTGTCAGAGAGGAGAGGTCCTTAGAGATCATCTAATTGAATTTAATCATTTAACAATTCAATCAAGACCCATAAAAAAAGAAACTGCCTCACACAGATAATACTTGTTAGAACCTGGACTAGAAATAATGTTCTGAATCCTATTCCCATGTTTCCACTATGTGGGTTTTTTTTTTTTTCAGCTGATTCGTACCAGGATTTCATAGGCTGCAATAACTTAGGATCTCGATAACTGATATTTCATGCACAGCTAACGTATGAAAATAAGTTAAAATTAATAGATAGCACATATAAGTTTACAAATTTATACATCACTGACAAAATTGAGTTATATCATTATATATCAATGACATTAAGTTAGTCTTGCAACATAATAGTGGCTGAAAGTTTATTTTCTATCAGTAGCCAATGATATACTCCAAATAAGAAATCTTTATAAGTAGCCTGGTATGTGTAGCTCAATGGTTGAGTGTTGACCTATGAACCAGGAGGTCACAGTTCGATTCCCATAAGGGCACATGCTGGGGTTGTGGGCTCAATCCCCAGTAAGTGCAGGCAGGAGACAGCCAATCAATGATTCTCTCTCATCATTGATCTTTCTCTCTCTCTCTCCTTCTCCCTTCCTCTTTGAAATCAATAAAAAATATATATATTTTAAAAAATCTTTATAAATAGAATACAGCTTATGACATTGAAGACTTTCTTATTTAGAGAAAATATAAAATATTCAACCAAATTAACCTTTTGGAATTAGCTAAAAAAAAAAATTAAAACTGGAACTGCCTTATGACCCAGCAATTTCATTTCTGGGGATTTATTTGAAGAAACCTGAAACACTAATTCAAAAAATATATATGCACCTGTATGTTCATTGCAGTGTTACTTACAATAGCCAAGATTTGAAGCAGCCCAAGTGTCCTTCAGTAGATGAATGGATAAAAAAGCTTTGGTACATTTAGACAATGGGATACTATTCAGCCATAAAAACGAAGGAATTTTTACCCTTTGTGACAGCATGGATAGACCTGGAGAGAATTACGCTCAGTGAAAAAAGCCAGTCAGAGAAAGAAAAGTACCATATGCTTTTACTCATGTGTGGAATCTAATGAACAAAATGAACTAACAAGCAAAATAGAGACAGATTCATAGAGAGCAGGCTGATAGCTGTGTTTTTGGGGGGGTGGAGGGGGGCTGGGTAAAGAGGGTGGAAGGATTGAGCAAAAAAGAAAGAAAGAACTTATGGGCACAGACAATAGTGTGGCGATTGCCAGGGAGAGGGTGGCTGGGAGAAGGTGGAAGAGGGTATAAAGGAGATAAGTGGTGATGGACGGAGACCTGACTTGGGGTGGTAAACACAATATAATGTACAGATGATGTTTTGTAGAATTGTACACCTGAAACCTGTATAACTTTTGTTAACCAGTGTTATCCCAATAGATTGTATTAAAAAATAAAAATAAACTTCTGAAAGAAAAAGCTAAAATGTCTTTATATTAACGACATGCAACATATTCTAAAATATTTTTATTTAAAGGCTTTTGTTCCTATATATATTCAACCATTATGAATGGTATATTTCTATAGTAGCATAACAATAAGGTATATCAGAATTGGAAAATCAATATTTACTTATTATTATACTCAACTGATCAGGCTGGAGCCATTATCTGTCCTTGATAAAGAAGCTGCCTTATTGCACCTACTGCTGAGGTAGTTTTATATTGTCTGACCTTCTCACAATTCACAGCAGATTGGATAGATTCATATTGGGCAGTGGCCAAAATGTAGCCAACCGTAGGCTTGTTACCAACCTATGACACAATCTGGTTAAAACATAAAAACAAAGTATGACTTTGTCTTCTCAGATTCATCAGTGAAGTATTTATGTGAAATCATAAGAATGTAGTGGTTACCTAACTGGGGGAATGAAGTTGAAAGTGTGCTGACTAAACCCATGTGAGAAAGGCAAATTTATGAAAGAACAATTTAAAAAAAGTCAATAGAGAATATGGATGTCAAGCAAAAGGGAATATTGTAAAGCAGTATTAAATAAGAATGCATAAGGGAAAGAAAAGGGGAGTGAAAGCCATAATCTCAGTCATAGCTACATTGCTTTCCTGACAAAATTTTAGTTGTAGTCTCCCTGTCATAAACTCTTTGGTTTTGAGATCATCTGAATTATTCTCTGGTCCTTGGATTATAAAACTGAACTAAAGCAATATCACATTTTTAAAGATTTTCTGCTACTGAATACAAAAAACAAACACACAAACAGAATATTAAAAGGAGAAAATAGAAAATACAAGCTTGACTTTGAGAAAACATACTTTAAATTTCATTTGGGTATCTATGTTGTCATCATGGAAATAAATGTTCCCACTTAAACATGGTTTTAATTTTAGGCACTCTAGTATAAAGGTGTTAATTACTGTTGTGCCTTTTTTATGATTCATTTATTAAAATATTACTACTTTCTGCACAGACTCGAGAATTCTTTTCACTTTGATAACATATATTACTTTTTTAGGATAATTACTGAGCATCAAGCTCATTGAAACTTGTTTAAAATTGCTAATGGCTTTTCTAAATGTAATTGCATTTTAGAATTGAAATGCCCTTATGGACACATTACATTTACTGATCATTTGAACTCACCTCACAGCAGTTAAATAAAACAGATTCTATTATGCAGATTAATAAGCGTGTGACTAACATCTGTGTATTGTACTTATAATAATGGACTATACTTAGGATCATCTATAATCACAAATCAGTTTGTTACTGTCACTGTTTTTTTTTTTGTAAGAGTTATATTGAACATAAAAGTACCCCATTTAACATGTATAATTCAATGTCTTTTAGTATATTCACAGTTTTTTAAATCTTTGTTGTTGAAAATATTATATATGTCCTCTTTTTTCCCCATTGACCTCTTCCAGCCCACCCCTGCCCCTCGCCCCAGACCTTCACCACCCTATTGTTTGTGTCCATGGGTTATGCATATATGAGATCACTGGTTGATCTCTTCCCACCCACACACACACCCTCGCCTTCCCTCTGAGATTTGATAGTCTGTTCCATGTTTCTATGTCTCTGGATCTATTTTGTTAACCATCACTACAATTGGTTATACAATATTTTCATTTTACCCTTCAGCCATCACTCCCCATTTCCATATCCCTCCATCCCTAGGCAACAGCTCATTTATTTTCTTTCTCTAAAGACTTCTCTATTCCAGACATTTCAATGTGTGGTTTTTTGTGATTGGCTTCTTTCACTTAGCAGACGGTTTTCAAACTTCATCTACATATAATGTGTCATTACTTCAGTCCTTGTTAAGGCTAAGTAATATTCCATTGTATGGATTTAACCATATTTTATTTATCTTGTCATTAGTTGACTAAAATATGGTTTTGACCTTTTGGCTATTATGAATAATGCTGCTATGAATATTTGTGCACAGTTTTTGTGTAGACATTTTTTTTCATTTCTCTTGGGAATGTGTGATTGCTGTCTCATAGGATAACTGTATATTTAATAATTTTAGGAACTTCCAGACTTTTCCAGAGTAGCTATATCTATTTATACTATTATCAGGAGTTCCAACTACTCTTTATCTCCCCAACACTTACTATAAGTGTTTTTTACTATAGCTATCATCAGGGGTCCTCAAACTACGGCCTGCAGGCCACATGCAAATACAAATATTGTATTTGTTCCCGTTTTGTTTTTTTTTTACTTCAAAATAAGATATGTGCAGTGTGCATAGGAATTTGTTCATAGGTTTTTTTTTTAAACTATAGTCCGGCCCTCCAACGGTCTGAGGGACAGTGAACTGGCCCCCTGTTTAAAAAGTTTGAGGACCCCTGGCTATCATAGTGGGTGTGAAGTAGTATTTCATTGTGCTTCTGATGTGCATTTTCCTGATGATTAATGATGTTGAACAACTTTTTATATGCTTATTGGCTATATATCTTCTTTAGAGAAATGTCTATTCAGATTACTTCCCATTTTTAAATTGGGCTGTCTTTTTATCATTGAGTTATGAGTCCTTTATATATTCTAAATACAAGTTTTTTATTAGATCTATGATTTTCAGATATTTTCTCCCATTCTGGGAATTGTCTTTTCACTTTCTTGATGATATCTATTGAAGTATAAATAAATTAGATTTTGATGAAATATAATTTAATTTTTCTTTGGTTATTATTTCTGCTGTCTTTTAAATAAATTGTCTTATATGAACAGCGAAACTAATATTTTTCCCCATGGATATATACACACAATCATAATATTTGCCTCTCTAATCCCTAAATAGTTAAATCTATAAGTGTATATTTACTATTTTTTTGAAGACAAGTTGTTTTTACCTTGGAATAAAATTATGTGGCAATGGTAATTTTTTTTTCTTAGACACATGGAGGGGCTCAAGTGCTATTTTTCTTATATTAAACTTGGCTTTATGTGTATGTAAACCCAACTTACATTTTAATTATTATAGGCCTAATTTAGGTGTGTGTTGTCTTTTTTTTTTTTTTTTTGTAATCCATGGTTACTGTTAGAAATTCTTTGTTGCTTTTGTCACCTTTAAAATCTGTTTAATAAATGCTAATGCTTTACAGAAACAAATGGCCAAACAAATGAGATGTAAATTTAAGTGCATGATTGTGGAGGCCATGAATACGCACCAGCTAGATATCCAGCTGTGGGAGCATAGTTGAGTGATAGCCCCAGCTGCTGTGTGTCCAGATTCACAACCATGTTAATGCCAAGACCACACTTTCCCTGTACTGTTCATGCCTTCACTGAACATGGCAGTGTTTTTATTTCAGGCCTATTTCTGTATGAAATGGGATTCCATTAATGGGCAATTTAGCTTGTAGACACCTGATAAAAATTGTCTTATAGCTGCTCTCTGAGACGCTTTATCAAATGCTACTTTCTTCCACTCTCCTCTCATAAGTATCACAGTCTGAAGCCTCTCTCTGACTACCTGTTTCACAGTGTGTAGCCTCTTTCTGCCTACCCCTGCTTTCTCCCAATTTATCCTTCCCAAAATCCAATAATTTCATTTTACATTTAATTGCATTGTGGAATGTGTTTCTCGGAGGACTTAAACTAACACAATAATGTTATGTAGATTCCTGTAAATTACAAATATAAATCTCAGCTATGAAGTAGATATCCTTAATGGGCCAGAGGGTCAGAGTCACTATTTGAATGCCCAGTGGAGATTTAGATAAGATTAGTCTCCAAGGAGAGAGATTGTGGAGCACACATTCACGCATATCCACAGCACAGGGATCAATGATTCTACAGGGAAAACAATAAAAGAGGAGAGGGATTAGCCAGTTTAGAGGAAACAAGAATATGCTCCAATATATAACAAAGAAAGTTAGAGCTAAAGCCACTGAGGAGAGAATAGTTATCACTAGCCATTATGAATATAAGAAAATGTAAGGGACTGACTACTATGGTACTTGAGGGATATTGAATGTCTTGTTACTTTGCCAAAATAATATCTCACCCCTCAGGGATCCACATAAACAATATTTAGATGGGTGGCTTCTCACTGTGAGAGGGAAAATAAAATGATTCACCTGATCCAGAATGAAAGGAGGATGGTATGTTGACTTTCTATTGTAGAAAAAACAACATAGGATTCTGGTTAAGGGAATAAACTCTGAGGTCATATGTGGACTCAAGACCTGGTCCAGCTGCTCAAAAGATTTAGCTGAAATCCAGATTTATCATTATATAATGAGGCCATTTCTATCTACTTTATTAAAATATTGTAAAAAAAATGAGATGACACATGCAAAACAAAGGACACATGCCAAGTCCTCAAACAATAATAAATTTAAAATAAAAGAAAGGGTTTTATCAGTTTAAAAAATGGCTCTACAAAAGCAAATAGTGAAGAATAAAGCAAACTAGTAAACTAGTTTGTGTTCAAGACATGTTTTAATGTGCCCAGAGCCCTTCAGAAACACTCAGAGAATTAAAGAAACTTGCTGACCATTAGCTGACTACTAAAGTAACTGAAAAGAGATTTCAGTGACTACTCTTTAAGAAGATATAGAATTTATCAACTTTGTTTAGAAAAGTTGATAAATTCTATCAACTACCACAACTAGCAGCACCAACAACAAACCCTGGGAAAGAAGGAGAATCTGATTTTCAGGTTTACCATAGTATATAAAATATATTGTATATATGTACTATATTTTATATATGTAGTGATATATAATATCTCTATATATAAAAGCCTAAGTGACTGTTACAACCGGTCAACCACTCTACTGGTCGACCGGTGGCTATGACGTGCACTGACCATCAGAGGGCGGACACTCAAGGCAGGAGCTGCCTCCTGGTGGTAAGTGCGCTCCTACAGCCAACCTCCCACAGTCCTACCCCTCAGCCGGCCAGTCCCAGTTGGCCCCAATAGGGACTGGGCAAGAAGGCCCTGATCAGCCCCAATCTCGAGCCAGGCCAAGGGACTCCACCCATACACGAATTCACACACCGGGCCTCTAGTATTATATATACATATATATCAGGTGTACCAGTTAATAATGTGAATTTTTTTAATAGATGGGAAGTTGGTGCTGGCAGCTGAGGGAAGGAAGGCCTAATCTTGCATGAATTTCATGCACTGGGCCTCTAGTACATATATAATTGTATATTATATGTGCATATATAATATGTAGAGTATATATGCAGTTATATACATACTAGAGGCCCAATGCACGAAATTCATGTGTGTGGGGAGTCCCTCAGCCCAGCCTGTGCCCTCTTACAATCTGGGACCCCTTGCTTCAAACCACCCACCTGCTCACTCCTTACTGCTTGTCTCACCACTCCTTAGCGCTGCTGCTGTGGCAGGAGAGGCTCTCGCCACCACCGCTGTGCTCGAGCCTGGCTTCTGGCTAAGTGGCGCCCAGCTGTGGGAGCACACTGACCACCAGGGGGCAGCTCCTGCATTGAGCGTCTTCCCCCTGGTGGTCAGTGCGCGTCATAGCAACTGGTCATTCTGATCATTCTGCCGTAATGGTCGCTGGGCTTTTATTATATAGATATATTATATATAAAATATGAAATTATATGTAGAATAATCAATCACATGAGATAAGAAGAAAACAAATAGTAAAACAGCAGAGGTAAGTCCCATTTTACCAGTAATAACATTTAATTTAAATGAAATAAAACTCTAATTAGAAGTAAGAGACGTGCAGATTGAAAAAAAACTAAATAATTTAACTACATGCTCTCTGCAAATGACTTACTTTAGATTCAAATACATAAATATGTTCAAAGGAAAAGAATAAAAAATGATATGCTATAAAACCAGTAACCAAAATATACTGTAAGAGAAAAATTGTTATTCAAGAAAAATAAGCACATTTTATAATGATAAATGAGTAAACCCATCAAGAAAATATAACACTGATAACACTAACAACAGAGCCTCCAAATACATGAAGCAGAAGCCAATAGAATAAAAGGTAGTAATAGACAATTCAAAATTTATAGTTGAAGTCTTCAATTCCAAGCTACAGTAATAAATAGACCAACTATAAAGCTTCAATACTTCACTTTCGTTAATGGACAACTAGACAGAGACCAGCTAGGAAATAGAAGAATGTAAAACTTTATAAGCCAACTAGATTTAACTGTCACCTATTGAACACTCCACCCGACACCAAAATGTACATTCTTCTCAAGTGCACATGGAATATACTCCAGGAAAGACCACATACTGGGTGATAAAACTAGTCTCAATATAATTTTAAAAGACTGAAGTCATACGAAGCATGTTGTCTGATGAATGGAAGTAAGTTAGAAATTAATTCCAGAAGGAAATTTGGGAAATTGACAAATATGTGCAAAGTGATGCATACCTAAATAAACAATAAGTCAAAGAAGAAATAAAAAGGGAGTTATAACTATTTTGAGAATAGAAACAGAAATACAACATGCTACAACTATTATGAAATTCAGTTAAATTAGTACTTAGAGGGTAATTTATACCTTTAAAAGCCTATATTAAATAAGAAGAATCTCAAATCAATAACCTAAGTTCACACCTTAAGAAACTAATAAAAGAAAAAGAACCAAACACAAAGTAAGCAAAAAGAAGTGAATGACAATGATTAATGTATAAATAAATGAAATAGAGAATAGTAAACAATAGCAAAAATCAACAAAACTAGAAGTTGGTTCTTTGAAAAGTTCAACAAAATAGCTCACCCTTAGCTAGACTGACCAAAAGAAAAACTACAAAAGACTCAAATTATTAAAATTTGGAATGAAAGGTAATGCAATATTATCAATCTTACAAAAAAAGAATTATTATAGAACACTATGAATGATGATGTCAAAAATTACATAACCATATGAATAGATATATCCATAGAAGGACACACATTTCTGAAATTAACTCAGGAAGAAATTGAAAATCTGAATATACTGGTACCAAGTAAAGAGATTGAATTAGTAATCGAAACACTTCTGACAGAAAAGTCTAGGGCCAAGTACATTCACTGGCAAATTCTACCAAATGTTTTAAAAAGAATTAGCACCAATACTTCTCAAACTCTTCAAAAAACAAGGAAGTGAACATAACCCAATTCATTCTATGAGACCAGTGTTACCTGATAACAAGATCCAATAAAACCATTACAAGAAATCAAAACTATAGACACCAAATACCTCACCAAAATTCTACCAAATCCAGCACCATATTAAAGGATTATATAACATGATCAGTTGCAGTTTATCTCAAGAATGTAAGAGTTTCAACATGAAAAAATCAGTCACTTTATAAATCATAACATATATGATTTTAGTAGGCCTAGAAAAAAATGGATTTGACAAAATCCACTTTTATGAAAAAAATCAATCAACAAATTGTACTATATTTAACCCGATAAAGGGCATCTATGAATAATGCACAGCTAACATCATACTTAATGGTGAAAGAAAATATGCTTTCTTTCTAAGATTCAGGAATAAGATAAAAATGTCCACTCTCACCTCCATGATTCAATATTGTACTGGATGCTCTAGAAAAAGAAATTAGTGAGGGGAAAAGCAGTAATACCTCATGTCAAGTCTCCTATCACCATTTATCCCATCTACACCTCTCCTACTTACCCCCACCTCCGCTGCTGTTGTCTATGCATACTATTCTCTACATCCATCCATGCTGTCACAATGGGTAAGACTTCCTTCCTTTTTATAGCTGAGTAGTATTCCATTGTGAAATGTACCACATCTTTTTTATTCATTAATCTACTGATGGGCACTTGAACTTCTTCTAAATATTAGCTATTTTAACACACAATACAATATATAGATGATGTATTATAGAATTGTACACCTAAACCTATATATTTTTATTAACCCATGTCACATCAATAAATTCAATATATTTTAATAAAATGAACAAAGAAAATGCAATAGTAACATCCAGATTGGAAATAAGTAAAATTATATCTGTATATGACGATATCTTACATATAGAAAATCCTAAGAATCCACAAGAAGATTAAAGGTAATACTCAAGCTCATCAGGTTTGAAGGATACACAATCAATATATAAAACTCTGTTTTATTTCCATATACCAGAAATGCACAATGCAAGAATAAAATTATGAAACAATCACATTTACAATGGAATCAAAATGAATAAAATATACTTAGAAATAAATTGAACAACCAACGGCATATTTCACAGATATAGAACAGACTCTCCAAAAATATATGGAATAAAAAAAGACCTCGAATAGCCACAGCAATCCTGAGAAAGAAGAACAAAGTTGGAGGGATCACAATACCAGATATCAAGCTATAT
>NW_006285613.1:2947510-2954089 GCF_000327345.1 Myotis davidii
TTTATACTCAATATTTAACAAAGGAGGGAAAAGCATACAATGGAGTCAAGACAGCCTCTTTAATAAATGTTGCTTGGAAATTTGGACAGATACATGCAAAAAAAATGAAACTAGACCACCGACTTACACCATACACAGAAATAAACTCAAAATCGTTAAAGGACTTAAACGTAAGATGAGAAGAATCTATAAAAATCTTAGAAGAATACATAGGCAGCAAAATATCAGACAAATGTTGTAGCAATGTCTTTACTGATACAGCTCCTCAGACAATGGAAGAAACTAAGTAAACCCATCAAGAAAATATAACACTGGAAACTGAGGAGAAAATAAACAAATGGGACTACGTCAAAATAAAAAGCTTCTTCACAGCAAAAGAAACCATCAACAAAACAACAAGAAAGCCCACTGCATGGGAGAACTTATTTACCAATGTTATCGCCAATAAGGGTTTAATCTCCAACATTTACAGGGAACTCATACACCTTTCAAAAAAAAAGGAAGATAACAATCCAACCAAAAAATGGGCAAAGGACCTAAATAGACACTTTTCGAAAGAGGACATTCAGAAAGCCAAGAGACATATGAAAGCATGCTCACAGTCACTAATCATCCGAGAGATCACTTGGATTAAAAAACAGTGGTATTTCTACACAATGGAATACTACGCTGCTGTAAAAAAAGAAGGAACTCTTACCATTTGCAACAGCATGGATGGACCTGGAGAGCATTATGTTAAGCAAAATAAGCCAGTCGGAGAAAGATAAATATCATATGATCTCACTCATTTGTGGAATATATTGAACAACATAAACTGATGAACAAAAATAGAGCCAGAGTCATAAAAGCATCATACAGACCATCCAACCTAAGAGGGAAGACAGGAAGGCAGGGGGATAAGCTATCAATCAAAGGGCTTGTATACATGCATATAGACATAACCAATGGACACACACAGTAGAGGGGTAAGGGCATGGAATGGGGGTGGGAGCGGCTGGGGAGAGATCAATGGCGGGAAAAGGAGACTTATGTAATACTTTAAACAATACAGAATTTAAATTTTAAAAAAGAATAAAAACAACCCCCATACCCTGAATTTAACTTGAAAACAAAATAAATCAATCCAAAAAATAAAGAACAAAGAAAAAAAGAAAGAAATTGAACAAAAGAAATACAAAGCTTGAATACTGAAATCTACAAATCATTAAAAGAAATTTTCAAAAACCTTAATAAATGGAAGGACATTTCATGTTCATAGATTGAAAGACTTAATATTGTTAACATTGAATTACTTCCAAAATTGATCTACAGATTCAATGCAATCATTATCAAAATCCCAGGCAGCTTTTCAGAAGAAATTAATGAGCTGCTCATAAAATTCATATGGAAATGCAAGAGGCCCCAAATAGCCAAACTATCTTGAAAAATATAACAAAGAGAGAACTCACTTCAATTTTAAACTTACTACAAAACTGCATGAATCAAGACTGTGTGCTACTGGCATAAAAATAGACTTACGGTTCAATAAAACAGGAGAGTCCAAAAATTTACCCATACATTTATGGCAATTGATTTTTATCAAAGTGCCAAGGCAATTCAGTTAGGAAAAAAATAATCTCTTCAACAAATGTTGGAACAACAGAATATCTGCATGTAATTAAATGAAGGTGGACCTCTACCTCACACAATATACAAAAATTAACTCCAAGTACTATGTGCAAGAGCTAAAACATGAAACCCTTAGAAGTAATCATAGGGGTAAACCTTAACGACTTGGCCTTGGCAATTGTTTCCTAAATATGACACTAAAAGCACATGCAACAAAATAAAAACATAGGCAAATAAGACTTCATAAAAGTAAACTCTGCTTCAAATGATACTATCAGGACAGGCAAAGGAGAATGCACAGAAGGTGATAAAATAGTTGCAAATCATATATCAGACAAAAGTTTAGTATCCAGGATATATAAAGAAATATTTCTACTCAACAATAAAAAGTCAAACAACCCAATTAAAAAAAAAACAGAAAAATGACTTGAATAGCCATTTCTCCAAAAAAGATATACAATGATCATAAAAAATATGAAAAGATGCTCAACATCATCAGTCATGAAAGAAATGTAAAGTAAACTCTCAATGAGATGCCACATCACGTCCACCAGAGTGGCTATAATAAAAAGGTTAGATGATAACCAATGCTGACAAGGAATGGAGAAATTGGAGCTCTTCTATCTTGCTACTGGAAATATAAAATGGCTCAGATACTTTGCAAAGGAGTTTGCAGTTCCTCAAGAAGTTAGAATTATCATATGACCTGGTAATTTCAGTTATTGGACATATACTGAAAATATGAACATACATATTTAAGAAAAACATGTATATGGCAGTTCATACTAGCATTATCTATAATATTTAAAAAGTGGAAGTAGCATTATCTACAATATTAAAAAAGTGGAAACATCCCTTTTAATCAACTACTGAATGGGTAAACAGAATGTTATATCTGCAAATAGAACAGTATTCAGCCATAAAAGAAAATGAAGTAATAATTTATGCTATGACATGGATGAGTCTTTGAAATATGGTGCTAAGTGAACAAAGCCAGACATAAAAGGCTACATCATAATGTATGATTCCATTTATAAATTTCCAGAATTGGAAAATTAATAGAATGAAAGCAGATTAGTGGTTACAGAAAGTGCAGGGATGGGACATCTAATAAACACAGGGCTTCTTTATGGGGTGATGAAAATGTTTTGGAGCTAAGTAGTGTTGATGGGTGTTCAACTTTGGGAATATATCCAAAACCATTGCATTGTACTCTTTAAAAATGTTAAAATGGTGAGTTGTATATTATGTGTATTTTACGGCAATAGAAAAGAATATGAATTTAGTAAAGTCTCTGAACTAGATATCAATATATACATTTCAATTATATTTCCCCCTCTCTCGATTAGTAAGCAATTCAAAAATTAAAGTAAAAATATAATATCCACATTAGCATTAACAATGGTCTATGTGGGTTTCCATGAAACTTTTAAAAAGCCACCTTCCATTAACAGTTGAATCAGACAAAAAGATGGGCCCTTGGGCAAATGGTTTGGTGATCAGATGTAACTTTTGGGCATGGAAAGCAGATCCTCCTTCCTCCTGGCATATCCACTACTGTACCAAAGTACACGTGGAGCACAGACTGTGTTTTAGTAGCCTCTGGTTCCTGTACATGTGCCTGCATATGCGCCCGTGTGCATGCACACACACACACACAAGTACACTGAGTATACAAACACACACATATGTGTACACACATTCACCAACACACAAACACCTTTTTTGGTTTAGCTAATTAATATTCCTGTAATGTCAACTCGACTCATCGAATGATTAAAGTAAATGTTAGGCTATTTTTTTTTATATTGGCAAAATGCCTGTTTCCATCAGTGTGAATTTTTACAGTACACAGAGAGCAAGATGTAGCTAAGTGATCTTATAGATGATGACATTATTTTCAAGGGAGCAAGGAACAATAGGACCTCAACACATAAACAAATAAGAATAATGGAACCACTTAATGTGAGTTAGAACTGTTGGCATTGTGTTAGACTGATGGGAGAGAAAGTAGTAGCTGGCACTACATCTTTCTTTTTGAGTCTAAGATGGAATTGGGAATGTGGATAAATGGAAAGATTCTTGAAACATTAGAGAATCTGTATTTTAAACCCTGAAACAGTAATCATTAATGTGGAATGATGGAGAAGATGACTAGCTTATGATTTTAGCTGCGCCTTAAGGGTTGTTAATCTCAACGTGAGAGATATTTCCACCTTCTATATCTCTACTCCGCTGTGACCATTTTCTGAAGTTCAATGATTAAGTAAAAACTGAATGTCCTTGATATTTAATTTTCAGCACCAGGTTTGATGGGGAACAAAGGAGAAGTAGCAGAGTAAGCAAAGGACACAGACCAATGTCATTTCCCACACCTTAGTGGCTACTTAGCTTAGGGAACTAGGACACTAAAATAGCAAGGTTAATTCATAGACATATGAAAAAATGCTCAGTCACTAATCATCAGAGAGATGCAAATTAAAACCACAATGAGGTATCACCTCACACCTGCCAGAATGGCTACCATCAACAAATCAACAAATGACAAATGCTGGCGAGGATGTGGAGAAAAGGGAGCCCGTGGACTGCTGGTGGGAATGCAGACTGATGCAGTCATTATGGAAAACAGTATGGAGTTTCCTCAAAAAATTAAAAATGGAACTGCCTTTTGGCCCAGCCTGGTATATAAATATCTGTTGATGAAATGGAAAAGGGACTTTAAATATGAATAAGAGAAATCAAAATTTTTTAGTGGATGAGCGATTCTTTTCACTGCACATGACATCATACCATGTAAGCAGAGTTTTTCTGCTCACCCTGCATCCCCTGTATCTGAAGACAACCTTCAAAAAAAGGGCAGCCAAAATTTACTCAGTCCCATCAACAGACCCCAACTCCTTATCTCAATTGGACTTTCAATTGCTTTGTCCAGGGAGCCACCGGGGTCACATCTAATCTCATATGTTCCGGTGGGAAACCATAGAAGAACTACTGAGGTTCCCACTTCTATTACTCCAAAAATCAGAGCAAACTGGAATGGAGGGTGCCACTCATTGTCATTTTCTGCCTTAGTTATTACATGGTCTCTTCATACACTGCTGGGATGGGCTACCTTAGGAGGTCCCCGCTTTTTTTCATAAATCTCTAAACCAGAAATGAACACAATTTCTGTGTTCCTGGAGGCTCCCATATTTCAAGGAACAACTTTAAAGCAATTTTTAAAAAAATCTGTCTTCTTGTGTCTTTCTAATGAGAACACCATGTGGACCTGCTGTTCTCATCTCATCAAGCATCCAAGCCAAGGAATGTGATGCTAGTGTTTCCTTCTTAAAAGGCATTTCCAATCTTCAAAAATCCTTTGGAAATTCCTCCCTTTCCTTGGCAGCTAGAGAGAAGACCAGGTAGGAAAAAATATTATTCATTTCTCACCAGCACTCTACACAAGGCCCCCACAAAATGTTTCCCATATCTAATCCTCTTGTGTTGATTGAGAAGAGAGTAGAAATGGTTTAATGGCCTCTTAGAATGTCCTACAGGAAGGATTCTGGTCCCACATTAGTGGCCAAAGAGGATATATATATATATATATGAATATGAGGGGAGTTAGCAGTTTTTATTTGAAGTTTAATGATTTTTATTGCCAATTCTGTGGTTACAGGAAAAAATCAGGCAACAGAACAAATACTAATCAACGTGTGTGTGTGTGTGTGTGTGTGTGTGTGTGTGTGTGTGTGTGTGAATCTATCTAATCTATCTATCTATCTATCATCTATCATCTATCTCTAATTCTGTGAGATCAAAAAATCGACTAGAATATAAGCTCCACAAGGAAAGACACCATGCATGATTTGTTTACTATTTTAACTCCAACCCAGGGAACATGGTAGACAATAAATATTATTAAATAAATCAGAGAATCAAAATATAAAGGAGTCACGCACGTTCTTTGAGCCACTGAGTTTGCTCAGTGACTATACCTGTAAAATAAAGAGATGTTGATATTGTAAGTGTTAATATTGCAATGGTGTCATCTTAGATATCAAGGAAAGATACCAAACAATGATGTGGTTGAGTGTGTGTGTGTGTATATGTGTTTGTGTGTGTGTAGACATATGTGTACATGCACATGTTCTTTATGTGTCTGTGTTCATGTATATCCATGATGTTATCTTAAATATTTCAAGTTCTATGACAATTTTCAATGTATTCTTGTACCAGTGGTACTTTAAAATACTGGTTGATAGAGAAAATAATAAGAAAGGGTTCAGAATGAATCAGAATATAATTGCTAGCACTGTTTATATTCATTTTACTCATTTCAATATTGCTTGCTAGAGTCTATGAAGGTCAAAGGAATCAAAGTGTATATAAATGCATTTGAGTAATTAAATTGAAGACCTTAAGAATAATTTAAATGTAGCTTCTTTTATTGAGAATTGCATTATTCTTATTTTCACCATTTCATAGAAAATTAAAATGAATAGACATAATCTAACAACATCATATTTCTTATACTGTATTGTATTTCAATGACTAAATATAAAAACATTCAAATGATCTATATTTAATACAGTATCTACACTAATAAAAGAGAAACATGGTAATTGGCGTACGACCGCTACCCTTTTCATTGGCTAATCAGCGAGATATGCAAATTAACTGTCAGCCAAGATGGCAGCAGGCAGCCAGGCAGCTTGAAACTAACATGAGACTTGCTTGCCTCAGTGAGGGAGGAAACCAACGTTCCCCACCTGCGGCTACAGGCCTCTGAGCCTGCAGTTTCAATCATTGTAACAAATACCGCCAGACTTCAGCCAGCAGGATCACAACATTGTATGCAAAGGCCAGAAACCTACTTTCAGCAGCGGAGGCCTAAGAGACGGAGCCAAGCCTCAAGCTAAAGCTGGCCCAGAATAAAAAAAAAAAAAAAAATGGAAAAAATGAGCGGCTGGGAACTTCAGTCATTCCCCG